>NW_023425551.1:26870383-27474669 GCF_014108245.1 Pipistrellus kuhlii | reverse complement strand
TATGCTGGGGATTATGTGTAAAATAGAGACTGAAATACATATGTACACCAAGAAAAGTTATATTCCTTCTTTAGTCATGCTGTTAGCATGGGGAGCTTTATCTAATGAGTATGTGATTTGAGTTTGAGTTTTGACACAGGTTTAGGTTTAGCTTATAAATGGTTTCAAATTTGAGAGTCAGAATATTTTTCTTTATCAGAGATTGAGATTTTAGTTTGCCAAGTTCAGCAATCTCTTGTGCTTTACAATTTAGATGTCCTTTCTGAATAATAGGAAATTCTCTCTCTCTCTCTCTCTCTCTCTCTCTCTCTCTCTCTCTCTCTCTCTCTCTCTCTCTCTCTCGTCTCTGTGCTTTAAACTTTGGCAATCAGCATTTACTTATTGAGGTGTCTTGTTTTCCAATCCCACCTCTGGCTATCTCAACAATAGGTCATTTTCTATTCTACTGATTTCCCCCCAGCTTTCTGGTGGGCTCTAGAGTGAAATCCATAATAGCCTGAGAGTCTTCCATAAATTTCTCTCAGTATCCTGCCTGCCACCAGTCTCCAGCAAGCAAACCATAGCCTGACTTCTTACTTGTAAGGAAGGCCTATTGTTCAGGGAACAGAACACTTTATCAGCTCTCTCAGACTTCGTTGCATTACAATTACTCATACACTCACAGGACTCATGAAGAAGACTTAATGGGTGAATGTAGATTCCAGATGGCTGGGGCTTCTTAGAATTTCAATCTATCAGTGCATCTACATGTGACTATAAAAATTTATTAAAATTTAGCCAGCTTCTCTTTACTGAAGTTCAGGTGGTTTTGATGAAAGCAACTGCAGGTGTCTCCTCTCCTAGAAGTTTATTACTCTCTGGAATTTAATTCATCCATTTCTGTGACTGTGACTTTTTGGTGATTTTAAAAGAAAAAAACATATAATACTGAAGCTTATCAGGCTTGTTCTCATTATTAGTATGGGAGCAACAGTCTTTCTAACTGAATACAGAAGACCAAAATTGACATGCTGCTTTTAAGTCACTGTGATGCAAAAAGCAAATGCAGAAAAGCATGTTCTTTAGTAGGATGGAGTTATTCCTTCAGCTGAAAGCAACTTATTTCATATTATACCATTCTTTCTTTGATTAATCTATCACTGATTAATGGTGATAAAAATCATCTATCGTAAATGTGAAAAGAAAAATTATTTGGGAACCTAACATGAACTTTTAAATTTAGTCTGGAAAAAGAATAGGAAATGGGTATTCCATAGGACTGAATAAAAGAGATATTAAGATGTGTTTTTATTATCAGGCTGTGCCTTTGATAGACCAGTTAAGTTGTGTCCTTAATCATTAGAGAGTTGCAAATTAAAATGACAATGTGGTATCACCTCACACCTGTCAGAATGGTTATCTTCAACAAATCAAAAAACGAGTGTTAGTCGAAACCGATTTGGCTCAGTGGTAGAGCCTAGGTCTGCGAACTGAAAGGTCCCCAGTTCGATTCTGGTCAAGGGCATGTACATTGGTTGTGGGCACATCCCCGCTGCGGGGTGTGCAAGAGGCAGCTGGTCGATGATTCTCTCTCATCAACGTTTTCTAACTCCTTCTTCTCTGCAGAAAATTAATAAAATATATTAAAAAGAAAAAACAAACAAAAAAAAAACACAAAAAAAAAAAACACACAAAAAAAACCAAGTGTTAGCCAGGATGTAGAGAAAAGGGAACCCCAGTACACTGTTAGTGGGAATGTAGACTGGTGTAGCCACTTTGGAAAACAGTAAGGAGTTTCCTCAAAAAATTAAAAATGGTGCTTCCATTTGACCCAGTGATCCCACTTCTAGTAATATATCCTAAGAAACCAGAAACACCATTCAGAATAGAAATGCAATTTACAATAACTAAGATTTGGAAATAGCCCAAGTGCCTATCAGTTGATGAGTGGAAACCCCCCCTTCTCCCCCCCCCACCCCGCAAAAAACAAAACAAACAAACAAACAAAAAAAACTATGGTGCATTTGCACAGTGGAATACTAGATGGCTGTAAAAAAGAAAACTCTTACCATTTGCAACAGCATGGATGGACCTGGGGAGTATTATGCTGAGAAATAAGCCAGTCAGAGAAAGATAAGTATCACATAATCTTGCTCATATGTGGAATCTAATGAACAAAATAAACAAAATTGATCCAGAGACATAAAAGCATGGAATAGACTGGTGAATTTCAGAGGGAAGGCAGGAATGGGTGGGTGGATGGAGAATGTTTAACCTGGGAACTTAACTGCATATGTGCATAGCCCATGGACACAGACAATAGAGTGGTAAAAGACTGGGAGGGGCGGGAGCAGGGCGGAGGGTGTCAAGGGGAAACAAACAAAAACAAAGGGGGCATCCATAATACTTTCAACAATAAAGATAAATTTAAAGAGAGAGAGAGAGAGAGAGAGAGAGAGATGTATGTGAAGCCATCATGCAATGTTTACACTTAAGAGTGATTTCCCTGAGTGCATTTTTTTGGATGAGTGGGAACACATTCTTTGAGTAGGGAGTCTAGTGTGATTATGGCTTTGATTCCACATTATGAGGTCCCTGAACATCCAGTCTGCTTATAACTCCACAGTACATCTGCCTACTTCCTACTTCTCAAAGGTAGATCTTAAAGGGGAACTTCTCACCTTTGTGTGCTGAACCATGGGAATGTTCTAATAATGGTATAGCAATTAAGACTCTGAAGTCTGATGCCTTTGATTTGAATATGAATCATAATCCTCTGTTAAGTACTTTGGGCATGCTGCTTAATCTCTCAATGCCTTGTTTTTCACATCTATTGCATGCAAGCATTAAGGATACCTATCTCTCATAGTTATTTTGAATATTAATTTAGTCAATACATACAAATCCTTTAGAACAGTGAATGGCATGTAGTAAGTGCTTAATAAACATTAGCTATTGTTACTTTACAATATTTATTGAGCAATTCCAAATGGCCAGGTAGTGTGTTAAGCAATTTGCAAGCATCATCTCAAGAATTACACAGTTCCTGTGAGATCAGTATTATCTCTGTTTTGCTGATAAGGAAGTTCAGAGATATTTAGGTAACAAGCTGTAAGGTAAAATCAGGAGTTAAATTTAGTTCTTTTTGTATTACAGAGCCATACACTTAACCTTAACTTTGTTTACTCCTTTTAAGTATATTTCAGAAATCACCTGCATAAAAATGTTCTAGGGATTTTTTTTCAGTGGAGTTGTTGCTTAGGAATCCAGAAACTCTTGTTTCTGGAATCACATAGCCACTTTTCCAAGAGTAAACTTTTAGTGTCCCCATTCTATCAATGTTTCCACAGGCTATAGGAACAAATCTAAGAGATATTCTATGTCAAATAACTTATCACCAACACTCACAATAGCTGATATTTATAATAATAAAAGCATAATATGCTAAGTAGGCCAGACAAAGCCAGGGCTGAGAGGAAGCCTGGGTCTCTGTGCCAGAGGGAAGCAGGTACCAATAGCTGGGGGAAGGAAGGCCTACTCTTACATGAATTTTGTTCATTGGGCCTCTAGTTTATAACTCTAAATGTGCCTGAAGTTATGCTAAATAATTAAGTTTATTGTCTGTGTCTTTAGAGCAACTCTTTAAAAAAAAAGTCTTTATGCTCTCCATTGCAGTAGAGGGAATTAAAGTTTGATTGGGGTTAAATTCCTTGTCCATGGAAACACAACTTATAAGAAATAGAGCCAGGAACGGCTCCTTGGTCTTCTTGTCTTAGGGTCCATATTTTTTGTTAGTTTTTTATTTCTTGGGGTGACATTAATTAATAAAATATACAGTAGGTTTCAGGTGTACACTAATATAATATACCATTTGCATATTATATTGTATATTTACCACCCCAAGTCAAGTTCCCTGCAACCCTCCTCCCTTCTGACATCTGTCAGTCTATTCTCTATGAATCTATTTCTACTTTGTTTGTTAGTTTATTTTGTTCATTAGATTCCACATATGACTGAAATCATATGGTACTTCTCTTTCTCTGACTGGCTTATCAGGATCCATATTTTTGATGACTGTTCTAGTTTCCCTGGAACTGAAATGTTTCCCAGGATGTGGGACTTTGAGTGGTACAAGTGGGATTTTCAAGCAAATCACAATGGGGGTCACCCTACAATACTGTTGTTGACTCCAGATTTGCCTGTCTAAGATCCTGGGGTTGGAGGGACAGAAGTATAGGTGGCAGTCCTGTGTAAATTCATAATTTGATGACTTGCAAGAGTGCATAAAGCTTTCATGATCCTCGGAGCCCTAAACTTCATTGACTATATTTTTATTTTTGATGCTGCTAAAAGCAACTGGGATAGTCTGAGAGACTCAGAAAGCCCTGTAAACGCTGGAAAATGTAGAAAAGTCTGCCGGATGTATGATGTGCTATTAGTTCTGAAGTTTTTATGGCATAAAGACTTTCTTTCCTATCTTACAGACAATTTTGCTTCAGTATTGGGTAAAAAACTCATTTATAATAAGGGTCATTTTACCTTTCTCAGGTAGAAGAAACAACAAGTGAGGAGTCAGCTGTGCCTTAGCAGTAGGTCAATAAAAAAAGTCAGAGTGATCTATGGGGGTCAGTAAATAGACCTTAAGAGATAGCTAGGAGAGAGGCTTTTATTTGCTATTCTGAAAAATGTAAAACTTGCCTGATCTCAGTGACTTATTGGAGCCATTAGTAAATCAACAATTGTCAATTCAGCTGAATGGAAGCAATTTAAGTAGACAGACAAGTGGGAGCCCTTTATAGGGTCTCAGAAGTCTTTTCTCAGTGCTCTGGGAGAAGGAGCTGTGCATTCCTATAGCTGATATAGCATATCTAAAGGAATTCCGAAGGAAAGGCAACTATTTTTCTTCCATAGATGGCTTTACTGCCTACCATCTTACAATTTAAAGAAGTAGCAATTTACCAAACAGGATATTAAAATTCTGTGCCAGATTTTGGAAAACTTTTTAGAAATAACCATATTGTTGAAAGTATTACATATGCCCCCCCCTTTTTTTTTGTTTCATTCATGCTGTTATAGAATAGAAGGTTTAGTGTTGTTATTTTTGTTGTTGTTGTTATTTTTGCTTTTTTTGCTTTTTGATGAGAGGGCAAACACCCTAAATTACGAGAAGATTTTGAAAAAGCTAAGATGATTTAATACTCATAATCAAAATAATTTGTTGCTACCAATTATATGGCAGAAAGAGTATGAACCCCTTTTTAATGGTATCGTATTTCATCCTCACAATAATCTTTGGATTCCCCCCCATTTTATTTATGGGGGAAGAAGTTACAGGAATTTCTGTAACTTATTCATGATTTCACACCCAGTAGATGATACAGGAAGGACTCAGATATTTGTGTGCCTGTCTCCAAAATCGATGTTCTCAATTACCACTCAATAATACCTCAAGGGGCACCATCACAAAATTAATGCATTTGTAATTGGAGGCTTCTAGGCTGTGAGGACACCTGCTGTGTCATTCAGTGTTCAACTGGGGAAGCAGAAAGATCTTTGTTACAAGTGTTTGAACCCCATTTTGAACACTATGATTCACACTTGAAGGGATTAGTTAAGCAGTCTCTATAAATCTGTTGCCTTCACTCGATGCTGGAGTTTCAAATTCACAGGACAGGTACTTGGGAATGGAAAAATGAATGTAAAGTAGGGGGGAAAAAACAAAAACTATAAGCTGCAAGTCATGAACACAAGCTGAAATTCACAATTATAGACTGAAACACAAGTTGATTTTTACTATCTACAACTTTGACATCAGATATTGCTGGCGTCCTTCAGAAGTTGGAACCCTTCAGAAGTGGCTAACCATCATGATTTGTCCAGTAGTGAGAGGCTAATAGGAGAATAAATGGGTTTCCAAAACAGTGGGTGGAAGTTGGAGTTATCTTGCTTATCTGAACTTTTAGTGATTCACTTGGGTAATTTTTTGCTTTCTCTTTTCACAATTCTAGTCTCTCTGTGTCTATAACTTAAAAAGGGGAATACTGATAATGTGGGAGACAATGAGAGTCCCATTAGATTTTAAGCTATTTCTGCTGCTTGTTTTTTTAGAGTTCTTGTACCAAGAGATAAGCAGACTGCCTGACTGCAGTGGCTCAGTGGTCCAGCACTGACCTATGAACCAGGAAGTCACAGTACGATTCTTGCTCAGGTTGCAGACTCAATCCCCAGAGTGGGGTGTGCAAGAGGCAGATAATCAATGATTCTCTCTTGTCATTGATGTTTCTATCTCTCTTTCCCTCTCCCTTCCTCTGAAATCAATAAAAATCTATTTTTAAAAAAGAGATAAGCAGACAAGGAAAGGGTTACCCTAGCAGGGATAGTTGACTGTAATGATCAGGATATAGGAGAGGTATCAGACTATCAGGGCATGCTATTATATAATTTAGGCAGAGAGGAATATGTTTGACACTCAGGTCATCCACTAGAGGTTTTCTTGTACTTCTTTATCCAACATTGGATAAAGAAGTGCATCAGCATAGCATGAGAAGGACAAGACTAGGGATAAGGGTCTACCTATATCATTTTGCCAGTGCATTATGGTGCCTAGACCAGTGAAGGTATTAGCTAAAGGTAAGTAAAAGCTAAAATGGGCAGTTAAGCAGAGAGACGGTGAATAAAAATTGTGACCTAAGTGTATATCCATTTGTAAGTTCCCCCACAGAAAGATATCATTCAGAATCTTAGAGCAGCTATGTTCCAGAAGAGGTGAATTTATATATGACACCAGTGGATCTAAGAGCTCAAGTGCATGTTCTAGGGTACAGCCCAGATCCTCTCTTTAGAAGAATATGCACTCAGCTCTAGTGTCCAGGGGTTTTAATTGCTGTGCATTAGATCCATGAAATTTATTCATTTTCTAATAAAACTATGAATCCTATGGCCAACATCTTTCAAATTCCTCCACCCCCAAGGCCTTGGTAACCACCATTCAACTCTCTACATTGAGATTCCACATATAAATATTATCATACAGTATTTGTCTGACTCTTTCTGATTTATTCCCCTTCCCATAATGTTTTCAAGTCCATCCATGTTGTCACAAATGACAGGATTTCCTTCTTTCTCATGGCTGATAGTATTTTACTCTATATATGTATATTATTTTACTCTATATATGTATATTATTAATAGATTATATATGAATACAATGTACATATATTTTAATATTTTGTACACATTTGAAATATCTCTATATATAAAAACCTAAGCCATTGGCCGACCAGTCGGTAGCTATGATGTGCACTGACCACCAGGGGGCAAATGCTCAATACAGGAGCTACTGAGCTTTGGTGACTTGGCAGCTGCGATTCTTGGCAGAGAGGAGGGAGCCTGGTTCCAGGGTGTGTCACCCAAGAACTGCCCTCTAGCAATCCGGGACCCCTTGGGGGATATCAGAGAGCCAATTTCCAACCGATCCCTGCACGCCAGGCTGAGGGACCCCACTGGTGCATGAATCCATGCACTAGGCCTCTAGTTTTTAAAATAAAATGTTATAGTCATGTTGCTGTTTTAATATGTAGCCATTTATTTATTTATTTATTTATTTATTTATTTATTTATTTTCTTGGAGAAAATACACTCTTTGGTTAGTCTCTTCCAGAATAAGAAAGGCAAGAATATATCTTTACTGGAAGTATCTCCTCCTGGTTCATAGGTCAGTGCTCAACCACTGAGCCACCTTGGCTGGGCTCTTACCATATTTCTTTTACAAACTTCTTATAAAAATTATTTTTGTTCATCTTCTATTTTTTTAATCATGGTATTATATATTACCTTAAAGAGGTATTTTTTTAAGATGCTAAATTTAACCAATATACACAAAGATATTACAGCAAAAGATCATTGCAACAGGAATAAGATGCTCTGGAGATGATTGAGGTTTCTGTTTCTCTTGGAGGGAACTTCTAGTTGCTTTAGTTTAGTGCCTGGTCCATCAGGACTCTTTAATTCCTGTTCTTACTTGTGATTTCTGTAGCTGCATTAATGTATTGATATTCTTGTAAGATTTAACCAATTTTTGCCAACCTAAAATGACTCTGATCTATTTAAGGTGGATTTTTCTATATCTGAAAACCTTCTTAAGGATGAGAATAACATTCTATGCATTCATTCAAAAATAATTATGAAATCCAAATATGAGCTTGCTTCTGTGTTCTGCATTGGAAATAGAGCTGACAACCTGGCAGATAAGGTTCCCATTCTCCTGGGACTTTGCAAAGCCACCTAGTGCTCTTCTTTTCTCCACACTGTTTGTGGTACTCACCTTGCTTCAGTCTCCATGGCAGTTTTTCAGTTCTTACAATGCTGCCAGCTCTCTCTGCCTCAGCACTCTGCATAAGCTCATGTTCCACTCTGAAGGAGCTCTCCTGCAGTCTTCCCTTGGCTGCTTCGTCCTTGGTATCTCAGCCTGAATATGATCTCCTTGAGAGAGCTTGGATTTTCCATATGAATTTGGTCCTCTGCTGCGAACTTCCTTCACAGAATCCTAGTTGTTTCTTTCATTGCACTCATCTTTTCTAATTACTCATATATGTTTGTTTCATTTTCCTCTGCAGGGATCATAGATGTCATATACTGTATTATATTTCTAATGCCTACCATACATAGTGTTGGGCACACTATCTGGTATATCTTAGTCAAAAATATTTATTGAAGAAATTAACAAACAATATTACCACATATGCTACACATACTATAGTATATGAGCTCTGAATTTTACCTGCCTATGGAGAGTATGGTATTTAAATTCCATCATCTTACTCTCAGCTGATCTGGAATCTCACAATGAGATAATTCAAAAACTTATTTAAAGACTGAGAGAAAGTATAATGAAGATGGTGTCCCTAAAACAAAGTTAAGAAGAAATATGAATCTCTTTTCCACAAGTAACTCATCTTATCACCTTTCAAACATCTTTCTATTTTTGTAAATGCTGAAGAAAATGTCACCATGTTATTCATATATATGCCTGAAGCATGTTTAAGTTATATTTTGTCAAGGGGAAGATTTAATTTAAAAGTCAGAATTATCCAACAAAGAGTCATTCTGCTGTTTATATTGATTTAGTCTGAAGAAAAGATTTTAAAAGTTTGATTTATTTAATATATTAATTTAAGTTCCAATTGTAGGTAATTTTCATTCCAGAGCCTGTCATATTTCACAAAATATGTTCAGTTATTCTTATTTTATTACTGGGAATCCACATAGATTTTTCAAAAAAAGGGGGGGGGTGTAGTGAAACGAGTACCTAAATTGAGGATTAGAAGTCATTTTAAGTGGTATGCCTATACTTTAAATATACAATAAAACTATGCAATAATATATCTCAGCCAGAGAGAATTATATTATGTGGTATTCTTATATGGAGGAACTCAGAATGTCTTTCAAATAAAGCACTTGACAGACTTTGGTTAGCATGAGAAAAACTTCACTTCAAGCTTAAGGGAAATTTTACTGCTTTCCATAAAACTTCTCTCATGATGACCCCTATTGTACAGTTTTGCTTTGTTTAGCCACACTGATCTAGCTGTAAAGGAGAGTTTTTTCTCCTATGTTGTGTAGTCTGCATCCATTTTCAAGTAGTCCTCGGGTTATGTGGGAGATCCATTCCTACATATCACGGTTTTCGCCATAAGTTGGAATCCATCTACATAAGTACCTACATCACTCACATGGAGCATATACACAGCAGTAATCAAGTGAAACAGTAAAAATAATTTAAAATAAAGGTAACAATTCATGACCTTTACTTATGGTAAATAAATAATAAAAAACATAAAACACATATGTAAATACGTCGAAAGGATGGAACTGTTTTTAAATAAATGAACTTGTAGCCCTGCACAAGAATCCATACAGTAGCTCGCCAGTAACTCACTGCCACTCTCCAGTAGCTCTAGGCCTGCTGCCTTGCCCCCCTACCCCAGGCCTCCCTCTCACAGCTTGCTGCCCTGCCCCCTCTTGTGGCTCTCCACCACCCACTTATAGCTTGCTGTCCCACCCTCCTGCTGATCCACGACCATTTGCATATTATATCTTTATTATATAGGATGGGAGATGGCAACGTAACCACAAAACAACAAAAGTGGAGTCCAACGTAACCCAAGGACTGCTTGTAATCAACTGTCCCCTAAAAGCTATTGGCTACAACCAACCCCATTTTTCCTTCCCTTCTGCTTTCTTTGATAATAACTCTAGTTTGAGGCAGTTTTGTATATTTTGTTGGCAGCATTAACCATTACAGAAAACAAATGCAAAGTACTAGGATTTAGGCTAAATTAGTCTTTATGTAAATGGTTTTCTGAGTCCTATTTTAAGAACTGAACCTCTGCATTTCTTCGTTGAGGGAGAAAAATTGTGCAAAGCTTTATAATCATCACAGCCAATGTCAAGCATATATTCACGCTCTGCTAAGCTATTCTCATGTTATACACAGTGCCTTTTACATTTTTCACCTCTTGTAATGTATTCCAAAGTACATATGCAAACAGTACTATAACCTTTGAAGTAGGAAATCTGTCTTTAGGTAATATTTCTGTTCATGTCAGAGTCATCCAACAAAATGATATTGATGGGACTTTAATGGAGGAAATTAATTATAGGGTTGAGTTGTTCTCACCACTGTGTGCCACTGTGTTGTCACATTGCTTTCAGCCTCAGTGCTCCCTGCCACTTGTCTCTCAGAAAGTTTTGCTTATAATTGAAGTATGTGCTTGTTTATCTCAGCTTGAACATATGTGTGTGTGGCTGGGGGGATGGGCGGGGGGTGGAGGAGGTGGGAGAAAATATTCCATTTTGCTGATTATGGCTTGTGATCATCACTTAGCCTTTTAGATCACGTTCACTTTCCAGAGTCTATTTCTGCCTTCTAGGAAGCGTTTTATTAAAAGGGACATTTTAAAGCATCAAAAGCAGGTACCCTAGAGTTGCCGCCGGCCATTTTTTACACATAGGATAACATACATTTCAATTTTTAAGTATTATATTTATAGGATAATATGTTTAAATGGATCAGTATTCAAGTGCAAAATATTACTTTGGTCAGAGAAAGATCATTATAACACAAGAAGATAATGACTTTAAAATGCTACATTAAATATCCCTACCTCTCTAACATCTTTTTTGATTGCTATAGTTCAATTTTCCCATCCATAGGTGCATGCCCTATCATTAATTATGATATAAACAAATGACATCACCAAATAGTCAATAATATTTTATATGTATGAGTAACCTTTTAAAGTCATTATCTTCTTGATCTGATAACAGTCATGGGAAGTGTGAGGGTTAGATTTTATTCTCTGTTTATTCATTACCTTAAAAATGTTCTGTGATTGCTCAAGTTTTCATAGGTAATATATAATAGAGTTAGGACTGAAGTCTACCTCATAAGTTCTAAACTTGTGCTCTTCCATAGCATACATAAAGATAGCAGTCAGAGGCACTTAGAATTAAGTTCTCTGTTGGAATGAATCTTCTTTGACTGGGAAGTGTGGTACAGCTGATGCTGCCCCCTTACAAAGCTTGTGGCACCTTCTCAACGAATAAAGGATATTCACCATCTGTGATCAAAACAAAACAAAACAAAACAAAACAAAACAACTCTGCTGTGGGCTCCAAAGATCTAGTGTGAAACTATCCTTTGCACGCAGGGCATATCTCTTCTTATAGATTTGAACACATTTTGATAAAAAAAAATTTTTTTTCTTGATTAAAAGGTACCCTTTAATTCTGCATTGTTTTCAGTGGCACGTTGTCTTATAGATTGGGTCACACTGACAATATGACTGAATTATCTTGCATGAGCATTCGAGACAGCTAGTCAAAATAGAAGTTCATGACTTCCCACAGAGCTGAAGCTGCACTGACATCTGGTTTCTTTCCAGTTCTCACTTCCTGCTTCCCCATCATCAGAGCCAGCAGATGCTGGCAGCTGTGCAAAGCTCTGTAGCTTTAAAAGAGCAGCAGGTGGAGGAGCAGACAAGCTGAGACCATTTAGGAGACCCATGCCCAGGGACATGTTCCCAGGCAGGGAAAACGTGGCCCTATATTGAGGTCCTTTTATAGTAACCACCTGTCTCCGTCTGCCTGAGCCTGAGAGGTTTCCCTGGACGTGGGGCTTCCAGCGCTAACACTGGAAATGTCCCTAACACAGCAGGATATGTTGGACATTTGAAGCCTTCCCTTCAAAGATAGGTCTCTAAAACAATGTGGAATATTTCATTTGGCTTTGTCATACCCCTGATATTAAAAAAAAAACAACTTAGAATTAGTTTTGTTTAACAGTAAATATAGATGAACAGGCAAATAGAACCTGGGAAGTTCAAGGGGTTAAAAAAGGAATTTAAAAAAAATTATGACTCTGTCCCTAAAATACATCTGGGTTCAATTCTGGTCAAGGGCATTTACCTTGGTTGCAGGCTTCTCCCTGGCCTGGGTCCAGATTAGGGCTCATGCAGGAGGCAACTAATCTATGTGTTTCTCTCACATTGATGTTTCTCCCTGTTTTTCACTCTCTCTTCCACTCTCTCTAAACATGAATGGAAAAATATCCTTGGGCGAGGAGTCAAAACAAAACCTGAAGTCACTGGAGCTCTGGGCACATTACATCTGACAGGAAGAAAGCCTCTCTTTTCACTCCCCTTTCTAAAAGGCACTATGTCCTGGGGAGAACTAGGAAAGAGGTAAAAAGGGTTTTGAAAGTTAAGCATAGCCTATTCCTAAAAAATGTCCTCAGGGCAATCATTCATCCAGAAACTCTAAGGAAACATTCCATAGAGATCACATACACTGCCCCTGTTGTATAATATTTAGCCATTTTTTTTTTTTTTTTTTTTTTTACCTTCCTTATTTGTCCCATGAATCCCTGCTCTGAGTACCCAAACCAAGGCTAGGATAGTCATAGGGAATTTAGCAGTGACTAAAACACGGTCCTTTTTTCGTGCAGTTTGCCATCCAGGGTGAAGGTGAGGCAGGCGATCCATAAAGCAAACTGGCAAGGTTTGCAGAACATTGGATCCTTATAAACGACTTAGGGAAAGACAAAGCCAAGAAAGGGGTTGGGAGACTGAAGTGTTTCATGTTCGTGAAAATCTTACCAAGGAGGCACAATGTAAAAGCAAATACATCAAAGAGGATGCCTTAAAAATTGGGACATAGTAGCTGCATATTATTTTGGAGATTTAATGTTGTAGAGCCAGTAGATAAGTGCAAAGGAAAGCTCTGCTTCTACATCAATAAGTAAGTCAAGGAAGAATACGGAACACGACTGGGACAAGGTAGAGACTGACAGAAGGATCAAGCTTCCTTAGGCTTGCAAGACTCTATTATTGCCATATTCTTTCATTTTTATTCGTTTGTTTGGAATTGAACAGAGAAATACCAGAATCAGCTACTTGCCTGTACCTCCAGGCACTGTATTTTATAAAGAAATCTCTATGAGTAAGCCAGAGCCCAGCACATAAACTAGGGTTTCTCTTGACACAAGTCATCTCAGACTTTTGTTTCAGCAGAAAGTAGACATCCTTCAACCCAAGTTATAGGAATTCGCAGCCTGAGGCACTGAATTGCATTGGACATAAAAGCCCTCATTCAAAAGTAAGTTATTTAAACATTCTGTTATAGCTGCATGAAATTTATCTATGAAAGAGGTGAGTAGGTCCTCCATCAGTAAGTCCTGGTTTTTCTGCACACTCCATAAACCACTGACAAATACAATATTTTAAGTGTGAAAGCCAGCATCTGTTGTTTTCCAGAAATGAGATACTGTAATGATACTGTCCTTTCAAATTATAAAAATGTTCTTTTTGAATAAGAGAGGCACTCTAAGTACTATTTAGCACTTGTAGATTTTTATTTTGCTAAATTGAATAGACATTGATATTTATCACCATTATTATAGCACAAGTGCTTCTATTATCTAAAGTTAAGGAACCATTTTAAAAATATGTAGAACAGTTGCTTTTTCTGTGTTGTTTTGGCTACTGACTTTTCTGAGTGGATGATAAAGGTAAGGAAGCAGATTTGGGTTTGCATCACAAATATCTATGTGATGTGAATTATAACAAAATATTAAATTAGCTTATTATATTTGATAACTTAATAATTATTTTGCCAACACCCAAATAAAGTATACTGACTACAGAATCTTCTAATTTCTGAAAACCAATGTTGGCAGGAATAGATATGCCCACTTCACGAGCATCATTCTGGAAGGCTCTATTTGTCCCTACATCAACATTTGGTATAAATTTGAAAGATTCAGAATACTTTGAGCCTAGCAGATGTAGATTGACCTTCCACCTGACTGAGATGTGGCCCAGAAAGGACTAGTCTGGAGTTGCCTAAACTTGGGTTCTCATTGCTGAGCGAAAGCACTCAGTAAAATTATGATATTGGCATGACCATTAATTCTCTTTACAAGGTGTTGTTGACTTGCTGGGTTGCTTTGCCTAGCTATCAGCCTCAGCACTTAATAAGATAACAAAAAGAATAGGTCTAAGCTTGAGGAAGCTAAATGGTAAAAATACATTTAATTTATGATGATCTCCTTTCAGTGAACATTTTGATTTCTTCATTACTTTTTTTCTTTCAAAAAATGGGAAAGGGCACTGTTGTTAAAGTCCATGAATACATATATATTTTTAAATTTAATTTCTTTATTGTTTAAAATATTACACAAGTCACCTTTTCCCCCCATTGTCCTCTCCCCAGCTGCTCCCACCCCTAAATCCCTGCCCTCAGCCCCCTGCTATCTGTGTCCACTGGTTATGCTCATATGCATGCGTACAAGTCCTTTGGTTGATCTCTTACCACCCCACCTCTCTTCCTTCTTTTTTAAATTGGATGGTGTGTTCAATGCTTCTATGTTTCTGGTTCTATTTTTTTTTTTAACACTGGTAGACCCTTTTCATGTTTACTTCTTTCTCTCCATCTCTGTGTGTCACTGTCTCCTTCTATATCTGTCTCTTTTTTCTTCTATTTATTAATCAAGTGATATTTTCTATATTGTCATAGAATAAATTTTAATAATTTTATTGCACATAATTTTTTATTTCATCAAGGTTTCACCATTGTTAGCAGTTGAGTATATATAATATATGTTTTATAATAGTGGTTAAGGGGCCTGCTGCCAGGGTATGGAAAATGCTAAAGAAACAGATATGGGTTATGAACCACACACAAAGAATGTTTACAAAATCTTAGCAGGAACTGCATGACTCTAACTGAAGTTGCAAAAATAAGTATTCTTTCCTGTAGCTTCACAGCTCAACATTTTTAGGTAGATTTTGAGTGAGGCCTCTTTCAGCACTTCCACTAAAAGTATTCATTTATCTGTTCTTTGCACTCAGTATATATTTGTCTTTATTTTAAACCATTCTGTAAAATGACAATAATAATCCTGATCAGATTTTGATACTCTCTTATGAAAGCTGTCCAGGCAAAGAGCAATAAAATATACATATTAGACCTTATTTGTTTCATAAAAATATTAACTAGGTGTGAATTCTTGGCCTCTGGATATTTATTATTGCTATCTCATTCTTTGTGGGGATGGATTTGCAATCTTAACTTTTCATAAATCCAAAATGAATATTTACATATAAATATTTACCATCTATAAGTTATATCCTACTTAAACTAAATTTCATTATATTGTTGTATTATAATATTCAACCCCCTGTATTGAAGCAGAAAGAGAATGAGATGTGGAGCCCAAGCTTTCCATCTGTTTAAAATGGAAACAAAGTCATTTACTACTAAAGTGAACCTGGAAGTTAGTTAATCAGGTTTGTTTTTTTTTTCTCCAACTACTGAAAGAAGGGAGTAATGGAAAGATTGGTGACATTCTATAACACTATCATGATATTCCAGGAAGAAACTGCTCTAAGCATGGGTGACCTGCAGTGCTCTGTCCAATGTTAGGCTAGAATATCACTTTGTAGGCCCTGTGTCTCTCACATCTAAGCTATGTTTAGCAAAAATGAATAATGATGGATGTGGGAATTTTAGTGAGAGAGTGTTTAGGAGCAGTTACAGTCTGTAATTCATGAGCTATGACCAATGATATCCATAGAGAATATGGTAAAGGTACATCAGAGATGGTGTAAAAAAAAAAAAAAGCATTAAAAATGGGCAGAGAGAGAACAAGAGACACTCAGCTAAGTGATATAAAATAATAAGTAGCACAATAGGTCTCAGGGATGCAGTGCAAGCAAATTTAGTGCACAGGGTGATAGTGAATAATTAAAGTTTGGGATATGGCATATTATAACATTTACTTCCCAATAAGCAATATTATGACACTTGATAACAATAATCCTATGTAATAAAGATGTAATATGCAAATGTTCATTACACTGTGAAGTGTAACGACCAACCACGTAATGACCAGATCACGGATCAGCAGGAGGGTGGGGCAGCAAGCTGCAAGCGGGTGGTGGAGAGCTACAGGAGGGAGCAGGGCAGCAAGCTATGAGAGAGGAGCAGGGGTGGGGGTACAGGAGGGTAAGGCAGCGGGCGGAGAGCTATAGAAGGGCATCAGTGAGCTACTGGCAAGCTACTGGAGCACGAATTTGTGCACAAGGCTAATAGTCTAGATCACGTGTCAAACACAAGGCCCGCGGGCCAAATTCGTCCCCCCAGGCCTTGCAATGTGGCCCACACTGCGCTGTCATCACTGCACTCCGCTGCGTTTCCATCACAATGACAGTTTATGACTGTTCAGTAAACCATTCGGCCCGCGATTTAGGCTGGATTTTAGATTTTGGCCCCTTCTCTGATTGAGTTCGACACCCCTAGTCTAGATATATAAAAGCCTAAGCAATCTTTATGATAGAATGATTGGAACTACTGGTTGATCAGTCACTATGATGTGCACTGACCATCAGGGGGCAGATGCTTAATGCAGGAGTTGCTCTGGTGGTAGGTGTTCTCCCATAGCCAATCTCCTGCAGTCCGTCCCCCTGGGCCCCAATCAGGGGGCCAGCAGGCCAATCTCCTGTGGTCCCTAATCTCTCCCTCCTCCCCTCCCCGGGCCAACCAACCTCCCGCAGTTCCCCACCCCTGCTGGCCATCACTCCCCTGATAGGCCTTAATTGCAGTCAGGCTGAGAGACCCCACCCATGCATGAATTTGTGCACCAGGCCTCTAGTTTTTTAGAAAGGTACATCAATTATGTTCATTCTAATAATTAAAAATAAATGAAAAATTGACTTCTTTATTACTTAAACTTCTTAAATATCATTTTCAAACTTAAGCTAAATATTTTTAGGTGAAATATACAATAAGTGTTTGATGAATAATTTTTAATTTTTTAGTTGATAGATAAGTGTTTTAAATCCAGGTATTAATATTAGATGATCATTTAAATATGTTCTTTAATAATGTATTCTCCAACTGACATATATATATGAGAGTAGCAATAATTGATAGAATGAATCTTAGAGCACAGCAATGGATAAAGTACTTTCCTTAGGTGGACATACTAATGCTAACCATTTATTGATTTAGAATGTAGGCATTTTAAAATTTAGATGTGAGAAATAAAGAAGAAATGTTAAAATATACTTTTACATTTAAATTTCCTTGGAATCAAGCATTTTTGGAGTTGGGATACAGAAGGCAAATAAAATTATATAAAAATGCTAGCATGGCAGAAATGCATTACCAAAATGGGTATTAATACTACCTAAAAATATACTTAAACAATGGATGAGGCATATGGCCTGTGAAGGAAGTAGAAGGCTGATTGTTCACGCTCTGTGCTTGTAAACAAATTAGAAATACACTTTTGAGACTCCTGGGAATGATTGAAATCCGACAACAAAGAAAGTGGTGTATTCCTCACTTTTTATGTGTTATAGTTGAAATAAAATGCATGTATGAAAAAAATGAATGATTACACAGGGTATTTTATTAGCCATTGTCTCAACATGTAGCAGTCAGTTATATATATATATATATATATATATATATATATATATATATATATAATGCATGTATAATAATAAGTTTCCTTACTATTAAAATATTTAGGTTCAGGGACCAACTTAATTATAGAAACATATTTTATTAGGGCCCTTAAGTAACTAAGTCTTTGCTTTATTTGCCTGTCACACTATTCTGCTCTCTGGACACCACTCTAAAGAAGCCATATTACCTGAACTTTTTAAAGATTGTAAGATGGCAGCTCCTTTAAAGGTGATTCGTGATCACTATGAGAAAATGGCACTTCAGTGCTGATAATGGCATAATTTGCCAGTTTTGGTTGTTATTTATCTTATTATAGTTGATTAGAACAAAATAATAAGAGAATAATATACTATCCTAAAATTTCTCATCTGTTGTTTTGCTGTTTGTATGTTTGCCTAATATAACATTATATCATTATATAGTAATTAGTAAACTATCTCCTTCACCAGTCTTAATATCCTTGAGGGCAAAGAAAATTAGTGGGGTATAGATTCTATATTTTTAGTATTCATAACAACATGGGGCTGAGAAAGATAGGAACCACCACCAAGTGGGTAGAACAAAAGATTTGTCTAAGCCTCAATGTACTTTTTTAAAATTCAAAGGGCAAGTCTAAAAATAGCTCTTTTATTCTACTGATACTTTAGATGAGAAAAGTAGAATCTTAAATCAAGCATATCTTATTCATTGTTTACTTGTTTGAATGTATGAATGGTGCATTTCTGTATGGTGTTCCATAATTGAAATAAACTTTGCTCTATTATTTCAGATTTGGGAGATTATATTTTATAATTTCCCTTTTGGGTAAATTTAGATGGGAATTTCCTTCACATTGTGTTTTTATTCTTCATATAGTTATAGATTACAAATAATATATCATCTAAATTTTTAAAGCATTCATCAGTATTTGTTTACAGTTAATGATTTTCCAACTGTTGTTCAATTATGTCATCATCAAGTAATTTTTTAAATGTGGAAGCATTGATAAGTGATTATTTAAAAATTGCAAAGGATCATTTCAAAGCCATGAACAACTGAAGATATGGTTATTTGAGAAATGGTGAAACCAATATGGATTTATATTGGACTTTTCATCAAGTAATACATTTTTGGTATATTTTTGGGATGAAGCAAGGGTAAAAATCATGGTGAGGTGACAGAAATAGACTTCTAATAAGTCAAGCAATTGCAATTGTAGCATTAGAAAGACTGTAATTTTATATGGTGTTTATGAGTAAAATAAAGTGTCATAAGAAATACTTAATGAATGTACTGCCTTGTAACACTCCACAAGGCATATTTTGTGCTCTCTCCAGCATGGCTTTTTTCTCTACAAATATTTCAAAATGCTGAGGGTTAATAAAACACAACTGCTTCTGATCAGGTATGTTTATACAAAACAGTTGGTTATGGAAAAACACCACTGGCTTGGCTGACTCAAATGTGTCTAAATTTTTCAGGTAATTAAACACAGATGAGAACTGATGACTGCTGAGATTTTCTGACCTTTTTCCTAGTTCTCTTGATAGTGATATATAGATGTGAGGGAACATGCTACTTACAGAATATATGTATGTGAAAAGATAAAATTCTTTTTGTTCCCATTCTGCAACTCAAGTTATCATAGGGCAAATTTATGTTGATGAGTCTCCTCCCACTCTGAGAATTCATCAGCCACTTAATGGTTCAGTTTCAGCTCAGACTGGTACTGTGATATGATTACAGGAATTTGCTTCAGGTTTGTCTTGATTTAATGTTCATTCAATTTAGTTTTACTCTCTCAAGCCGCTAACATAATGAGGACTGGAGTTTTCATGAAGTAATATCAAAAATTTAGAAAGAACACTATAATCCATGATACCTATGGTATTATGACCCCAATAGTGAGAGATGTCACACATCAGTGTGACTTCTGAAGAACTAGAAAGAGTAATTATTTTGTTTTAGAATTATTTTTCAAGTGCTACTTAATCTTATTCAAAAAAATGTTACAAAGCATATTTTTCAGGGCACTAATTATGCTAACACTCTAATACGCTCTATGAAAACTAGTATGAGGATTTCTATAAACTATATTCTTCTGGAATTTCTACATTATTATGTTAGAGACAAGAAGATCTCCAGTATAAATAAACTCCTTTGACTTCATTAATTTGTTTGAAAATGAATTAATTTGTTGAGTATGTGTGTGGTGAAAGACATCTCCAAAAATTCTTTTATAAACTATTTGGGGAAGTCTGCTTTAATGTACTAAGTTATGATGAATATTTTATTAAATTATACTAATGTATCTCACGCAATTTCCAGAATATATAAAGTGATGAGTACATGCTGCTTTTAAAAATGTGTCTTCTGGCTTCATTATCTTTTCTCAGGATTTTGGCTACTTGGTGTCTTTTCTGGTTCCATACAAATGATAATATTTTGTTTTTTCATTGATATTTTTATGAATATTATGTTGAATCTGTATGTTACTTTGGGTAATATGCCCATTTTAAATATATAAATATCAAAATTATATAAAGAACCAATACAATTCAACACCAAATAATCCAATTAAAAGTGACCAGAAGACCTGAACAAACGCTTCTCCCAAGAAGACATACAAATGCCCAATAGATATATGAAAAGATGCTCAACCTCACTATCTACTAGGAAAATACAAATCAAAACTACAATGTAATACCACCGTACCCCTGTTAGAATGACTGTTATCAACAAGACAAGTGATAACAAGTACTGTGTTTCCCCGAAAATAAGACATCCTCCAAAAATAAGACCTAGTGCATGGAAAGATAAGACATCCTCTGATAATAAGACCTAGAACAACTTTGGGAGAAAAAATTAATATAAGACACTGTCTTATTTTCGGGGAAACAGGGTAGTAGAGAGGTTGTGGAGAAAAAAGAATCCTCATTTACTGCTGGTGGGAATGTAAACTAATACAGGCACTATGGAACCTTCCTCAAAAACTTACATATAGAGTTACCATAGGACCCAGCAACCCCTATTTTGGATATCTACCTGAAAATTTTGAAAACCTTCATTGGCAAAGATACATGCACCCCTATGTTCACTGCAGTGATATTAATGGTGACCAAGACGTGCAAGCATCCAAAGTGTCCTTCGGTAGATCATTGGACAAAGATGTATTGTGGTTACCAGAGGGAAGTGGGGTGGGTAAATTGTAAAGAGGACCAAAAATATGGTGACAGAAGATGATTTGACTGGGTGGTTGGCACACAATGCCAATGTATAGATCATGTATCATATAAATGTACACTTGAAACCTATATCATTTTATTAATCAATGTCACCCCCAATAAAATTAAGAAAAAGAGGTGACCACATGGAAAAATTTCTTTAGAAAGAACATGAGGTCTAAAGGTCGATATTAATGTCCTTCTAAATGTTAATGCATGATTTCAATATATAAATGAATTAATGCTATTAATATTAATTTAATTTTTCTTGTAATATTTAAGACTTGATGTGAACTGAGTTTGGCTTTTCCAGACTGGGAACAGCAGATCTTATATAGAACTTCTCTGCAGTCAGTGGGTATGTCTTACTTCCACACTTTTCTCCCTTACTGGCTATGTTCAGTGGACACTTCTTTAGTCACTAGGCTAGTCTCCTTCAGGAAAGAGGGACAGAGCTAGTTTTGAGGTTGCCAGAGCAACAGTTTATCTATTATAACAGGAAGACCTACATCAGCTAATTCTTTCTGTTCTTTTTCCTGCTTTCCACAAAGCAGAAAATCTCTTGCCTAATAGCTTTTAGCTTAATGTCTTGTCCCAGTTAGCTACCTGACCTCTTGGTTCTGCATCCATCAGCCTCTGATCTGTCCACCTGGCTAACTTTCCTGCTTTGTCCTGACCTCAATACTTGTACGTGTTCTTCATCAGACTGTCCACCTTGCTGTTGCCCTCCATTAGGACACTGCTTTCCATTATTGGCCCACATATACAAACCTTGTCTTGGTTTTGGCTCTATAATTTGTCTTCACTGCCAATATATCCTGTTACCAAAGGAGAAAAGAAAATCACACTAATGATCTTGGTTGAAAGCTAAAACAATAGTATTCATGTATGTTGAAATGAAAAGAAAATAAACACTTCTGGGCTAGGTGTTTTATTTTTTTCACTAATTAGGAACAAGCTCATTTGGAAAGATAATTGTCTGGCTGTCTTGGGATTCTATTATAATGGGTGACTGCCTAAGTGTTAATATAGGAGAAATAGACCCCGAGGGGTTGGGATTGTGAGAATGGATATTAGACTGATCCTGAGTCAATAGTAAAGCACTATTTTATTCAGGTAAAAATAGTATTAAAAACGTCAAGCACTTTATGAGGGTGCTCATATTAGAGAGCATTGCACGGTTCTGTACTTCTTTATCAAAAAGTTGGGAGGAAAACTAAAAGAGTAAGTAAACTTTCCCCCCAAACAAAAAATAGATAGAAAAAAGTTAAAGTAAATGTGCAGCATGAAGAAATAGTCCTCGAGATCAACTACTGATTGAACCAATATTTGGTGACCTGAAATGTAGTTGGCAGCTACCAGGCCCTGGGCACATTATGGGAGGTGGTATTAAATAAAAACTAACCTGGTTCTCGAGAATGTCATGTTTTAGCAAACTGTGGAATAAATATATAAGTGAAGAAAGCACTTTTGGACTTTCTAAATGAAAACCTGATCAACTAAGAATGGTTGATCAGGTTTTCATTTTCCCTCTGAGGGCAAAAATAATACCAAGGAGTCCCTTAGATATCAGGATAAGAAAGGAGAGAATTGAGATCTATAACTGGTTTCTTAGAATGGTGGAATATGTTATTGGGGGGCCTTTCTTCTTTGGAGGTCAAGTAAACATGATCAATTATTTTGTGTGCGTGTGTGTGTGTGTGTGTGTGTGTGTGCGTGTGCGTGTGAAGTTTTGATATGACCTTGTCTGGGAAATGGGCACACTGTGAGAAATCTGGTGTTTTGTGGCAACCCTGTGGGCTTTTGCTTCTATTCATTGGGCTTAGGGTCAAACCACATGCACTGTGCTCTGAAGTTTGTATGATCTTGTGTGAAAAGCAGAAATGTTTTCTCTCAAAAACAAATTTGTTGGCAGGAACCAATGATCCACAATAACTTGTTTTGAATGGAGGCGCAAAAAAGCACATGGGACTTGGCACTAGAAGACAGAGGTTCTTGTTCCAGGAATGGTACAAACCCCTGTGTTGCTTTTGGCATGAGGATTAACCCCCTCTACACCTCACTCCTCTCAGCAATAAAATTGGGGAGCAATCTGTAAGGTCCTCTCCAACCCTATAATTTTGAATTGTGCAGTCACTTTTATGTTGGTGTCTGAAAACAAAGGTAGTATTTGTTATTGTGTTAATTTTTGCTTTCCAGTATGGGGCTTTAAAAAAAAACAAAACAAATATTAACCCCAAATAAAGCTTTCTATATTTCAATTTCCTTTAAAATTATTACATAATTTGGGGTGTTGGAGTACAGCTGAATTGAAAATGAGGTGAAATTATAAACTACTACTGCAATGTCAAATATCCATCCCTCCAGCTGTTTCTATGTACAGGGTTTTTTTCTAATAGGCAAGAATATAGTAGCAATTATATGCTAGCACATCAGAATTTTCAGTCACAATTAATTTTACAGGAATAGAGTTATATAAATTATTTTATTATATAAATATATTTCTATGTTCTTTTTATAGTTTTACTTATTTGAGAAAGAGAAGAGAGATTCTACCTATCTGCCAGATTGTAATGTCAGCCCATTTGCCATATATGAACCACAATTTTTTATGTCATTTTCAGTTCATTGCTAATTTACCTATAAATTACTTAGTAGATTTGATTTTGATTCTGCAACACCTAGAGGCAATGATCTGCACTAGAAACTAACAGCCTGTAAAAATTTGGTTTTAATAACAGTCATTTGCTCTTAGAAGTTAAGTAATGAAAATGTTGTATAAACATTAGGGAGGAGGGAAAATATTAAAGAAGTACTTAGCGTATCTGAGTATAGAATTTGTTGAATGTAAATTGATTCTAGAATAAATTTGAGTATTATAATCCCAAAGTTCCCTGCCAATTAATTAAAATAATATTTGGGAAAAAAACACACAAAAATCTAGGGAAACGATGATATAACTTTAAAAAATGACACACTATTTAAGTTAAAATAAATCCTATAACTAATTAATTGCCTTTAAGTAAGCTTAGTATACATTTTTGAGAGTGACATATATAGGTAGGCATTAACTTCCAGATACAATAATAGGATTCACATTAATAACGTATCATGTGTGCACTATAATTATAAAAGCTAGAAATTAATGTGTGTTCTATGTGCAATGGTCTGTTCTTATTACTCTATAAATAAACTCATTTAAGCCTCACACAGACATATGAGGTAAATACTATTACTCTCCTTATTTAATACAAAAGGCAACTAAGGCATAGAGAATCCATTTTCCAGAACTCACAATCCTACCCTTAGTCTACTTTCTCTATGCAAATATACATATATATAAATATGCACCGATTAGAAAAATAAAACAAAATATTAATGATTTATAAATGCTCTGTGACTCAAAAACATTTCATAGCAAGTAACAATAGTAAGTTACCAGAAGAAAAAAAATATTTATAACCGAATGCTGGGTCTAAAAGCCTGCACTAGAAAATTGGAGCTCTACAGTCAGTCCTCTAAAATGTTTATTTTATATTATTTTTGTTTCCCTTGAGTATTAAATCACAGCCTGGTTATTAGAGTTAAATAAGATAATGGACATGGAATCATTTCACTTCCCTGTTTACCACTATGCATAACACTGTGTACCACATATGTACACACATATATAAGCAAGTTTTAAGCTTTTGTTACATCTTTACATGTCTCTAACATGTCCCTAATGTTATAAATGCATTATTTTCTGTGTTTGCAGATATCCCCCTCATATAATGTTTATATTCAGTAATTGATTTACCAGTATTTATTGAGCTACCATCATTTGTCAGATGCTGGTAAGCAATAAGGGTAAAACACTTATTGGACAAAATACAGTGACTATCCTTAGGAAGGCTGTGATCAAAATAGCTAGGTTATTACTGTATAATGCATTAAGTTTCACACTAGGTAGCATTTATCAGGAGAAAAAAGGGAGTCATTAAGTGTTGTAAGTAGGGAAATGAGATGCATTTTGGAAAGACTACTTCTTATACAATATGGAGAATAAAATGTAATGATGGAAATATAGAAGCAGTTGGGAGATTGTTTTAGTAATACAGGAGAGAAGCTTACTGGTGACTGGGATAATAACAGTGGCAGAAGAGATATACAATATTTACAATTTCATGAGGACCAAGATTTTCCAGGCATAACTTTTTTACTTGTTGAGTTTAAAGTAATTGTGGGACTTCCAAACATAAGAGTACCTGATGTATACGATGAAACCATGAGGGAAGAGAGGGAAGATGGAAAGGATAAGATGAAAAACTAGTATAGAACACTAAGAAATACTAACCTGTAAGGAATTGGCAACAGAAGAAAAGCCCTCCAAGTAAATTGAGGAGCATCAAAAGAAACCAGAAGAAAATCAGTTTTATCAATGTGATGTCAAGGGCCTCAACTAACCAAAAATTTATTCAAAGAAAATAGAAGTACCATATTTTCCTGCGTATAAGACGACCCCTTTGAGATATATATATATATATATATATATATATATATATATATATATATATATATATATTACTGTTAAAACATAGGTTTAGGCCTATATTCACTGTATAAGACTACCCCCGACTTCTGAGGCAACACCAGTTCTTTTTTTAATAGACCGCCTCTCTAACTCAGCCAATCCAAGCAGGCCTTTTATGCATGCAAATTATACGTGTTCTGTACCCGAAGCTACACTGTGTTCTAGTAAAAAGCCTGCTCCGATTGGCCAGAGTCAGAGAGGCGGTCTATTAAAAAAAGAACTGGTGTTGCCTCGGAAATGGGGGTAGTCTTATACAGCAAATGTAGGCCTAAACCTACGTTTTAACTGCAAAATTAAGGGGTCGTCTTATATGCTGGAAAATACGGTAAATATTGGAATTAAGAGTGTTTAAGGTTCAAATGAGAATAGTAAGGATCAAATGCAGTCATTTCCTTCTTTGACCGTTATTTTCAAATAAAACATTTACACATGAAAAAAATAAATGAATATTGCTTTTAAGCAGTCATTTGTCTTAAATAAATGAATCACTTTTTTAATCCTCTGAGAATTAAATTAGGGACAATAACAAGGAAAGTGAAGTATGATCAAGAGAGAGAATAGCTCTTACATTCTTAACTACTGGGAACCAGTAGTTAGTCTATCTACCTATCTATCATCCATATTTTACCAAGTCACTAACATCCAACCCTGACAATTCACCATGTGTATTTGAGCTACTTATTATAAGAAGAACCAGAAAGGGGTTAATGGGTAGAATTAGGAACAAGAACAAACCCATCTTTCTGGCTAGGAAATTGCAATATATCTCAAACCCAGATAATAGTGGGGTAGGTGAGATGCCGTATGAAAGAAGGCCTGTATTGTATTCCTGACAATAGCAAAACCCTTCAGTGCAGAATGAAATTCCTGATAAGCGTCTCCCTTGCCATCTCTTCAGTTCAATTTTATAGCTGGAATATCAGAAAGCCTTAATATGAAAAAAAATACCCTTAAAATTAAACTCAGGATCCATACATCTTCCACTTCAACATTTTTTTTCTATTTTCCCTCATGGTATACTTAATCTCAAACCATATTCAAATTCTGTTGAAAATTGAAGTTGGCTGTGCTTACTAAGGTGTCTGGATCTTGGGAAATTATCTGAGAGTCATTTTTGAATGAGAACCCAGATGTATTATGTCAGAATTCAAAACAACTGAATCTGTTAGAATTTTATTTTGTTTTGTTTTAAAATCATGTGTCTTTCCTCTCATTCAGTTATTCCACCGGGTTCCCTTTATCATTGCTTGGATCTATGGTGTTCAGATATTCAATCAAACATATGAGCAGAGTTCCTTTCTTTCCACAAAGAATTGAATCCTGTCCTTATTCTTGCTCCTGATGTATTAAAATTACAGTTCAATGAAACATTAGAATTTATGTGGATAGACTCTATAATATAGAAAATGTGTATTTCAAATTCCAATTCTTATGGTCCCATGAAAATATTTGAATACTATATGCCTTGATTTCTTGTTTGTTTCTGTGAAATTTATGTTGAGAGTAAATGGAAGAAATTATCTAAGATAGATAATGTAAAATGAAGTTTAGATGACCCTGATTTTTTCTTCTTTTTTTTTAATGGAGGAACTAGTACCTTTTAATGGAAACAGATTTGTAAATCTAAAACAACATTAAATGTATTCATATTATTTGTATGCAACCACAGACTAATCATATAAAACATCTAATTAAGGAAGTAATTATAAAAGGGCTTCCTGTAATAAACATAGAATATCCTGTAAGAACATCAGATTTCCCCCTTAATTTTATTATGTAGACGCTGTTTAACTAATTAACTAATAATAGAAATTCCTTGATTTATTTTGGGTAAATCTGTTTCTCAAAGGAGCTCTTAGCAAAGCACCATTACTACTTTATTAGATATGACTTTTGCCTACTTGAGCTTGACAAACAAATCTAATGGTATGAAAAAATTTAATTTCAGAGCTGAATGATAATTTGTTAGGCACTATTAATTCACATAATTCAAAGTTAATTATGTTTGCAATATTAGGAGTGTAGTAATTTTGTTCTGTCGAGTATAGCTTTTATGAAATTTTATATTCTGATTAAGCAAACCCGATTGACAAGAATATATCACAAATTGTAATATTTACAGGAGGTTTTTTGTGTACATGTGTATGTCTAATCAGATCACATTTTAGTCTAATTCAGTCACACTTGGTGGACTCTGTATCTACTTCATGAATACTCATGTTTTGTTTGCCAATACATTTATTTTTCTTTGGTAAATGAATGAAGCTGAAATTCTTCAACATCCTTTATATTGTTATTATTGATTTTCTTTATCATATAAAAGTTTGGTGTTTTGCCTTGTTGGGTGAAGCTCTATTGGATCTGAAAAAAAAAGTGTACTAAATTAAATTTCTAAAGAACATTAAAATTAGAATTCCCAAATATAAATTTATGTTTCATCCCTCTCACAATATTGTCTCTCTTAATCAAGCTTTAAATAACAATGGAAGATATTGTTTTGGTATGGCATAAAAAGAAACATCAGAGTGACTATTTTAATTTTAGCAAATATGGAGGGCAGCATATCACATTATTTTTTCAAAGATAACCCTATCACAAGAGTTTGGAAATGTGTTGACATACCACTACGTTTTAAATGATCAAAGCCACTTTAGGATGGATTAATTATGAGAAGCAAGCAAAACAAAAAAGAACACATCATAGAGACTAAGTTTATCATGAGTTCAACATTTTGCATATTATTATCTTGAACATTTAGTAGTATTCTGAGGAATTATAAATTCCAAGTCAATTCTTCAAATCTCTGTTCACCCTAAGCGTCATTTATCCTTGTGAACCCAACTGCCAATTTTTGAAGCAGTTAGAACGCTTAAGTAATTTTTTTCCATCATTATACCTTCTCTAGAGGCCTACCTACCTTTTTTAAAGCTCCCATAGTTAATGACAACTTTTAAAAATAAAAGTTACTTTTAGCTGAATAATGAAGCAAGCCATTTTTACTTAAAGTAAACTTGTCAATGGAATTGAATATATCGAATAGTGTGTAGTTATACACTTTAAAAAAATGTTTTTATTGATTTTTAGAGAGAGAGAGAGAGAGAGAGAGAGAGAGAGAGAGAGAGAGAAATATCAATGATGAGAGTAAATCATTGATTGGCTGCCAACATGGGAATAGAGCCGGCAACCCAGGCATGTGCCCTGACCAGTAATTGAACCGTGACCTCCTGGTTCATAGATCAACACTCAACCACTAAGTCATGCCGGCCTGGCTAGTTCTATACTATTTACAAACTTTGAACTGACTAAGTTATTGAAAAATATATGATGTGTTTATTAAATTTTGTTGAATTTATTTTCTTTATGCTCATATTTTTCCTGTTTGTCTTATCAAGAGATAAACCAAAATTGTTTCATAAAATAAGCACTACAACTTTCCCTGATGAAATGCTTGCATTTTATTTTGGTTTATTATTAGCACATACCTGAAATCCATTAAGTCTTCTGATTAATTACCTTATAGGTTTTAATTAATATTCTTTCCATGTTGATTAAATGGTTTTGAAGGTTGAAGAGAAATGTAAATCTCTGGCAATTCAAAAATCTCTACATAGGAACAAGTTCATTTGTGTTTCTGAAGTTCTGTAGAGCTTGCTGGTTGTGGGCCTTGGCTGGGTATCTCCTAACTCTGACAAGCCATCTTCTTTTCTTTGGTTGTGTTAGTTATGACCCATTGTCCTCGAGGGCTATACCGAGCACCCCATGGACACCAGTGTTTGGGTAACAAAGTAGAGTTCTTGAACCTTTCATTTCCAAATATAATGAGCCTTATATTTTACTGTAGTAAACATGCTGGAAGAGCCTACTTTTTCTATTTGAAAGGACAAACTTCTCCAGTTCAAGTTCAATGTTATTGCTCATAAAATACCAGAATTTTCCTAGTTGGGACATTGTGCACTTGAAGTCATCTTTTTGAATCAGAATGAATGTTCTGTTAAGTATTTAAAGGATATCTAAGAATGTCTACTGGTGAGAAAAGATGATTGAAGAAATAGGGTATTCAAATGCAAATATAAATTAGTAGATATGAGGATTAGATATGAGGATTATTATCTGAATTATAGGATAAAGCATGTGGAATGGATCTTCTTTTTTAATCCATGTACATTTTTTAAAAATAATATTTTATTGATTTTTTACAGAGAGGAGGAGAGAGGAATAGAGAGTTAGAAACATCCATTAGAGAGAAACATTGATCAGCTGCCTCTTGCACACCCCCTACTGGGGATGTGCCCACAACCAAGGCACATGCCCTTGACCGGAATCGAACCTGGGACTTCAGTCCGCAGGCCGACGCTCTATCCACTGAGCCAAACCAGTTTCAGCCCATGTACATTTTTATAGATGAGGAAACATAGGCCTTGAGAGATGAAAGGGCTGAATTAAGTATTTTACCTTCTTTCTGGAATCTACTGCTAAATTGAACTATTGAAGATGACAGTGTCACTCTTCCTCTTTGCTCCCAGAACTCTCTAGCCTAGAAATTGTCAAAATGCTTGTATTTCTCTGTTTGGGAATTCATATATGATTTCCTAATTTTTACTTTGTAAAATGTTCTTACTGAGCTAAATCTTTGGGACTGTATTAAACATACAAAAATAATATCCATACCCCTTTGCACTTCGAATTTGACCTGTCTATTTGTTGGGGAATTCAATCAACAGAGTTTGTATAAAAAGCCACAGTCTTCCAGAAATCCAGGAGCAAAATACTCAGAACATTTTCTTTCAGGCAGGGTTAGCAGCACCACATCTGCATTATGCAGAGTGAAGACTGCTTGTTTACTTTGGTGTTACAAATTTGGGCTGTTATCCAGTCATGGGCCAATTAGGCAGCAGCTGGAATCAATGGAGGTTGTTCAGATGGAAGCACAGTGGGTCCTTAGAAGCCAGGCTGTTTCAGAGACTCTAGCAAGGCAGCTTCTTCAGAGAAAATCCTTCTCCCACGTCCGCCTGTTCTTTCCTACTGAAGTGGAGTGAGTGTGGAATTTTCCCCGCCAGTACAATTATGGAGTTGAATACTGAAAGCATTTGCCTCTATAATAACAGCAACAGCAGTCTCAGCAGTTAGATAATGGTCTGAAATTTGAGAGTGGGAAATGTTTTTCTAGCAATGAGCGATAATGGATAATAAACAGTGGCTTTAGATTATAGGAGGCTGCTAGGGATCAATATTCTAAATTGCTTCTTAGCATCGATGCTGTTTTTATTGACAGAATGAGTATCACTGTTTGTGTCAATGGCAGCATGAACAGCAGATTGGTGGATGTATAAAACAGATTAAGGAAATTTGAGGGTCTCCAATCCTTCCAAATTTCATAACTCAATATGTGTTAGAAATGTCTAAAAACCCCAGAAGGCATAAATTAAAAAAAAAATATTTCAAATGGGTAAATTTATAGTAAATGATGAGTTAGAAACAATGAATTAACTTATTCTAGGTTGCAGGAGAATATTTTACTGCACTTTCCAAATCGGTGTCTTTTTATTTTGCCAACAACTGTTTCAGTCCTGTCTAAAATTCAGCAGCCTTGACTTGTTTATACTTTCTTTTGATATTTATGAAATCATATTTAAAGTCTAATGAGATTGATAAAGGATAGACACATTCCTTCATTTGGAATAAATGCTGATTGATTTTTAATTTGTCTGATTCCTGTATTATCTTACACAATATAGTTGAATGCAAAGTCATTCCTGACCTGATTAGAGAATTTTCCCTCTTATATTAAACCTCTTATTATCAGATCACTATATCGATCAGTGTATGTGCTATGTTAGGTTGATTCTTTTTTAATACGGTGACACACTTTAATTTTTTTATTTAGTTGGGACATGAGACTGGGACCCTACAATCTTCAGCCAAATTAGTTATCTTAATAAGCAGAGTAATATGAAATAATACTAGAAAATACTGCAAGGCTGTTTCTCAGACTGTTGAGCATAAGCAATGCCTTTTTCCTTTCTTAATTTTTTTAAAAATCTGCCTTCCATCTTCTATTGTTTAATTCACTCTGCCCTCAACTTATTCTTCTGTTTCCCTTTACATCTCTAAAATAAAGCATGTACCAGTAAAGAAGACAATTTAAAGGATTAGATAACACCTCTTCCAGAAAATGGCTCTGGTTTAGCATCTGGAAGGGCCCTTTGGAAAGGTTGTTAAGGAACAGGTCTCAGGGGTGGGCCCTACCACAGGTCACAGCCAATCAGCTTTTACATGACTCAGATCCCACCAAATGCCAGGATGCCATCCTAGGCTTTGCATAAACCTGGGACAGCTGTTTTAGACTTGGACCTGTTCACTACCTGTCTTCTCTATGTGTAACTGTAGCTGGTGAAGAAGACAGAGTTAACAAAACAGCCAGGTCCATATCAGTCGCCAGGAAGGTCTCAAGAATGTCAGCCAGGCTTACCTGAGGAGCTGTGTTGTGTGTATTGTATTTATTGCTGTGCATTAGAGAAGCAACAGTGTAGAGCTGATCCAGGATATTCTAGTATTATTCCTGCTAATGCTGTTATGGTGTTTTTGTTATTATTTATTTATTTATTTATTTATTTATTTATAGAGGAAGAGCTTAGTCCTCATATTGATGAGATGGGGAGTAATGTTCAGGGGCTTAGGAGCTAGAGTAAAGAACAGTAGATTTTCACCCTAGCTGGGTTGACTCAGTGGATAGGGTATAAGCCTGTGGATTGAAGGGTTCTGGGTTTGATGCCAGTCAAGGGCATATGCCCATGTTGTGGGCTTGATCCTCAGTAGGGGCCATGCAGGAGGCAGCCGATCAATGGCTCTTTCATCATTGATATTTCTATCTCTCCTTCTTCTTCTTCTCTGAAATAAATTTATATATATATATATATATATATATATATATATATATATATATATTTTTTTTTTTTTTTTTTAAAGAACAATAAGTTTATTTAAGATCGCAGAATGGACAGAGCTGGTCTAATCTCCTAACTTGGTTAGGTAAGGATTTAGAAAAGGGTTGGAATAAACTGCTTCTTACTGGAAGTTCCTTTCCACTAATTCACAAAAAAGCCAGCGAAGGAAGTGATCATAATGTCAGTGGTGCCTTTTTCCTCTGAGGAAAACATTCATAATTTCCTTCAAAAAGTGCTTTCGTAGTTCAAGGGCCACGGAATATACCAGAACTGATGGCAGTCTCTTTGAGGAACAGCATAATCAGACCATGGTTGCGTCAAGCGGTCTTATCTCTGGAGATTGAAAGCTTGCAATGCAGACTGCAAAGCTGAAGGTCTTTGGCATCCTTGACCTGACCTTGCTAATGCATGCACATGGGTGCTGTCTGGTGAGGGGCCGGAAGCAGCAGGCAGTGCCAGTACTGGCCGGTGGAAGCAGCATTGTGGGTTTTGTTCATAGCTAGCAGCTGCAGGGAGAAATGTAATTCCTCTTGGAGAGGAATGCTGGCAAGAACTGGTTGGCTTGCCAGGGTTCTAGTCAAGCCAAAAGACTGAAGGTTTGGTGAATGCTTTAGTGTCAATTGGGAAAACTGGAGTGTAAGTCAGGAATCAGGATGAATAGCTCTGGTCATACATCTTTTTTATACGCAGGCTGAAAAAGAAAAAGTCTGCAGTTTAGTGAGCATGCAAATGAATATTTGTTTGTCTCAGATCCACTCAATCTAATACAGGGCAGTTGGTAAAGAGAGGCCTCAAGTACTGAGGGGCTACAGCTGCTGAGATAGGATCAGAATTGGTCTGAAACTGAAGCAGGGGTGGATATGCTGCTGGCAAAGCCTTAGTGCAGTGATCGGCAAATCACGGCTCACAAGCCACATGCGGCTCTTTGGCCCCTTGAGTGTTCTAAGGCCACTTCTTCAAATAAGACTCACCCAGGTCGAAAACCAACTTCTGCGCATGGGCCATGAAGTTTCAATCGCACTGTGCATGTGCAACCCGCACGTGGTCTTTTGTGGAAGAGCCACACTAAAGGGGCAAAGAGCCGCATGTGACTCACGAGCCGCGGTTTGCTGACCACTGCCTTAGTGCGTGCATTTAGTCAGTGCAATAATAGGACAGCTTTAGAGAAGTAGGACTTATTTCTAGAAATGACCCCATATGTGTATTCAAGATGAGAACATGAGTGCTACCCAAGCACATTCCCCGAGTTATATCCTTGTGATAATTAGAGAATCTTTCATGTCTCACATTGGTTTCTGACTCTGTAATTATGTTCATTTGAGAGAAGCCCGTGAAATTTCAGAACAGGCACCTTGGGCGGCTGCTAGAATCAGAGCAGTGAGCGTCCTAAGAGATGTCTGGGTTTGTGCTGGGACTCTCAAGGCGGTTGAGGACGAGTTACTAGTTTTGATTAGGGAAGCACAGAACATGGCATGAAAACATTCCATAGATCAGTGATGGTCATTTTTCATTTAATAAGCATTAACTTTGTGCTTGCTATGTTTATAAAACTACCCTAGATTTTTATAGTAAAACAGCTAACAGGAGTTAGGCACTGCCCTGGCTTCATAGAGGAACAGATATTGTGACTCTGTTGTGGAATGTGTTGTCATAAGTGTTATAAAGAAAACAAACATACACACATGTACATACAATTCTGGGCTCATGAGTCATTTTTGGAGGAGATCTTGTATATTCAGGGTGATCTAGAAAGGCCTGCCCAGGAAATGATCCCAACGCAAGACGATGGTCCCTTTCTGTGATTTGCATTGTCTCTCTATGACAGGACACTTGCCAGTTGACACAGATAGTGGAGTAGAGGTCGCAGACCTGGGCCAGCCCTACAAAAAAGCTCTGAGATGACAGTAAGTTGGAAACTGAGGTTCGACACCTGGGCAAAGCCTTACCTCTTTGGATGGGCATAGATATGGTTGCAGACAGAGAAAGTCTCCTTTTAGGAGTTGGGGGCCCAGTTTCTCTGTCAGTGGAGACTATGAGAGGAGGGAGGGCAGCAGGTGAGGATCCAGCTCTAGGTATAGAGGAAGCACCAGCTCTAGGTATAGAGGGAGCAAAAGATTCAAATTCGGCCACTTTCAGGTTTCCTCCCTGGTCCACACACAAAAACTCTGAGAGGCAAAAAAATAATAAAATATGATCTTCCAAAAGTGTTTGATACTAGTGAAATCGTTACAAATGAACTAATCTAAAACCTCCTATAAATGTGTGTCTGAATTTATTCAAAGGGTCACGGACAACCTTATTCAAAGCTATTCTGTGACTCATAAAAATCAACACTATTAAACTTAAAAAAGAGAGAGAGAGAGAGTGAAAATAATGCAATGTTTGTCTTTGAGGACTGTAGCTAACAGAATAAACCCAATTCTTCTCTCAAATTTTAATTTTATTTTATAAATTATAAAACATATATACTCAACCTCCTCAAAAACTTCTGTCAGAGCATGGACCATTTCCAGAGTCTGAGAAATGACAGGTATTGTGAGACTAAAGTTTGATTAGAAATGTGATAAGATAGAGGTGGTTCTGAAGAACAAAGGGGGGAATTTGAAAGTACTCCCTCGACTCCAAAAATAGAAATGCAAATCTGAGACTTCGGATGAATGATTTAAAAAAGTTGAACAAACTTAAAGCAATTATAACTTAGATCAGGCATTTCTGAGGTGAAGTAAAAGATGAGACTCACAAGCAAAAGAGGAAAAGGAGCAAGAGTAGGTAAATAAATGGCAAAAAAAAAAAAAGTGGTAGTGAGAAAGAGGCAGAGCAAATGCTTTCCTCCCTTGCACTTGACTCAGATACTTCCTCCTGACCTACCTGCCAGGAAAGGGGCAGGACACTGAACCAGGAGCTAGATAGATTTGACCTCATTTCTCCTTATCCACCCTATCCCACAGATGGAGTTTTTAATGCTTCATCCCTTCCTTTGCCTCTTAGTTTTTATTTTCTGGCTACCCTAATATGGTATTTTTCATTTTTGAGTGTTCACAGAGAAGGTATGGCACAAACTGCCAGACAGCTGGGTCAAGAGAGTAAATCCTAGGACAGTGGCATACCTCTATGATAGTCTCCATTTTTAAGTAAACCTTGAATTTGGTTCAGTTCCATACTTCAAACAACATTGCACTAGAAAAAACATTGTAAGAACCTGTAGAACTTTCAGCACTGATATCCTCACACACCTTTAGTCTCCAACATACCACTCCTGAAGTCTTCCTCACTAACACACCTTAACCATTCTGACCACGGTGAGGGCTATACAAGGTACCCACCCCTCACTGTGAAGAGAGCTAGAATACCTGGTCCTGGGCCTCAGGGGACTTCTATGTGCCCATCTCACAGGCCAACGTTTCTAGCGCCGTATTAGCCAACCCTTCTCTCTTGGTTCGTGATGAGAGCTTCCATTCTCCCTGATAAGGCTGACATATTATTGAAAAGTTCAGTTGGCTTGCCAAAGCTCTAACTCTCAGCCTACCTCTTGTCTGCTGTGAGTTCATTCAACCACTGTCTCCCCATTTTAACTTCCCCTGTAGCTGTGTCATAGTGGAGGTCACTATGGTAGGTATGGTGTAAGCAGCTTACACCATACCTACCAGAAGGGGAAATGCATCCTTTCTGTGTTGTTTTCTGGACGGTCTCTGAAATGAAACAAATATAAAGTACTATCAAGAATAGTACGTCTGCATTTTATAAAAAAAAAAAAAAAAAAAAAAAAAAAAAAAAAAAAAAAAGCATTAGAATCTATACTCTCTAACAATCTATTGGATGCAAACTAGGGCAGATACCACTCTCAGGGATGGGTTTTTCTCATGTTACCTAACATCTAAAAACCAGGATGAAAAGTTTCTTCTTTAGGATCAGAAAACTCACCTTTAAATTTTCTGTTCACACCGACTTAACCTTGCTTCCTAATTTCTGCTGCCTATAAAGCAGTGGGATAAGGGCATTTGAAGTTCCGATGAAGTAAAATTTTAGAATATTTTAGAACAGATACGTTCACAAAGAAAGTAAAATGTTAGGATCCTCATGTCTTTCAACTTTAGTAAACCCAAGGGAACTATCCGAAGGCAATCCAATTCCCCAAATAAGAGTTCCAGTGTGATCATTAGCTCAGCAGAGAAATTAAATTTACCCTCTACAACTTATGAAATACCACCAAAAAACCCATGAGCTGATGGGAAGGGCTAAGTACTGCTAGAAAAGAAGTAATTCCAAACAACAAGTAACTCCAGTCCATTCAAACTTAGATAATAATGGTGCTGGTAAAACAGCAGAATGTGTTGTGTTTTTTTTTTTTTTTTAAATATGGTGTTTTATATTGAAGAGTAGACATTTTTTAAGAGAGCAAATACCATCAAATTGTCTTTTATTCAGGTTTAATTGAATTTTATGTGGTAAAGGAATAGCCAAAGACCTGTGATGAATCTTGGGTAAAGTAAAGCCAAGAAAACCACCTCATTTTAAAAAAGTAAAACGTAATGGCACAGTCGCTGACAGATAGCCTGCCACTGTGAACCTGGAGGAATTTTTCCTCATTGTAACAACAAGACTAGTCTGAAGTTGGCTTCAGGCTCTCCTCAGCAAGCAGCAGACACTCTTACTCAACAAATGTCTGTGGAAATGAATGAATTTAATAAGAGAATGAATAACCAGTTCAAAGAAATCAAGAGGGTACTTTAACCCTGCCAAATTAGCAGTATCAATCAAATGTCTTATATCAATTCCTATTCTTTGATATAACAATTCCACTTTAGGAATTTGTTCCATGGAAATAATCAGAAAACACACAAATTTACATGAATTGGGTTCCTAATAGCATTGTTAATATTACAAAATTAGAATTTTGGACTTAATCTTATAATGCCCAATAATGTGAAAATAATGAAATGATTACTCAATATATAGTCAGGCTCCTGAGGGCTATCTGATGTTATTATAAAAACCATTATTTTCTAAATGGAAAAATGAAATGGGAATCTACATTTCCTGATTATATATATATATATATATATATATATATATATTCTCATAAATGACTTTTGTAACTCTATCTATAAAAGACTGGACATAAGTGTACATAGTAATCATAGATATTCGGAGTATTTAGAGAACAGGGATTGTTTTTATTGTATATATTTTGTACAAGGAGTGTTATGCTACTTTTTTATTAGAGGGGAAAAGCTGGAAATATTCATCTTACACTGTTTTCTACCTTGAGATTTATAGAGGCTCATGATGTAACACAAAGTGGCTCCTTGATACTTTGTTGACTATGTGGGAAGCACTGTGCACTGGGCTGTGCATGGCAGAGAGCCTGCTGTCTGGTTGGAACAGCACAAGAGTGTGTTTAATGTGTCCTGAATTGTACGGCCTGTTGAAGTTCTAAGAAGGTAAAGAGGAGAATGAAGTATGCAGCTGCTGTGGGCAGAATGGCTTTGAGGACACTGAGGCTGACAGAGCACAGGTTGTCCATGGAAAGGACAAAGTGTCCCAGGCAGACCAAGCAGGAGAAGTAGGAATTAGAATCAAGTGTCCAATGGAAAAAGAGTAGGCAAATCTGAGTGACATGAAGGTGGTATGCAGGGGGGGTGGGGGAGGGGATAGTGGAAAATAAGCTTATATAATTTGGAAGAAATTAGATTTTGAGCAGGGTTATGAATTGATCAGAGAACTAATAGGGCCATGTGCATTGGATGTGAAAATGAAATAAGCAAGGCAACTAAATCAGTCATTGCAATTACTTAATTAATTATCCTCAATAAATTAAATATCAGAGGGAAATGAAAGAGCTGGACTGATAAAAATGGGATCTGCTCCATTGAAGCTAGAGAAGCTATAAATAGTTACCAGCAAATGGACTATTTGACATCCTCAAATATCCATTGGGACATTAGGAGCAAACAACTTGCAAGATAAAAAATTTAGAGAAGATAAGGAAAGGAATATGCCTTTCATATAATTGGAGGAAAAGAATGAACGGAAAACATAAATGAGCCAGGCCAAGGAAGTGTGCGCTTGGTTAAGGAGCACAAAAATTCAGAATAGCAGAGATTCAATCTATCTGGGGGTATAGCAGGAACAATATTGTTACTATAAAGGTGGAAACTGTTGCCATCTGCTGTGAAAGCTAGGCCCTGAAGATTTTATCTACAAAAAAAATTGAGGTCTTAAAATGTTGGGGGAATTTTTCTTTAAAAAAAAAAAAAATATATATATATATATATATATATATATATATATATATATATATATATATATATATATAAAATCTCAATAGATCCAAAGAATGAATAGTGACAAGTCAACAAGGCAGAATTTTAAAAGAAAGTCAGAAGATCTTGGAATTACAGGGATATGTACCAGAATTGTTTTGGAAAAGGAAGAGGACATATTTTCAATGACCTGAGCGAATTAACTAGAAATCCAGTTTGTCTTGATTTCCGGTGTCGTAGAGGAAATAGCTCTTGTTAATAAAATGTGTAATTTTACAGAAAATGCAAGAAACTCAGTTCCCTGGATTGAGAGGGAAAGTAAGCGATGACACAGGGATCAGAGAGCTGTTGTGGGAAGCGTGCTGGCTCTCTGGTGGCTGTTTATCCGGATCTCCTACCAGATATTTCCAGGGGTCTTAAGAAATTGAAATCTAGATCAATGTTGCCATCTGTCCAGGCTTAGTTTGGGCAAGCTGTTAACTTGTTGCCTCAGGTCATACATTGATTCCTAGATTAAAGGATTAAAATGTGAATGTAAATACTTTGATCCAGCTACCAGCACCACAAGGTGAAGGAAATTGGCCTCCAACTTTTAATTGAATTATGCTATCCATTCAGGACCTTTATCTATGGGGTTACTGTGTCATGTGTAGTAAGCCTTTTTAAACAATCTGATGAAGTCAAAGTCCTGTAAATAGAGATCTGCATTACAAAGAAGAGTAAACTCTAAGTGTGTGTGTGTGTGTGTGTGAGAATCTTTTTGGTCTAAGGAAGACACAATTATTAAAACATAGAAATATGATAGAAATATGATTCTGGAAGAGAAATGAACAAAAAAAACTATTTCTGAGTAAAAACTAATTGACTTAAGTTACATAAAAAATTCATTAAATGCAACCAGCAAAATGCAGTGGAAGGATACAATGCCCCACTTTCTACTATTATTAACAAAGAAAAATAAGAGAAAAGCATGGGACTTACATAAGAATGTAAAGAGCTATTTTAATATCTCTTGGTTTATTTTCTCATAGGCAAAACTACATAATATCTGAATGTCCTAAAAAAGCACGTTGGAGTGTTGTGATCACTAATAATAGCAATTATTGAGGATAATGATGGCCATTGGTGTCAGGCTTAACCAATATGATATGAGCAAAGATGGGAGTATGCCTAGAGAAATATTGTATTGAACTCCTGGGAATAACTTATTAATGACTGTGTGGGTTTAACTGCATGTTTATTACCTGGTACATGTTTAGGGAGACCATGTCTACTAATAACATTCATTCAAACTGATCTAAAGAACATCAATAAAGAACTGTAATACCTCTGAAAAATAATGCATGGATAGACTGAACATAGGTGACCTTATTAGATCAGACAGTAAGATGTTGCCTAGAGTGACATGCACTAATCACAGTTTTTGTAGAACTTCAAGGAGCTTTAGAAGAGAATCTTTGCCAATCCCCTCATTTTACAAATGAGGGCATTAAGCCCAGACAGTCTGTCACTTGCCCAAGGTCATGTCATTAACTGGTGATAGAGCCGAGACTGGAACCCAGGTCTCTAGGGAAAAGGCATCAGGCATTGTGCTTTGACAGTTCCTCTGACACTGGTCAGCCTTCCCACCTAGCCCACTGCCCCTATGTCTATCCCAATCCAGGAGAATGTAGGTTCTTCCCACAGAAATGACAAAATCAAGAGGCTACGGATGGAAGATAAACAGGTGTGGTGAGAGAATGATAATTTAAAGAGTGATTAAAAGGTATTATGTACACATAAGTTTTATGTCAAATTTAACAGTTAAAATTAAAGATCAGAATTAACGACAGTTTAAATTTAAAGACTGGGGGTCTATTTATAGCATACGAGATTTATGACAGGACTTCTTAAAGTGATTCAGGCCCTGGTCAGTGTGGCTAACTTGGTTGACCGTCTTCCCATTCACTAAATGGTCAGAGGTTCCATTCCTGGTCAGGGCACGTGTCAGGGTTGCAGGCTTAACTCCCAGTGGTGGGCATGAAGGAAGCAGCCAATAGATGTTTCTTTCTCACTTTAGTGTATCTCTCTTTTTCCCTTTCCCTCTCCATTTCTTTCTCTTTAAAATCAATAAAAACATATTTAAAAAAAATAAAGTGATTCATAATATAAAGTTGACAGTAAAATACTCTCTATGATAACCCTCATCATATCATCATCTTTTATTGAGCATCTGTAATTTGCCTGACACTGCATTATATACTTTACAAATATTATATCTTTCTGTCTTTAAAAAAATAAGAATATTGTGGTATTTTATATATTGTGGAAATTGGTCTCAAAAAGGTGAAGATACTTGCACAAAGCGTATATAATTACTAAGTTATGGAGCTTAGATACTACCGTGTTTCCCCGAAAATAAGGCATCCTCCGAAAATAAGACCTAGCGCATGGAAAGATAAGACATCCCCTGAAAATAAGACCTAGCGCAACTTTGGGAGAAAAAATTAATATAAGACACTGTCTTATTTTCAGGTTAAAAAAGGTTAGTACAGGCTTTTTGGTCCCCAAACCTGTGCTCCGACCACTAATTGCATTGGCCTACAGCTATTCTTACCCCAAACAAAAATTTAACAAAGTGGCATAATTTATCATTCTAACTTCTATACCTTCACATAACTATTATAATACTAGGGGCCCAGTGCACAAATTCATGCACCTTGAAAGGAACTCTGGCCCCAAGGCTGCATTGGGCACAGGGGCGGGACTTGGCCCATCCTCTGTGCTCTTGCCTGCCTCCTCCCACTGCAGCCTCCAGTCCTTTGTCCACAGCGGCCCTACTCCCACTACCACTCCCACATGCTGATGGTGCAGAGCAATTGGCACTGGCATGGTCAGCAGGTGTGAATGGCTTCTGCTGCTCCGATTACCCCTCAGAAGCAGGGGGAGGTGGAGCAGCCACCACTTGCTCTTGCTGTCGTTGCCAAGTGATCAGGGCCAGCACCAGGTGCTGGCATTGGGTGCAAGCAGTGGCTCTGGTGCTGGCAGCAGGTGTGAATGGGGTCAACATTGGCAGTAGGTGCAAGCGCTAGACAGGACTATGGTGCATGGAAGCAAAGAATTTTTAGTAACCACCAGAGGCTTGTCTCTATGGCAGTGACTGGTGCTCTGCCTTTGTCTGGTGCACCCATACAGCTGTCCCATCATTCTGCTGCGGCTGATGCCCTCCATGTTTTGCACGCGCCTCCTAGTGGTCAGCCCACATCATAGCGACTGGTTGTTAGGTTGTTCAGTTGTTTGGTTGTTCTGCTGTTTGGTCTATTTGCATATTAGCCTTTTGTTATATAAGTAGGACTAGAGGCCTGGTGCATGAATCTGTGCATTGGTGGGGTCCAGCCAGTCTGGCCCCATGAGGACCATTAGGGATGGGGCTGGCTGGGGTGAGGGGCCATGGGCAGTTTGTCAGCTGGCTCTGCCCTTGATCAGGGTGGGGGTGCCTGCTGGGGGGGCAGGGCTGGCCAGGGCAAGGGGCCAAAGGTGTTCTGCCATTTGGTCTATTTGCATATTACCTTTATGTTATATAGAATTAGGCAACATTTTAGCACACCTCAGAACTTGTCCACTTCTTCTTTTAGTACTTCACTTGAAATGTGTACCTTGTGTCAGGAATATGCAAAGTAGCAACAGAGGAACACACGAGAGGCAGTTTCAGGTAAAGTGGGCAGAGAAAGGCTTCAGAATGAAATACAGACTCCTTAGCTGTCCTCCTGTGAGGTCTGCTCCCTTTGACTCAAGCCTAGACAGTTCATGAATGAATGGCTGTTCATTCTCGGAGTTAGCTTTTTTGGTTTTTAGAAAAGAAAAAAAAATTCAGAAACAGTGAACTCTGCTACTAAACTATCTGGCTTTATAGAAATTTCTCAAGATATAACCCCTCCCCCATAAAAGCCACATTTCTAAAAGGTAGCAATTTCAACTATACATTTAAAAATATTTTAAATAATTGATGGTGGTCTGTGCACAAGTGTTACATTCTCTCCTGCTGGGGGCAGCTGGGAATTCCTCATCAAAGTCTCCCGGGCTCCCTCCTAGTTGGCTGTGCCATGAACTCTTCATCCCAGGAGTGAGGACCCCCTCTCATTTGTGGCCTGGCTCCTTCAAGATGACCATTTTGTCATCAGGAAATATGTATCTGATGTGTGCCATGTATCAGAATGTAGCAGTCAATAAAAACTTGGCTTATAATCGTGGACCTTATGAAAGAAATATTCTTTGAACAAATAAACACGAGTATAAATGCTTAATTACAAATTGTGCTTAGTGTTTTAAAATAATAATAATAATAATAATAATAATAATATAATAATAATAATAAAAACAGTGCTCTAGCTGATGTTGCTCGGTGATTAGAGTGTTGATCTGTGTATGGAAGGGTTGTGGGTTCAACCCTGGTATAGGTAGGATGGGCAAAAGAAAAGGGTTCCTTAGCCAGCCTCTGTTGGCCTGCTTCCAGTGAAATTAAGGAGGTTGTCTGGGGAAGGAGGGTGGTGGAACTGTACACACCCAACAATTTAAATCAGAAGGCTTAGATCACCCCCTCAACAATGTCTGAAACTTTTTAGATTCACTTAGATGCCACTAACTTCTGAATCTTCTATTTCTGCACAGTAGGAAACATCAGTACAAGGCCAGCTCTTTCAACTGATTTTTTTTTTTAATTAAGAAAATGGAGACAGTGACTTTGGACCCAGGATTACCTAACCACAGCCTATTTATTCATTATTCACTAATTTTTCCAATATATTCTCTGTATTCAATCAATAATGTATTAAATACTTAGTATGTTTAGTCACTTTTGTAAAGTCTTAGGGATTCAAAATAGGACTAAAACCCAGTATAGCCTCCAAGAATTTCAGAGCAAAGGGGAACATTTAAAATGGAAACATTTCAATACTGTAAAAGCAAAATTGTATTATCTGAGTTTTAAACAGACAAGGAATACTTTATTCAAGACTGTTGCAATAGGGGAGAGAGTTTGAATTCAGTTTCACTAAAACAGTAAGCAGAGAAGTTATTATGCACCCGATAAACTAAGGGAAGGTATGAAAAGACATTAAAGGGAACATTGGTCAATGCAACTAGTCTACCTATGTTTGCTAGTTGTTGCTTTTTCAATTGGCATTAGGCTCCTGTTTTTCACAAAAACTGAGATGGAAGTGCTATCTTTCCTGATGATTATATTTTGGGGGATGGCTGTGGTTATTGAGAAGGACCTTTTCTATGTTGTAAAACTGGAAAGAAGTTGGGAGAACCAAAGAAAACATGTAGAATTGTGTCTAAAGTAAATAAAGGGAGGTCGAGGTCTTTATGCAGGAAGAACGCAGAGGGAACCTGAAGTCCATCTCTATCAATACAAGTTGATAAATAAAATGATGGCATTTAGCCCAAGGAACACAAAAAAGTAAGTGTTGAATTACATTGGAGGGATAAGTTAAAGTGACTCATGGGGCCACCTAAAAGTTAGAGTAAGAGGCAGGATAGCTTGGTCAAAATAAAACTGAACTCTGAATTATTTGGGATTTAACTTTGACTTCTACTTATTATACAGGTGTGACACTGGACAAATCACAGCCTGTTTGAGCTAGTACATTTGTCTTCCAAAGGGAACGTGTCTACCAAATTCACAGTGTTGTGAATACCAAATGCAATAAGGTTTACCCGGAACCCCATTTAGGTAGCATAGCAGGAAATACAATAAATGCAGTATAGAGTTACTAAAAATTGTTAACCAAGCAAAACTAAAACAAAAAATTAGAAACAAAAGTCAAAGAATTACTTCCAAAAGGTTCAAAACCCAGTCAGTTTAAAGAATGTATTCTTTTCAGTTTTCAAATAGCTGGTAATCCTTTTTCCATATAAGCCATCACCACCCACCACCCACACCAAAAAAGTATATATTGAAAATGTATCATTTTATTTTATTAAATCATTATAATCTACATATAGAAACTCGTCAAAGAAAGCAAAAAATGGAAAACTACAGAATATTTATATAGCAGAACTTTGCATCAACAAACAATATAACATGTTCAGGTGGGCTTATTATAGAAAAGTAAAAAAAAAGTTGTTTTATGTTAGAAAATCTGTAAATATAATACATATAATTAATAAGTCAGAGAGAAAACACTATTTTTAAAATATGCAGAAAGGAAGTTCCACAGTATGTAACAACTGATTCTTACTTTAAAATGATGGAAAGATAGTAATGGATAGTTATCTTTTATAATAAAAGCTGTCTATTGAAGTCAACAGACAACATCATACTTAACCTTAAAACACCAGAAGCCTCCGCCTTAAAATCTACACAAGACCAGGAGCCACTGCTGCCCCGTTAGCATTGTGCTGGGAGCAGGAGCCAATCCACTGTGACAATCAGCACACATTAGCGTTAGTAGTTACCACAGCATTCTCAGATAAAATAAGTATATATTAAGAGATTTCATTGAAAATAAATTGGAAATATTACAATAAGTACACAAAACAATAGAGTTCTATGTAATAGCCAACAATCGTTGCAAAGTTAATTTTAAAATGTGGCATTCTCAATAGTCTAACCATTGGGTTATGAAGAAGAAACACACAGGCCTTTTTAAAAACTATTGCAAACAGTAATGAGGATGAATTAAATGCCTAAACAAAGAGACATGATATGTTCTTAAATAGGAACAATACTATTATAAAAATAGATACACTCATTATCTTCATGTTAATTCATTAATATGTGTTTCTAAACAGAATAATGAGAGGAATATTAAATTTGACAAAATAGTTAAAACGTAATAAAGGAGTTATAAGGTTATAAAAGTAATCTGTTATTAATATTAAAGTCATACATAATTAATGAAGAAAAAAGTAAGATTATTGTCTTCCTTTTTTGGTCCCCTCCAGCCCCACTCATTCTCCCAAAGTGTCCAAACAAACAGAATAGCTAAGGATATCTGGAGAAGAGCTGCCTGTTAAGTATTAGAATGTTATAAAGAGATAATATGTAACTGGCACAAGAAGTGATACAAGATAGTGTAAAAATAGCAGAATACATGGCATGAGAAAATAAAGATATAATAAAGATTATTTAAACTTTGAAGTTAAATATTAGAAGAAATAATAAATTGAAGGAAATATTGTAGTTACAACATATATATTAAAATAGCAGCAGCATCCTTACTATGTAAAGCAAGGTGTTATTAAACCAGTTAGAAAATTATAACACCAGAAGAAAATTCAGAAAAGGACATACAGAAAATCAGTAATCATCTCTGAAAGCAAACATGTAAAATATGTTAACATGTAAAATATGTTAATAAGGAAAGTACAATTACAATTAAAACATAATGCTATAATACTAGTATTTCATTTCTCATATCAATGAGGATTAAAATAACATAATTTCTAGTGCTTATCTATAATAATAAAAGCATAATATGCTAATTAGACCACACAACCTTCCAAAAGAAGCCAGGGCTTTGAAGGAAGCCCAGGTCCCGGGTGCCAGAGGGAAGCAATGCTGGCAGCCAGGGGAAGGAAGTCCTACTCTTGCATGAATTTTGTGCATTAGTTCTCTAGTAAGGCTATAGTAAAATGGGAGTTTCTCGTGTGCACTTGTAAGGCCTTTCTGGAAAATCTATTGGCAAATTACATCAGAAGTTTTAAATAAGCTTTGACCCAGAAATTCCATGTATAGAAATTTTTTAAAAAGTGAATTTTGATCAGGTATAACCTAGATATTCACAAATATGAGAAGGCTACTCAAACTATAAGTTTGGAATGGAATGGAATATTATGAAAAAGTTAAAGTTGTGTTTTTAGGAAGTATTACATGAGTGAAGTGTCCAAAATAGGCTAACAAAACAAAACAAAAAAATAGGATGCAACTACAATTGTAGAAATATGATTTCATGATACAAATGTATATGCCTAAGAAAAGATGTGCTGAAATTTACTAAAATATTAATGTTAATTGTGGGTAGGCTTTATTTTCTTCTTCTTTACTCTTCAGAATGTTCTCATTTTCTAAAATTACTATTAAGTTACTTCTATAGTCAGAAAAAGTTAGCAAAACATAAAGGAGCTAAGGTCTGCCTATGAACTATTTACAAAATGTGTGTTGTCACGTTAGTCCACCAATAAGCACAAAAAATCCCCAAACATTAAGCACATATTATATAGTTTATGAACATTATTTCTCTAAATGTAACCCAATAATAACCTTAATCCTGATTCTAATTATATTGCTCCATAAGCAAGAAAGTCAACTGTATAGTCAAAATTTTAAGAAGTATTTTTCTCATAATATCAGAGATCATGTAAAATTATATATGATATGATTTTAATATTTTGGCCCATAAAAAGAGACATATGCAAGTATATGCTAGACACTACAAAACAATGAAAATAGTATACTTCACATCAGATATCCATAATTTTCTACTCCATTTATATTAATTTATTTAACAAATATTTACTGAACATTCAATAGAAGTTATATTCTAACAAACAAACAAAAAAAAGAAGAAAAAAGTACATTAAGCAGGAGTCATAAATTAAAATATGAGAAAGACGATCAAGATAATAGTTTTTCTGGCTCAGGCAGAGTTCTGAACTCCAGATCTTTTATTTTACTGTGATAAGGAACACACTGTATTTATTTCCTCCAGTATTCTCAGTGAATCCCCACCCCTTTATTTCATACATTTATTTCCCCTCTTCTTTAGTGCTTGTCTTTGACATTTCTTTCTTTTGTTTAATTAGTCCCTTAGTCAACTTGAAAATTTACAGCAGGACCCATTAGTTTGTTCTAAACATAGGGCCACTCATTAAACACATGGAATTGATTCCATGTTTCACTCATGTGCAAAATTACCACTGAACCCACATGTTCAGTTTGAGATTATTTTGCTCTACTCATAGCTAATGCCTTTGCAGGTATTGCCTATTCAATATCCTGCATGTCTAGGACTTAGTGACTTTTTCTAAATATCTAGCTATGAAATTAAACTATTGAATATTTAATAATGTTTAAATATTAATGTTCTTAGAGGGCAGGAATATATAAAAATGGGATTCATATTTAATTCCTTCAGATAATGGCACTGAAACAACAATCATTGCATCTCTTGAGCATAAAAATGGATAGTTTGATATTGAGAGTGAAACGAAGTGAGTGTCCATCAAATAGAGCTGGCTGGAGGCCTGGATTGTTGGCTGTGGGGTGTCAATACTACTTGCATTTTGGTGTTTGTTTGCAAGATTTTCTAAAGCAAATAACTTACCTTTATTTGTTAATACCGAGTGAAGTAAAGACTCTCATAGCATATGGTTAAAATGAAAAAATGCCTTTTTTAATAAAAAAAAAGAGAGTTGTGGAATTTAAGAATGTTTTAATGAAGTGTCATGAAATGCATAAACTAAGAAAAAAGAAGAGACATAATGTCTCACTTAATTGTGTGGAAAGTAAGTACACATCACCATGGTTAAAGAGATCTCGGCTGCTCTGCTAAAATATATGGAGAAGATAGAACCAGCAGGAATTATGGCTTAAGCACTCGTGTATAAATCGATGATCTCTGAATTGGAGTGCGTGCACCGTGAGATCACAAACAATAACTTTGAAGTATGGAAAGAAAATACGAGCAGTAGTTCTTATATTCTATACTTTTCCTAAAAGTGAAATAGAAATTAAGCTTTGCTGGTATCTAAAATGTGACTGGGTTTTGGAGTCTTCACGAGTACATGTTCTATATTGGATAGGGGGGAAATGGAGTGTATGGATAGATGGAGGAAAGGTAGGGAGATAAGGAACTAGAGGATGTATAGGCTTCATTATACTTGTACAGGAGAAAAATAATTGAGAAAATGGAAAGATAGGTGTTATTACAAATGGGAATCTATAGCTTAAAATTGCAGTGATGGAGTAGTTGTAGGCGACGATAGGTCCAAGGTGGAGTTTTGGATTTGAGACTGGACTCACCCTTGGGCATTGAGCTACCCCAGAATATTGACAAGAATTTGAGTACAGGGAAGGCCATGAGCTTGGTGTGGAGTTATGTGATAAATATGAGAACCTAGAGACCCAACACACAAAATTTGTGTAAGAGTAGGTCTTCCTTCCCCCAGCTGCCACACTGCTTCCCTCTGGCACCTGGGGCCCAGGCTTCCCTTGCAGCCCCGGCTTTGTCTGGAAAATTGTCCAGAAGGACGTCCAGAATAATTACGTTTTTATTATTATAGATGACTCTGAGGCTATGCATGACTCCACATTGTAGAGCAAAATGTTACGATGTTACTGGAAGCAGTCTCTGCCTATAGAATGGAGGAGTAAGAATTTTGAAGTGTAAGGTTTGGGGATGGACAGAAGCTGGGGACTAGCCAAAGGCCAACACCCTTCCTAACACATGAATGTCCTGTCCCTGTGACTATAATCTCCATCTCAGAGTGCAGGGGAATTAGTGGAAGAGGAGACCAGTGTTTATTGGTTTGTCATGCAGAGACCCCATATTTCTCCAAACCTGATGCCCATAGCAAGGAAGTGGAGAGAATGTTTGATGAAGAGATGGATAGGATCAAGAGGTGTTTGTTGTTTGCTTTGCTTTGCATTGTTTAGCATGAAACAGGGATTTTAGAAGGAATGGATCAAGTTTAGGGAGGAAAAGATCAGCGAGGGTTAAGTAGGGAAAGTCAAGCACAAGGGTGTGTGGACATGAGAGTGGAGGGATACACTCTGGGTTCTGACTAAGGGTAATGAGGTTGCTAAGTGTGGGGACATTGCTGTTATCTCAGTGGTCCCTGTGTGTCTGTGGGTTCATTGTTTCAGGATGTCCAAAGGCAGGCTGCAGGTTTTATCAGATAACCCACGATGCAGGCAGATGGAGTTTCCTTCAGAGTTCCAGTAGACTATTAATAAGAAATCCTTATAATGTCTGTGGAAAGTTCTAGACTAAGGTTAGAGGGGGGAAATAATTCATTTCCTAGGGCACGCACCTTCTTTGTAAATTGTAGCAGTTTCTGGTAGATGAGCAGGAGCCAGAGAACTCAAAACTAGTTTTTTAAGCAATGATCCCTGGTCTTGATTCCCGATTCCCTATTGAAATGGTAACTGGCAATCAAGGAAAGTGGCCTTCCCAAAGGCCAGAGCAAAAGGTACTACAGTTATCTCCCATGGGATGGGCTGAAAAGCTCAGAAAAAGAAACCAGCTGTTTCCCAGAGCAGGGTCTGCAGCCACAGAAGAAAGTCAATGAGGGAGAAGCCAGGCTGGGCGCTGAGGCAACAGTGTTATATCCCAAAGGGGCAGTTTGCTTGTTTCCAGGGCTGGTGGAATGTCACCTGGCAACACTCAGAGCGATGCCCGTGGCCTGCTTTACAGAACTTGACCTGCAGCTGGGGAGAGAAGGGCCTGAGTTAGCCCCAGGGACAAGCTATTGGCTTTTTGCACTTGAAGAGTGTCTGGATTGGGCTTGTGAGTTCCTCAGAGTCAGTGAAAAGGCTATATTACCCAAAGAACCAGCGTTTATTGGTTTATCATGCAGAGACCCCATATTTCTCCAAACCTGCTGCCCCATGCAAAAGCCTTCTGGAACCACATGATTAAAACTATGAGGGGATACAGGGATGAACTGAAGACTTGAAGAAAAAATTTAAAAAAGGCTTACAGAGAGGCATAACCACACACTTGAGAGTAAAGACTCGAGATGCTGATAAATGTTCTTGGGCTCAATAAAGTAAAACATTGAAAATGGTGTGTGTGTGTGTGAGTGTGTGTATGTGTGTAACAACAAAAACACTAAAGAATGACTGAGTGCATAATAAAAGTGATAATCAATAGCTTCAGAAAATCCATCTGTTATTTAAAAGCCAAGCTCATAGATTTTATTAGGTTAGGGTTTCAATCTGGTTGTGTCCAAATTGCAGAATAAAGGTATAAGAAAATGGAGGTTTTTGTCCTTTGGGGGAAAAAAAAAAAAAAAACAACCTAAGAGAATGAAGGGATATGTGTCTAAATGAGAGAAAGAAAGATCTGCAGTCTGAGTTTTCTCTTGAGAAAAGCCCATGGCCGGGAAGGCCACTGAAACGACTTGCAAGAGAAACAAATATATTCTGAGGAATCCAGTGAAAATGTCTCCTCTTGTCTAGCTCCTTTGGGCTCTAGACTGTCCTCTTGTCTCATTTTATGCTTTGTAGGGCTGAATTTAAATCGGTAAATAAAAACATAAGGATGCTAAAGCACTTCATCAATTTGAAATATTTAATGAGATGTTCCAGGGTGCTCTATCATGCTGTGGATGCTGGTTCAACTCCCACACTCCGTTTCTAATGGCCTAATTTATATTGTGGAGATGATGTTAGATTCAGGATAGGTATGACGGCCTTCTCTAACCCTATGTTAATTACCCTATGCCCTAAACTTGCAATTTCTTTTTTAAGATAATTATTGTATTTGATCCGTGATGTTTGTCATGCCATTAATATCATGTAATTGTTTTTTTATCTTTGCTGCTTTTAATATCTACCCAGTATCCATCTTTCTAACAGCTAAAAATTAAGTATGACATTGAGTCCTGAATGTGCAAGGAGTTCAGCTATGATTAAGTGGCAAAGAGAGAAAATGCCCCTTTAGAAAAACCACTAACAAAGCGTTATTTGACTTCTCAGTCTGGAAAATAAATGTTGCATTTTATCCCTTTCCATCATCACCCTTAGAATTGCATCTTTCCGCAGTAGCACCAAGAATAATGCAAGGTCGTTTCTGAAGTGTTTGCTTTTCTTAGCCTTTCTTCACCTTTCCTCTTAGAGAGGGAGGTCATGTGTTTGATTGTGACCCAAATGTCTTCACTGTGACCAGAAGTTCCCCTTTAATTACTCAGGTAGACAGATAAAAATAGAGCAAATGCACGGAAGTTTTTCGTTTTCACAAATGCATCCATTGTGGCAGTTTCATTATCCGTGCCATCTGAAGGCTATGTGCTTTCTAAAGCTAGCATTTTCCAAGTCTGAAGCAAAATGTGACCATGGAAAAGTTCTTTTCAAACAGACGCTGGTGAATTGCTTTCTCCTTATCACCACTTTAAGCAGCATGCCTAATAATTCTATTTTTCAGTCTCCAGGACTTTTCTCCCTTGCTTTGACAGGTGCATAATGGATCTTTCCATTATGTAGAATACAAGCTCAGAATTCATATTCTACCATGTTAGTGAGCTCTTTGAAAATACTGCTTATCTGTAAACCTGGGTCTGGGCAAGTTTTCGTCTTAATTAACCTGTGTAATCTGATTTTGAAAACAAAATTCCTCCTTTCATTTGCATTGTAATTACAGGAGGTACAAAATGTCGAGTTTTAATTGGCTCAACTGAACTATGTACAACAAAGCCTGGTGCAGAGGGCTTTGCAGAGACTGGCTGGCTTTCTGTTAAGATTGGGGCTACCATAAATGGAAAAGGTTTAACCCCCTTCTGGTCTCCCCAGTATCTCAAAGTCAATACATAAAGCTTCATAAATGCCCTGCTCTTACAAAAGGATGTTATGGATGATTTCTCCAGAGGATCCTTAATGTGTTACATTACTAGTTATTATTTCTGCACAGTTACAGTACCCACTAGTCCATAAGCTGTTAATGTTGATGAGATAAATCCAGTAGCATTAATATAAACGTGCTCTAAATAGTGGTTGAATGCAAAGTCCCTAAAACCACCTAAATTCTTATGATTCCAAGGAGTTCCAAATCTCCTTAAGTATTTGTTATGTAAACGATATTGCATAGCCAATAATATTCTGAAGGGCTTTATGCTTCAGATGTAAATGCTCAACTCACTTGCCTTCCTTGTTCTCTATTCTCTTTCTGCTTTCCCTTTTTACTTGTTATTCTTAATAGCAGTAGTTTTTTCAAAACTTACTGGAGTGAATCCATCTTTTCACTGGACTCTGACAGACACAGAGGCTTAAAAATGCAAAGTCTTCAGTCTAAGACGTCTGAGGAAAATACTATATTGTAGATTTCCTTCTGGATGCCTTCTCCAGCATGAAGAGTCTGAAGGGAAACATTTTAAGTAAGGCATTTTAAAGGAGCATGCATATAATGCAGCTGAGGACAGCTCCTTTCCTTTGCTCTGTGAACATTGCACCGAAGGCTTCTTCAGTTGGAAGCCAATATGACATTTTGACACAAATATACTGTTTTAACAGTTGCCTCAGAATTTAGCTTGTACTCTGCCACCATTAAGCATTTGAAGTATTTATGTGTTGTCAAATTAGAAAATGTCATTTATTTTTAATGATCATTAGAAATGTGGCCCTTCTTTTTTTAATGTTGTAACTTATTTCAGAAAACTGGATTCAAGTTAGTGCTACCTCCTTTAACCCAATTCCTTTTCAACCTGTGTCCCTTTTATGTCAGATCTATTCAATGATTTCAAAAGGAACTCCCTAAGTTTTAATAATATACAGTGACATGGGTAACAGTGTTTCAGTGTCAAAAATGAAAGATTTTTCCCAAACAGGTAATCTTTGCCCCCCACCCCAACCCACATTCCTAGATATTGGTCTCTAGCTTTCTAAACAGTAAGTTCAGTGACAACTCATTCCACCCCAGAAATGCAGTACTGAGGCTTCAGTCTTTGAAAACATTAAGAAAAAAAGAGCCAATTTTTATTAATTAAATTTCTATACTTGGTCAACAGTTTGAACTTAGCAAGACCACCAGGGGGAGCAAGTTACTGGTCAAAGAAATGATGCACAGTTCCAGACTTGCAATAAAAAAACAAGCTTGAAGGGGCAAAATTACACCACGATTGGTGAAGATAAAAGCAAGGCACCATGGATCAAAATTACACAGACCTCTGTAATATCTTATTAAAACCAAATTGCTTTACTTTAGTTTCTGAAGTGCCAATACCATAGTTACTGTTTTTTCTTTTTCATTGTAATTTTTTTTTTTTTCTAGTGAGGTACCCTATCTTTTGAAGCCATATGATCTTCATACCAACAGAACTTTGGAAAATAGAAATGATTTCAAATGTAATGGCATAACACATGCCAGGCACATGTAATTATGGCTAGAAAATGATCTGGTAGCAGAGAGGGTTTGCCAGCTTTAAGTTATACAATATAGTTTAATATATGAAGGATGTCCTCAAAGATTTTACACTCAAATTAGGGGAAAATAATTCGAGTGTAAAATAAAGTGGCTTTTAAGTAACCTGTGAACAAGTCCTCTTATGGCCTGGGATTTGGATTATTCAAGAAGACCTTTATGAAATAAGAAATATTTTCATAAAGAATTTTAATTATGCATACAAATGTATGTCATATTAATATATATAAATTAAACATAAAGAATTTGAGGAAAACAACTTATATCAGTATCATTATGAATATTTAATATTTATATTGAACCGAAAAAACCTTCATTTGATTTAACATAACCTCTCTATTGATTGTATATATTATAGAGCATATAGTACTTATAATATGGCTCCATTTCCCTAAGTCTAAGGGGGAAAGGAAAACAGTACATAATTGCTCCAACATATGATTATCCTATATAATAAAAACTAATATGCAAATCAACGAATGGCAGAATGACTGGTGGAATGACTGGTCACTATGATGTGCACTGATCATTAGGGGGCAGATGCTCAATGCAGGAGCTGCCCTCATTCCCACAGGCCCCAAGCCAGGCAAGTCAGGTGCCAGCAGGGACCCCTGATAGCCCTGCCACCGGTTGCCCCACAGATCTGTCCTGATCGCCAGCCAGGCCTAGGGACCCTACTCATGCATGAATTTCATACACCAGGTCTCTAGTATAACATAAAACTGTTATAGGATAGCAATGTATGCAGTATAAGTGTATAATAAAGATTCTAACTTTGGTTGGATACTCAGGGAAGTCTTAGAGGAAGTGGTGATGTATGTATAGATACTAAAAAATTATCCATAGGAATTATCGAAAGGGAAACTGGGAGGAAGGAAGAATAATTCAGTTAGAGGACCAGCAACTTTGAGAGCTGTACAGAGAGATCTTGACATACGTGAGGAATTGAGAGGTGACTTATGGGTTGGGGGTTGAGTGATCAAAGGATGCAGGTCACTGGAGGTAAAAAAAGAAATAACTGTGATATCAGATGAATCTGAAAAGACCTTCTAGACCATGTGAAGGGTTTTTATATAGTAATCAGAATAGTGTGGGGCCTGTAAAGATGTGCTGGAGAGTGACATGATCCATATGCGTGGGAAAGATTTAAAGTGAAAATAAAGGGGAAGAAGGGAGCGCAATTAGAAGTCCTTTGTGGTGACCCAGGTTAAGGAATTATGATGAATAGAATTAGAGTGGAGACCGTGAAAATAAAAAGAAATACATGTATTTGAAATATATTTTGGATGTAGACTCAAGAGCACTTGGTGATGAACTGGAAGTGCCATTTACTGATACAACAAGGACTGGGAAGAAGCAACTTTTGCAGAAGAAGATTTAATAACTTGTATTTTCAAATGTTTGAGTATTTGATACATCCAAACTAACACCTAAAATGCCAATATATTCAGATAATCTAGTATTTATAGATGAAATAAGCAATGTGATTGGAGTGAGATATGGGATTCTTTGGCCACCAGTTATATAATAATTGAATTGAAGGCATAAGAGTTAACAAGAGAATCAAGGAATAGAATGAGAGGAGAGCCCAATACTCAATACTGAGAAGGATGATTATTTAAAAAAACTGAATAAATGAGAAGTTTGCCACAGAAGTTGAGAAGGAAGTAACCTCAAGACAACGGGGCTATCTAGAAAAACCAAGAGAAAAGACTATATATTTATTATTTTGTTGCAAGTTTTTGGAATGTATTGTTTCTGATGAGATAACTATATTGAAGAAGCTGGCAATTAAGGTTGAACACTATGGGTATATTTGAAATTACTCTTTCAAATTAAGGTTATTGTTAATTATATTTTCTCAGAAAAATAAAAATTTTACCAGTCTTGGTCTCTATATCTGACACAGGTGTATAGGCAAGAGACATGGGTGAGGACCTGATTTTCTAGCCGAATTACAAGAGAATTTCCTATAAATTTGTAATATGCCTAATTGTTTTATGTTCCACAAGCAACTCTGTAATTATGATATCTCATGAAGGAGGCCAATACTTGGTATTGATAACAGTCAATGTGATAAAGAGACAACTTAAGATGATGTATTATCCAGGGTTCTCCAGAGCATATTTGTGAGTGTGTGTGTGTGTGTGTGTGTGTGTGTGTGTGAGAGAGAGAGAGAGAGAGAGAGAGAGAGAGAGAGAGAGAGAGAGAGAGAGAGAGAGAGAGAGAGAGAGAGAGGTGGGGGGAGGGAGATAGAGTTAGATGATAGACAAAGATTGTGGAGAATATGCAAAATAGGTCACCAGCAGGCTAGAGAAGCAGGGAGAGGAGAGTCTCAGTTCATCCAAAGGCAGTCTGTTCACAGAAATCTTCTTTCTGGGATACAGATCTTTATCTCAAGTCCTTCAAATGATTGCACAAGGGCCACTCACATTCTGAAACACAATCTGCTTTACTCAGAGTTTACTTATGTAAATGTTATTTCCATCCCCACCTGCATAGAAATATGTGGAATGATATTTGACTGAATATTGGGTACTGTTGTCTGGCCAAGCTGACACATAGAATTAACCATTAGAAATGGTCTTTACATCTCCCAAGACAGAATAATATTTAGCAGAAATACACCTTTCTGATTAAGTTAATTTCTTCTCAGTGCAAATATTTCCTGTTGTTGTCTTTTGTCCACAAAATTCTGACATTTCTGCAAAAGATTTAGGGATTTGGCTGAGAAGAACTTATGTATGTAACTAACAAGAACTTTAATTGGTTTGGAATAATGCAGCCAGCCAGTGACAACCCCTAATTTTTTTACTTTGGACATAAAAATTAATGTCAATTGATAAGAACTTTTTCTGGCGACTAAGTTAGCTTTCTACTTGTGCTGCTACTAAAGTTACAAGCAAGAGTCTGAAAAGCAACATTGAGACAGATTGTGAGGAATGACTTGGGTTTAGATCCAATTTACTGATACCCTATAACTAATCTGCTATATAGTATATTTTCAAAGACTGGGAGCCCTCTGGCCTAGTTATCATTGATATTAAAATAGAAAATAACTAGAGTAGACAAGATCTGTTATGCATAAGAGAACAGAGAACTGCAAACAATAGTACAATTTTCTATATATCTGTAAAATCCTAGAAAGTGTATATTAATACTTTTGTCACTAATTTTTATGTCATAGTTTTCAAACTCTACCTATTAAATTTTAAAATTGCCTATGTCAAAATCATTATGTAAATTATAAAAACACTGAAAATTTGAAGGTAAACATTCATTGTTCATAGTTATTCACTATTCTTCTGAACTTTTTTATTTTTATATGTTTTGTTGTGTGTAAACCAATTTCAATAATGTGTGATTTATGCTCTAGTCAGTTTAGCTCAGTAGGTAGAGCATCATCCTATGGGCTAAAGGATCCCAGGTTTGATTCTGGGCAAAGGCCCATACCTGGGTTGTGGGCTTGGTCCCCAGTAGGGGGCATGCAGGAGGCAGCTGATCAATGATTCACTCTCATCATTGATATTTCTACATCTCTCTCCCTCTCCCTTCCTCTCTGAAAACAATAAAGAAATATATTTTTTAAAATAATATGTAATTTATAATTTGTCATGTTTCTTTTAAAAATTTGTCATAAGTACTATTTTTTTATGGTGTCTTGCATATACTAAAGACAATTTTAAAATATATGAATCAATTGTTGAAGTTATTATAGACAATGAACATTAAAATTAATCATAAAACATTTATAAGTTTTGGCTAATTAATAAAGTAAATATATCATAATTATATAATGATTTCCACATTATCTAGCATATAGATTATTTACAGTATTTTTTAATAAATTATAATATGATGAACATATTTAAATGTAAAGTTTTTTTACTTCAATATTATTTTCTTACTTAAATTTATAGAAATGACAATATACTATAATAATCCCTTATCAGTTAAAGATATAATAATTTACCAAGGAAAAAAATTCAAATAGCTTTTCATGTCATTAGAGAGAGAAATGACAAAGTCCTTATATTATAAAATTTTAGATCAAAATATGTTTTATTGTTCTTTAAAATGGATAATGGCCTAGCCAACATGGCTCAGTGGTTGAATGTCGACCTATGAACTAGGAGGTCAAGGTTTAATTCCCTGGCAGGACATATGCCCATATGAATTGTGGGCTCAATCTCTAGTGTGGGATGTGTAGGAGACAGCCAATCAATGCCTTTCTCGCATCATTGATATTTCTATCTCTCCCTACCTCTCCCTTCTCTGAAATCAATAAAAATATATATATTAAAAATAAAAATAATAAAATAGATAATGATTGCTGTGAGAAAATATACTATACTCTTTTGAGGAGGCAAAAATCAAAGGAAATATAGAAATACGTATTATATATTTTTTAAAAATATTTTTAGATACTTCTAATTGCCCCAGCATCTTTCCCTATTTGGAACCTAACTTCTGGAGTTCAGAAACTCAAACAAACAAAAAACACAGAATTTATAAAGCAAAGCCAAATATTTTGATTTAACTTTTACTGTGAGTGACCCAAACCATAATTTTGTTTCACACAGAAACTTAATAATTGGCAGTATTGAAAAAAAAAAAAAAGAGGTAGATGAACAATGAAGTATAGTAAGTACACTTTTAATAAAGTTTATTGGCTTAAATTAAAATGATATATAATTTAGAATGTACTCAACCAAGAGTTCACAATAAAGATAAGTGTCCTGCACATTATTCTGGATTCACAATAGGATATTGCTCAGGGAGGAACAATGCTAATATAAGTAGTGATGCATTTCTCAGGCCTCACGCAACTGTGCATAATATTAGATAAGTGCTGTTTTAAGAGTTTATGTTATACAAAGCATAGAAAATATCAACCTGAAAACATAAATAACATGGTCCAACTGCTAACAGAGATGGAAAAAGGGCAGACATTAAAACTAGACTTTCCAAGATGATGCAAATAAATACAATGCCTTTCATCATTTTTTGTAATACCAAGATTTGGGAACAGCCTGAGTCCTACCCCATCCTCCCTTAGCCAGTTGGTTACCTGTGTACTTTTCCATAGGCCCTGGTTTACTTGGTGTACTTTTCCTTCGAAACATTTGTCTTGTCTATTTCCTGAGGCTCTTATTTCCATGATACTGGCAGTCCATTTTTCTGTTGCCCTGGATAATCCTCAATTTTATGACTAATCTCTCTCTACAAAATAAAAGATAATACAAATATGACACTTAGGCATAAGGAAGCTGCAAAGGTTTCAGAAACTAATAAAACTTCCAGTTGTTGTTAATAGACTAAGACTCTTGCTGTTATTAGTGCTATAAACTTCCTAATAACCCATTTTTTCTTAAAAAATAACATGTAAGATGAGAACAAATGTTCATTGTTAAAACAAAAATACGGGCAGATTAAAATTGTCTGTGCATAAGAATCAGAAGCATGTTAGAACCCTGCTCTAGGAAATGTGGTCCATGGCTCAGCAGCATCAACATCATCTGGGAATTTGTTAGAACTGCTGATTTTAGGGCCCCACTTCAGACCTACTCAATCTGCATTTTAACAAGGTTCCAGATGATTCTTAAGCATGTTAAAGTCTGAAACATGCAATGTGGTTCCATTTCTATGAATTGTCCAGAAAAGAAAAATTGATAGAAACAGATAGGAGAATAATGTTTATCTGAGGCAGGGAGTAAGAATGGGGATTAACAGGAAAAAAATGTGAGGGATCTTATAAGGATGATAAAATTTCTAAAAATAATTGAATTGGCCCTATCTGGTTTGTCTCAATGGATAGAGCTTCTGCCTGCAGATTTAAAGGTCCCAGGTTCGATTCCGATCAGGGGCATGCACCTTGGTTGTGGGCACATCCCCAAACAGGAGGCAGCTGATGGATATTTCTCTCTCATCAATGTTACTAATTCTCTATTTCCCTTCCTTCCTGTCTGTAAAAAAATCAATAAAATATATATTTTTTAAATTACAATGGCTAACACAACAAAAAAATAGCCATTGGTGTGAATAACTCAACATTTTACTTTTTTTGGTCAGATTGGCAAAAAATCTAGCATATTTTTTAGTGTGCCACAAAATTTTAATTTTTAGTTTCTGTGTGCCACAAGGTAAAAGGGTTGAAAATTGCTGCTCTATATACATGTGCTGGTCTTTCATTAGGACAGGTACATAGAAATGGAAGTTGAATCTAACTGTCTAAAAATTCACCATTATAAGAAAATGTTGAAATAATCTAAAAAAACACACCACATAAACAACCAATTTATCCACCACCAATACAGATAAGGATGGCCATTTTTCCAAGATGAATGATTTTCCATTTTACTGAGGTGTTGAGCAGAAAACTTGGTTGAATTTGTATTTCTTTAAATGTTAGTGATATTGAGCATACTTTCAATATTTTTCTCATTCTATGACAGCCTATTTTTGTCATTTCTTATTTATTCATAAACTACTTGTCATGGCTAACTAATCCCATGTTTCTTCTAAATAATAACACTGAAAATTATTCCCCCCCCATATTTTATTTATATTTGCACTGTGTAAATGTTGTATTTTATTACTCCAGTTTTTAAACATGTGTGTAATTATATTTATTAGTCTTCATATATATGCTAGTTAGGAATATAATTTCCAAATAGATATGTATTAGTCCCAGTGGCATTTATTGGTTGATCGATTACTCTTCTTCCTATTGAAAAAAATTAAGAATTTATCAAATTTTATGTATTTCTGGGCTCTCCATTTTGTCCTGTTAATTTATATTTATTACTTCTCCAGAACCAAAAACTTTTATACTGCTATTTCAAAATATAGTTTAATATCAGATGGGGCTAGTTCTTCCTTACTACTATTATTTCATAGATTTTTTTTCTGTCTAGTAAAAAGATATGCAAATTAAAACTGCCTTTCAACAATTAAGAAAACATTAGCTCTCTACTCCAGCCTTTCTTCTTTCCTTTTTACAAAACTTCACTGTTAATGAGGTAGAAGGTATCATTACACACATTTTGCATTTTTAACTTTGTGCAAAAAATATGCTACATGATAAAAAGAATAAACATGTTTTAGAAACTTCTGTATGTCAGGTACTTTAACAATAGTTCATCTCAAAATAAGGAAAGGAGAAACTAACAAAATGAAGAACTACCCTAAACTCTTAGTATCTAAAATGTTTTTATTCTATTATTCTACAAGTAACTTTGAACACTCATGAAAAAAAAATGTGGTAGAATATTTATAATATTAAGAAAAAAATAAGATATTTTCTTTGTTTAGTCAGATACATATGAGAATGAGAAACAGCAGCTGGGGGCAAATCAATTGAAGATCCCTAATAAAAACACACTCGGAATCTCCTGTTCACACTACATAGATGCCTTTTCCAGTATCATTCATGAGATTAACTTCTGCTTTCCACTACTTAAATGATGTTCTTCAGAGATCAGTCTTTTCTCCTAATCTCCTTCTGGGTTTTGCAATTAATTGCCTGTAGGGGAGGCTGGTAACAGGAGGGAGTGGGGCAGGCTGTGTTTATTAGTACAGTTCCTGGTGAGGACAGGAAAAATTTAGAGAGGGCCTGCCCTATGAGAGAATGTTAAATGCAGAAATAATAAACACCCCATTGTCCCCCAAAAGACTGCTTTTAAATCCTGCCTTTCCTGGTCATCTCTTCCTCAGTCTGAAGTTACCCTTTACAGGCTGATTACTCCCAAATCTTTATTGCCAATCCACTTATCTGTTACCTTCAAATCAGTGTGTCCTACTCTGTAAAGAACATCTCTAAATAAATGTGATAGGCATCTAAAACTGAACATATAAACTGCACTGATTTTCTTCCTCTCTGATCTTACTCCTTTTCCTTTGACTCCTTTGATCCTAAACTAGAATCTTGAAAACCAACCCTGGCTCTGTACTCTATTCCTACTTATAAATGAGTGGCAAATCAAATATAAATGGCCTCCATGATTTTGTTAAAATCTATTTATTTATTTGTCCTTTTCCAGCTTCACTGCCTTACTTTAACTTTTTATATTTTAGTCCTGCCTAATGCAACAACTTCCTAATTATATCCACAGTTTTTAAATGTCACACTTTAGCCTTTTGCGGGTTTGTTGTTGTTGTTATACTTTTACTTTTGTGACCTTTCTAAAATAAAAATTTAATAGAGACACTTCTCATCTATTAAATCCTTGGTGATTCACTGGATTTCAGACACATAGACCTTGGTCTTACCTCTGCATCTTTCCAATCTCCTTACTCACTCTAGTGTCACATGCTGGTGACATTAAATAAAATAATATTTCCGTAAATTATTCCACAAGGAAGTTTAAATAATAACCATATATTTTCTACCTTAACACAAGTAATAAAGACTGTTTGTCAATGTATAGAAGAATTGCATTATTTTTGTGAATGAGGGTTTAATGGAGTACATGGATGGTTATATTGTAAACTGATTGGGCAAGTGTATTTTCTTTTGAGGCTTATAATTGCTGTGGCTGCTCTGATGAGCAGAACATTCCCAGTTTTCCCAGCAGATCTATCTAAGTGGCACACTGAAAGTAAATAAGTATCTTTGCCACCTCAACTGTTTAATTTCCAGTGACCTACTATTCAGCCCCTGGATTGCTCACTATAAAAGATGGGTTTATTTGCTCTCTTTCCTAACTCAAACATATATCTACGGTAGGTATACCATCAGTTGTTTTTTTAATGTAGAAGTTTTAATATACAGATAGCTCTGCTATAATGTTTGTTTTGAAAACTCAAATTTGTTCCAAAGCAATTCATATAGTGAGAAATAATTGGAGCATAATACAAATTCTACAAAGCAATTGATATAGTAAGAAATAATTGGAGCATAATATGAATTCTGTATTTGCCTTTGTGCAATTTTCTTCAAAAGAAACACTAGATAATAAGAAAAGTGCATTCAGCTAAATGGCGCTGTGAAAGAATACACAAACCACACATATGCACATCTCAATTATATACTCATTTCCACATGTCTGAGAGACACTCATTAACACTAGAAATTACAACTTTCCCTCTTAATTCAGACAAACCCACTTCCACCCTCAAGACTTACAAGCTGAAAACCTTATGTTCACTTCAGGTATTTTTTAAGTTAGAGTGCCATATTTATTGCAGTATTTCTATATTTTCTCATTATTTAACCTTTTTAAAAATCTACTACCTGAAATTATAGTAGAACTAAATGTTATCCAAGGGTAAAATGGACTCAGATTATTGCGTACTATTTAGTATGGCCTCAATTTTCACAGGGCAAAGATATTAACAAAATTTTATATAAAACCTGGAAAAATGACTTTTTTTAGAAAAAATTCAGTAATTATACTTTATAAATTATTGCTTTGCTTCCTAGCTGTTCATAATGTGCTTTCACATCTGTGTAGCCTGTTGTTATAATAAAGGGCAATGATACTCTAAAATAGTAAACTAGGATTCCCTCCAAAATTTTTATAGTTTATTCAATTTTATTGAGACAGATCTCTTTTCTAATGAGATTTTGCTACTACAAAATCCTGAGAAAAACTGAAGATTCCAAATAAAAATAAATATCTGAACTTTTAGATATATAAAGCTAATTTATACACATGCTACTCAAAATTTAGGGATATGTTACATAAATCTTTAATTCGTTGCCCTAGTTTATTAACAATTTAAGGGAGACCTATAATACTTGCCAATTCCAACTATCACATAAGAATTAATTTTTTAGGATTTATTGCTTAATATTTTTTAAAGTAATGGAGATTCAAAATCAATCATCTACCTTTCCACCTTAAGAGATTAAACAAAGAACAAGTTAAATCCAAAGAATGCAAAATAAAAGAAATAATAAGAATTAAAGCAAACTTCTAATTACAAAATAAGTTCTGTGGATTTAATGAACAGCAGGATGACTCTAGTTAATAATACTGTATTGTATATAGGAAAGTTGTTGAGAAAGTATTGTAGATCTTAAAAATTCTTATAACACAGAGACCTGGATATTATATGGCCTGCACCAATGAAAGAAAGTATACCTTCAACCCTAACTTCAGATATTCTAGAGCAGTGGTTCTCAACCTTCCTAATGCTGAGACCCTTTAATACAGACCCTCATGTTGTGGTGACCCCCACCATAAAATTATTTTCTTGCTACTTCATAACTAATTTTGCTACTGTTATGAATCATAATGTAAATATCTGATATGCAGGATGTCTTAGGCAACCCCTGTGAAAAAAGGGTCATTTGACCCCCAAAGGGATCGCAACCCACAGGTTGATAACTACTGTTCTAGAGCGTTTTTTAAATACTATTTTGAGTTTATTTTAAATAGAATGCAGATGGTTGGACATTTAGCAAGTAGAAAATTTTGTAGATACATTATACCATTATATAAACCACCAGGGATCATGCTCTTTATCCTGAGGCCTTTTAAAATCATCATTTACTATAATTACAAATATCTCATATTTTTTTAGTTCATTCCATGCCTTTGCTAATTACTAGGGTTATTTACCATGGAAGAGATAAAATATGCCTTTCTTGTTGTATCTTGGGAATATTGGGAAATGACTATTATAGCAAGATTCACATTTGCTTACTGACTTTATTAACCCTCTAATTTTTTCCTCCTTATTGAATCATTAAAAAAAAAAAAAAAAACAGAATCCAGACAACTTGTATTCATCTAGGTACAAGGAAGCTGCTTGTACATTATTGAATTAACAATAAGGTCATGTCTTTCTGCTATTCTTATTTTGGGCTTCAAATTTTATTAGGATAATGTAGGGAGAGACATATGGATTCATTTTACAAAGTATCTTTTTTTTTTTTTACTCATTTTAAGTGAGTACAGTAAAAATTATTATAACTTTTCACAACTATGTGGTATTGTTTAAACTATTGTTAGAGATTCATGATTCAGTTGTGTTCTTCTTTGGTGATTTCCATCTATATGACTTAAAATAAATTTATCATAGGTTTCAAACAATAAAAATTAACATAGAGATCATCAGTCTTTCACATACAAAAATGTGTTTCCCAGAATTTGTTACTCAAACGTTTTAACTACAGAAATTATTTATGAACAATTTCTATTATACTATGCTGGGAAACACCCTTTGGAGAATATACAATATTAATAGATGTAGCTTAACTTTTACTTCTATTCAAAATTGGCTCTAAAATAAACTATTTTATTTCTGTCAGTAATATCACCTTTCTTCCATTTCCTCAAGGTAGAATCTTTATGCTTTTATAACACAGAAAGATTATATCAAAGTCTGCCCATTGACTATATTTTCTAATTCCATTGACACTATTTTGTAGAATGTACACATAAAACAGTTATTACAAAGCATCATTTTTTGATAGGTGCAGGATAAGAAATATCATACTCAGTGCATGTTGCCAATTCTAAGGGTAAAATTACCTATTATTAGTTTTGAAACTACTTACTAATAGGATGAGGATATCTCATCTAATAAAAGAGTAATATGCAACAAAAAAAAAATGAAAAATGACCATACCTCTGCTACACCATAAGCCATGCCCACCAGCCACACCCACCAGCCAATCAGAGTGAGTATGCAAATTAACCTCAGCCAAGATGGCTGTGAGCACAGAGAGAGCAGGAGGGAGGCTTGGGTTTCCCTGGCAATGGAAGAAGCCAAGCTTTTTGCCTGCCCTTGATGGCCTATCCTCCATTCAAGGCTACAAAGTTTCAATTATAGAAGATAAACAAATCCAAACAGAAATGGTGGCAGCCACGAAGCAAGCAGAAGGCTTGGCTCTGCTCCAAGCTACAAAATTTCAGTTGTGGAAAGTAAATTCCAGATACCAGGGCCTCCACTTGGGTCACCAGGGGTCATGGCTGGCCTGCAAACCACCACAGGCCTCTCCCCCTGGCTACCGTATGCCCCAAGGGAACCCCCACTCTGATCTGGGACACCCATCAGGGCAAACCAGCTGGCCCCCACACATGCACCAGGCCTCTATCCTATCTAATGAAAGAGTAATATGCAGATTGACCATCACTCGAACACACAAGATGGCTGCCCCACATGGTCAAAGATCCTGCCCCCATGTGGACACAAGATGGCCACCACAAGATGGCCATCAGGGGAGGGCAGTTGGGCAGCACCACACCTGCAAGGGAGGGCAATTTGAGGTGATCAACCCCAAGGCAGGTCAGTTGAGGGTGATCAACCCTGCAGGGGAGGGCAGTTAGGGGTGATCAGGCTGGCAGAGGAGGGAAGTTGGGGGCAAACAGGCTGGCAGGGGAACAGATAGGCATCAATCAGGCTGGCATGGGAGTGGTTAGGGGGTGATCAGGCTGGCAGGCAGAAGTGGTTAGGGGCAATCAGGAAGGCAGGCAGATGAACAGTTGGGAGTCAGCAGTCCTGGATTATGAGAATGATGTTCCAGATTGGACAGGGTGCAAGCTGGGCTGAGAGATACCACCACCTTCTCCCCTCCCCCCACTATATGAATTTCATGCACTGGGCTTCTAGTATAGTATATAATCAGGAAGTAACTAACCTAACAGATAATTAATATAAAATGACTGTATACTATGGGTTATATCAACAAGGAAAGTTGCATGCATGATTATAATTATTTATTCAACATTGCCTAAGGAAGAGACATTAGCTAATAAATACAAAGAGTGGAGGCATACAAAGCATACTCTATTTTGAAGTTTTAGTTTCTATCACCACTTTGATCAGATATGTTTATTTTAGTCCTAATTTACATTGATTATTGCCAAATTTGCATTGATTATCAATTGATTACCCATATATTGGAATTTTTGACTTCACCTCAGAGTAATGACAAGTTTATATACATTCATACTAGTGTTTCTTCCATTGTATTTATGTTTTCTTTTTCTTTTTTTGGATCTTACATTGGTCTCCCGGTTTTGTTTTTCATGGCCTGATCTCTTTGTGTCTTAAAATGTTAAAACTATGACCAGATTCTGGAGGGTGATGATAGTACCCATATGCTCTTTAGGTCAAAATGAGGGTGCCTTCCACCACCTTCCTTACCCAGCTACTGTGTTACCACAATCATTTGAGATTTTTTTTTTATTAGAAAACAAATGAAACAACAACAGTAGAAAACCACTTAATTTATTATTAGCACTTTTAGACCTTCAGTCTATTACCAGATTATCCCAAAACCTAGATATTTGAAAGAATAAATATTATCTTACATAATTTCAAGAGTCAGGGATGTGGGAGTGGCTTATCTATTAGTTCTGATTCAGAGTTATTCACAAGATTGTAGTCAGGATATTAGCGAGATGTGTTGTCATGTGATGGCTTGTCTAGGGTTGGAAAATATGCTTCAAGCAACCTCACATTGCTGTCAGATAGAGGCTTCAGCTGGCTTTTGGCTGGAGGCCTCAATTTCTTCCCACATGAATGTTTCCATAGAGGTGTTCATGACAGGACAGTTAACTATTCTGAGAGAGAAAGCAAGGAGAATGCACAATGTTTTTTTATGATGTAGTTTCAGAAGTGACATACCATTTTTTTTTTTTTTTTACTTATTCTCCTGGTAAGAATACATTCAGAGAGTCATTAAGGCTAGCTGACTCAAGGAGAGGGGAATTAGGCTCCCCTTCTTTAAAAAAATTGTGGATACATTTCAAAACCACCAGAACCTCTAATATATGGAGTGCCACAACAGATTCCTGGTAGATCTCTCTGATGAGAATAACTGATTAAGAATTACGTTCACTTCATGTTACTTCACTGCTCAACAATTTACAGGAGTTTCCTATAGCTCCTGCATCAGGCTTAATCCATGTTTAATTTCTAATGTTGCCCATAACCTTCTTCTAAGTGATAAAGACTAACTTATGCATGAACTGAATTTTGTTATAAAATCTCATTTAACATTAAAACATTCTAGGTTCCAGATATTATAATTTGCACAGTACACTGCAAAAAAAAAAAAAAAAAAAAAAATCAGGCTCTTTGCCATTTATCTTAACACAATGTCCCTCCTCCTTTTCCTTTTTTATTTTCTGAAGTCCTCCTATTTACTGTTCCAGGACTAGCTCAAATCTTGTATCTTCCATAATACCTCAGTTACCATTTCCTCACCAATTTTCTTCACCACTTCCTCTCCCTAAATCCAGATAGTCTTTACCACACTGACACCTGTTCAAGCACTGAGCTATTTTCAAATTGTTGTAGCTGTGATTGTGGTGTTCTCTCAAACTGGAGCATAAGCTTCTCAAAGAGAAAAACCATTTCTCTTCTTTTTAGTCTCCATAGATCCTCACATAATTTAGGAAATATAGCAAATTTTCAACAAATATTTGCTGTTTCATTTCTTTTTAATATGAGATTTATGTATAAATACCTAAAATATAAGTGAAAGAAAATTTTAAAAATTAGATATTTCTGTATATGTATTCCTTTTTTTAAAATATAGCAATTCAAATGCACATCCAAAAGTTACCTTATGATTTTAGACTTCATTTAAAACTGGAAAAAAATGCACAGTAGCAAAAACTCCACTTGGAGGCATGAAATTCACAATATTAGAGTATATTCTGATTATTATTGAACACAAATAACTTTTTGGTCTTTTATTTAAAATGTAGTTATTAACATAAAGGAACCATAAGGAACATATTATTTCTTCTATTTGATTTAGGGACTTTAAAATGTAGAACAATTTGATTTTTTAAAAAGGATTAATTCTAAGTTAACTTTTCTTCAGTTCAACAAAGGGAGTTCTGTGAAACATGTCTATTTCCAGAGTCCTCTTCAGAATCTCTTTAAACATATTAGCGATTGTAGTGTTATTTTTAAAAATTTAATTAAATACAGTATTTTATATTTTCACTTTTTCCTTTTCAAAATGTTTAAACCTTCCTCTATGTAAGTGGTAATTATAGATAGAAACATTTGGACATATTCTTGGTTTTTAAAATTATTTATAATGAAGCATTTAAAACTATTTTTTGAGGTATGGCTGACATACAAAAATACATACATATTTAATGTATACAATTACTTAAATTTGGAGACAAGTATGGAGATAAATCTGGGAAAATGTCACCATGATCTATACTGTAAACATATCCTTTATTTCCAAATGTTTTCTCCCATCCTCCTTTCTTATTATTATTTTGTGATAAATACACTGATAAAATCTAATGAAACATTTCAGATGTAAACAAAAATGATGAGTGAAATGAACATCTGTTTACCTATCTCAAGAAATCAACATTTTACTAAACTTATTTTATGATCACATTTTCCCTACTCAGTGAAGACCTTATGAAGATTATTCTTGCAATAGACTTCTATTGTTGACCTGGGAGGCTTGGCACCTTCTCTCTCCTGTGTCTGTATGAAATGGGATGTGAGAACTGATAGCACCATGCCTTCATTTCCTGCGGATATTGAATCTTGGAGGGGCTCAATTTCTAACTTCTCTATGGTAAATAACTCATTTGCAAAATTGGAAGGGTAGTCTAGATTTCCTGCCCCATTATTTTTTGCTTCCTATTTGTTCTAGTCAAGAGTTTTAGAGAAGTTTATCAGTAGAATGTGGCTTTGGAAATAAAAGAGAAATCACTGGAGTCACGTTGCCTAAGCCACCCATTCCAGCTGCTGTTCCATCAGTAGCTTAAACCAATTAAGACAATTATATATCTTTTGTCCTCTGTGTCGGTGGCCTGTTTGCTCTTTTTGGTAAAATTTTTCTAGTTGCTTCTATTGGGAATTTTAATATAATTATATTATTTTTAAATTATGATAATTACGTTTCTCCATTAACCATGTGTAAGCTTTATATACTTTTTGTTTTTACTAAGTTCTAAGTACATCAACTAGCATCTCTAGAATAATGATAAATAAGACAATGTAATTTGCTCATAATTTAACTTTTATTTTTTGATCCTTAAAGTGATATATAATTGTGTCTATTCTTTATATTTTATTAGAAGTTCTCAGCTGTAGTAAATATAAAACTGTTCTTTTTAACATCCATGGATATGATTATATAATTAAGTATTTCAGTTTAGTAAATTATATTTTTAGACTACTACCAGTAGTACATTCTTGGTATATGATTTCTTTTTCGTTGTGTATTTTTGTTTACTGCTTTGATGAAATAGTCTTGCCAATGTTTATGTTATGACATTTACATTAATATTTGTAAATAAGATTTTATATTTGGTTTTAAACAATTGAATTTTTAACTATTTTGTTATAAATTAAAAAAAAAACACATATAGCACTATGCATGAGGCATTGTTCTAAATTCTTTACAAATATTCATTTAGTCCTCATGGTAGACTTATGTAGTAAATACTATCAAAATCCTCATTTTATTAAATTATAAAATTCAGACACAGAGAGGTTAAGCATCACCAGAAAAGTTAGTTGAAGGTAGGTTTTTAACCCAGGCAATTCACAAGTAAAATAAGAAAGAGGAATTTTCTTAAAAACTTAATCTGTATAATTGCCTGGTGTATGTTTGGAGATAATAGCTCACTGAGAATTTTCCTAAGGCCATAAGCATATTATTTATATTTTCACAGGAAAAAATAGACTTAACTCAGATTTTTAATTTTTTTATACACAAAAAGAAAGGAATCTCATAATTACTTTAATACCCTAGGGCCTATGCCTTTGGTTATTTCCACATTCTAATTTTACATAATGTTTTTCATCTTTCACATTATTTATTTATTATTTATTTATTTATTGTTAAGTATGTAACTAGTTACTTACTTAGCATGCAATGTCTCTGCAAAGAATTGACTCTTGTTTTATTTTTTAGACTGTTCCTAACTATTGATAAATTCATTAATTTCCAGCAAAAATTCTTCAGTTTTCTTTGGAGAAAGTCCAAAATTCTCAGTCCTTCTCCTAGCTACTTTTTGTTGTGTTTTGAGTTATTGTAATCTGTCTCCTCAGTTGAGGTCAGCTTTTTGCGACCTTCTCCACTATTTTCTCTCTTTCTGTTGTACAAATATCGGCATGGTGCTCATAGTTAATTGCTGAAAACTCTTGACTGTATTTCCCTATTAAATACATCCTACCTCTCAACAAATCCAAAGAGCCTCTGAGTGTACCTTTAATGAACCACATGTGCTTACTCTAATTAAAAAGAAATTATGGCTGCAATTTGGGCCTGTATCATTGTCCCAATGCATTTAGAATGCAGCTAATCAATCCAGACTAACTGAATTGTCAGTTACACTTAAAAAATACCTAATATACATCTTGAAAACTATTTGTACTTATAAATTTTATGGTGACACTCAGATAAACTTATGCCTCAGAAGCAGTAATCATCATATTGTTCTAAAACTCTTTGGTTTGTGCCAAAACTGGTTTGGCTCAGTGGTAGAGCGTCTGTCTGCTGACTGAAAGGTCCCAGGTTTGATTCAGGTCATTGGTTGTGGGCATATCCCCAGTAGGAGGTGTGCAAGAGACAGCTGGTCGATGTTTCTCTCTCATCGATGTTTCTAGCTCTCTCTCTTCCTCTATGTAAAAAATCAATAAAATATATTTAAAAAAACAAAACCAAACCCTCTCTTTGGTTTGCTTTTGGTGTCCTTGTATTAGCATAGTAATCTTGAATCATTGACATGATGATTTCTAAAATGAATATTAAACCATGAGAAGATTTCAACTCCCAGTGATGTTAATAATTTACAATTGGTGCTAGCTGACATTTTTAGAGTTGGTGCTTACTATATATGCCTGATATTCTTCAAGAAAGTTTGGTATATTTAATTTTTATTAAAAAAAACTGCTTCATACTTATCTTCCCAATATTTCTAGTACCACAAAGGGTTGATAGTCAAGTTTGTCCATAGCCCTAGAGAAAACAATTTTATCATTCAAATATTGAAACCTTTTATGCATTTTTTAATCTTTACTCACCATTTTATAAACAGCTGAAATGAGGGGAGGATAATTTCAAATTATAATTGAACTCCAAAGGGCATATGAAAACATTGTTTACATTGCATCTGTGAAAGATAATAACACTCAAGTCTAATACTATCTCTCTAGCAAATGGTTTAATTGTCCTGAATTTGGTGCACAGTGTCCTGATCCATTTTAGGGCAATTACTCAATGTAAAACAAAGCTCACATGTGTATTTTTACTTATTTCTTACCTATCATTATGATGTGACAGAAACTGATGACTTTGACATTTATTTCATTAATTAGTAACTCTTTAATGCACTGTCATTGATTTGAGAAAATGTGATTTTTCTGAACTTCTTACACAGTAGAGTCTTTGGAAACTGTCCTTTATTGTAAAGCATTGTAATACAGCTCACATCCTATTTATAGCCAAAGAAATTAATCCTGATTAGGGAATTCATTCTGAATTTCTTCTTTTATCATTTAGGTATTAGAAAGTTTGTAAATCCAACATTCTCAAGATTTAACTTAAGTATCCCGGGGGAACAACTCAAGAACAGGAGAAAGTGAAAGTAGGCTGAGCAGAAGCCGGTTTGGCTCAGTGGTAGTTTGGCTCAGTGGTAGAGTGTCAGTCTGTGGACTGAAGGGTTCTGGGTTCGATTCCGGTCGAGGGCATGTACATTGGTTGCAGGCGCATCCCCGGTAGGGGGTGTGCAGGAGGCAGCTGGTCGATGTTTCTCTCTCATCGACGTTTCTAGCTCTATCACTCTCCCTTCCTCTCTGTAAAAAAATCAATAAAATATATTTTAAAAAAAAGAAAGTAGACAGAGTTATTTCTGTGGGTTAGCATACTTAGTGAAAAATGAGTGGCTCCAGTGGCTTTGAATCTACACTGTGATAAATAAACAGATCTAACAATTTAAAAACTATAGTTTGTTCAAATTAGGGGCTCTACATTCTGTATCCATCACAAGTCTGATCTCACAACAGTGGCAGTCTATAGCTTCTCTCTGCATCCTCAGGTTATATTAAATTGCCAATCATTATCAAAGGGTCGGCAAGTTTCTTTATTCAGATCACAAAAGGACTAAAAAAAATCCAACTGTTTTTACAGGTAGTACAGATAGTTTTATCAACTGAATATAATGATTATATGCAACCAATTGTCATAACTAATTAACTCAAAAATCTCTTACATAAGTACATTTACATGGATTAGCTAAATTGACAATTAAATAGTTGAACAACAGTTTAACCGTTTATAACTTGGGAAGTGTTAATATTTGGGTGCTCTTGCATAGATGTAGCAGGCTAACAACTAAACTTGTCCAAGAACTATTTTAGCTACTCACTTCTGAGAGGTGGACTAAATGTAAACACAGCCTCCTGCACCCATAATAAACAAAATAATTACATGAAACCTAAATAATTAGAGAAACTGAAAGATTTAAGTTGTAAATAGTCCCCAATTTTATTTTATTTTTTAAATATATTTTATTGATGTTTTTTACAGAGAAGAAGGGAGAGGGATAGAGAGCTAGAAACATCGATGAGAGAGAAACACCCACCAGCTGCCTTCTGCACACCCCCTACCAGGGATATGCCCGCAACCAAGGTACATGCCCTTTACTGGAATCGAACCTGGGACCTTTCAGTCCTCAGGCTGGGGCTCTGTCCACTGAGCCAAACCGGTTTTGGCAGCCCCTGATTTTAGAGTTAATATTTCATCTAGTCTTTCTCAAACTTCTTTTTAGTTTGACTAAGAGGATTTGATCTCATTTGAGACTTTAGAGCTCACAAAAATATATATTCTCTGAATAAGTCAGTGAATATGTAGCTTAGAGCAGTGGTCAGCAGACTCATTAGTCAACAGAGCCAAATATCAACAGTACAACAATTGAAATGTCTTTTGAGAGACAAATTTTTTTTTAAAACTTCTAATGCCTCTTCTTCAAAATAGACTCTCCCAGACCATGGTATTTTGTGGAAGAGCCACACTCAAGGGGCCAAAGAGCTGCATGTGGCTCGTGAGCCGGTTTGCTAACCACAGGGTTAGGTGATGAAGTGGTAATAATATTTGGTAGCAGGTTTCATTTGTCCCAGTATAGGCTATATAACCTGGTATCGATGGAATTTCTATAACTTGCTTTCAGAGTATGGTATCAAAGAAGAGAGGTTATTGAGGGGTTGATAGTAGTACAGTGGGAACCTGGAATGACTGGCAGCCATCACATCCTTCAAGGGCCAATCAGAAATTCTCATCTGAGAATCACTGAACTGATTTTGGTAGAGCACACTTTTTAGAAATTCTAAAATAGCAACCTTTATCTTATTTCCACACGATGACACAGAAGTGCTTCTCTCTCTCTTTCTCTCATATTTATTTGCTCCAGAGAATATTGTTTTAACTTTTTAACTTGCTTTAATAAAAAAATCAATAAATAGATTTTCTATGTTGATCTAAAGTAAACTGCTTAATTTTAACGACTTAATGACCAATGTTGTGGATATTATGTTAATACACCATTGTTTAAGAATATAGAACTATTTTAATGAACTATATATAAAATTATATAAACATTTTTTATGAATATGCAATTTTAAGAAAGAGGAAAACATCTATTTTAATAATGGCTGATTCTGATGTTTACATAATATGGAAATTTTTTGATTACTGAAAAATAAACAGAGTGGGAGGGCAGGAATGAATTTCCTATCAATCATATTCATAAACTTTCCAAAATTTTCCAATGTTGAAACAAAACTGAGTCTGTCATTTACCAAAGAGCGTGTTTGGGTGAGTGAATTAATGCCTCCCACCCGAGTCTGTTTGACTGCAGTTCGGTTCCGTGGCAGGAAGAGGAGAGACTAAATGAAATCTGCATCACCTAAAGGTCATATTTTTACAAGTGCAATTTGTCCCCAAGATAGGATAGAAAAGTTTGCAGTCCCAAAAGTAATCTAGTTGCTCAGATCCCCTCTGATGTCTCATTATGCATAACGGTCATTTTTGTGCTAATAGTGTCTATTATGATGTTTTTACAGGTGGAAATGAAGGCAGGGTGGCAAAAAGGTCATGCACACTGGTGGGTTTTTGTCAGAAGCAAAGATAAACCCAAAGTTTCTGGCTGCCACTCATATGGTTAGAATACGCTAGGCTTCCAGGAACACATCCAGAAAGTCGTTTTCCAGCCTAGCTGCTCTGCCTTCATTACAGTCTAAACTTTGGCAAGCACCTTTAAGAGCCTTCTTTCCCGAACATGGAAGACAGAGCGAGAAGGAGAAAATCTATTTCAGGATTTAAGATTTTCTTTCTTCTCTGGCACTTCTGTAAGCTATTTAGCTTTTCCAATCTAATCTACTTGTTCAATGAATTTCCAAAAATTTCGTGGTCTCACATTACATATCACCTCCATATAATCTTGAAATAGATTATTTACAAATTTTGGGTCTCCATGTTGCTCATGCCAAAATGTGACACTGATTGGAATGAATTGATGGTAATTGTCTCCTGCTGAGTGCATATGAACTTGGAAGCATAAAAGACATTATCTCCAACATCTACGAGGGGCTGTTTCCTCTGAAGCTGCTGGTGCAGGTGGATTCTCCCTGGTCCATCTGTTCTGGGTAGAATAAGTCCTGACCTCACTTCTTCAAGCCCATCTTTCATGGACACATACCTATTCCTGCTATTTAGTCACTTTTGCTGAATCATTTTCTCTTTAATTTTTCTTAATTTAAATTAAGCAACTTAATTCCATCCAACTTAAGGATTTTTTGTTTATATGGTCAAATATTTTAAAATCACAGAATTTATTCTTAATGAGCTCTTCTTTTTAAAATAAAAATAAATAAGCCTAACAAATCCTTTTCTTCCAGTATTTGGAATCTCATTTAATAGGTCTCAATTATAAGAGTTTATTTCATTTAAAATTATTTTTAACATTTAGTCCGGTGGTATCAATAGTCAGACAAAGCTCTGCAAGGCACAATTGCACCATGTACTTTACATACCTTAGCATTGCATAGCTTACATATCTTATGATTCTGCAGTGAGAAAAAATAGACTATTAATAAATGTTCAAGGACTCAAAATATATTAGCAGTCATATTTAAAACTGGTCTATGTTAACAGTGTAACTTTCTCCTCCTTCTGGCCAGGTTGGATTCTGTTGAGCATTTCCGTTGGGATCTAAGTCATTAGATTTGCAGAGATTACAAATACTCCAATAAAATATGGGTATTAATTAGCACCACCATTTTGCTAGTCTCAAGCCACAATTATTCCTCATGACTGTTCATTTGTTGTTTTGTTTTTTACAAGCTCAGCTGGTTCATCTTGTAATGCTGTTCTAGTCTCAATGTAAAGAGACAGTGTAATCAACTGTCTCTTTACATTGAGACTAGAACAGCATTACAAGATGAACCAATGACGTGCACTTAAATCCATGTGTTTGTAAGGTCATTTATGACATTCAAATGTGCCTGAATACCTACAAGAATAAACTATTCTTAGTTTGCTTCTATATGTAGAAGACAAACACTTCTTTTTATGCCTTCTAGTTTTGTTGCAAAAGTATAAGGAACTGTACTCCTCTTGTTACAATAATAATCACAATATTTAGTGCCTGTTGTGTATTACTTAGACTATCGAACAGATAAAAGCCTGCAGAGGGATAATTATTTAGCCAATATAACAAAATCCAAGAGTTAAGAATTATTAAATAATGTTGTAGGCCAGTGAGAAAATGCCAATGTTGTCAGTTTTTTCTTTGACTGGAAAAAAGCATCTAGAGGTCTTGGAAGAGCTCAATTTTGGGACCAGTAGAGATTATAAGAATAGAGACTAAGAACTTCTTCTTTTTTTTCCCCCCTAAAATATATTTTATTGATTTTTCACAGAGAGGAAGAAAGAGGTAAAGAGAGCCAGAAATATCGATGAGAGAGAAACATCGACCAGCTGCCTCCTGCACACACACACCCCGCCCCCACCAGGGATGTGCCCGCAACCAATGTCCTTGACCGGAATCAAACCTGAGACCTTTCAGTCCACAGACCGATGCTCTATCCTCTGAGCCAAGTTGGTTTCGGCACTAAGACCTTCTTGGCAATGACTGCTTAAGTTTGAGAAGGGAATCAACTAAGAGGAAGATAATTGAACTATTGATTAATTATGCATCAAATTATTCATTCTTTAATTAGCTATAGGAGAATAACCTCTGCTCTCCAGGGTTATAATATACCTGGAAAGAAAGACAAAAGAAAAGAAAACAATAGCATTGTAACATGTACCACTGACTTACAATGTAAGGTGATTTTTTTTTTATCTCATAAAGTGTACAAACAATGCACATTCATGAAATTGAGAAGGTCTGCGATTACTGTGGAATGAACTGTTTGGAGATATTATTGACTGTTAGACTGGGCAAGTACCTTGTGGGTAGACACCAGAGATCCTGTTGTTAAATATCCTAAGTTACATAGGATAGCCTGCCCCCTCCCCCCACTAAAAATAATGATCTGGCCCAAATGTCAATAGTACTGAGGTTGAAAAACTCTGGCATAGGGCTGGATACAGGCTGTCTTCTTGGGACTGGAAACAATGAAGCTGCATAGGGTCATACACTTAGTAAGTGCTTTAGGATTTAATGTCTGCAGTTACTATATTAAAATTCTTAATAATTTTACTTCTGGATTTGTGCTTTGTACTAGAACATGCATTTCCAAGGGTCTGTGGTGATGGGGAGTTGGACTCTCAGCTCATGCAGGGTCTGGCCTCAATTACCTCCCTTTCCCATCACAGGGTTCTCAGACAGCTGCTCATTTCCCCTACCCAGGGAATGATGCTACTCTCCACCCCTGGAGGAGGCTGGGAGGAGGCAGGGAGAGGATAGAGACTAGTCATGTGGCCTTGGGTGCTAAATCACTAGCAGGGACCTGTGCTCTTGTGAAGGTCCACTCTTGCTGGGTGTATCCTCATGGTAAAGGGAGTATATGTTCAAATAGCAAATAAAAACAAAGCCAGGATGAGAGAGGGAGAAATTGTAGGAGAAAAGTTTTTTGTTTGTTTTGTTTTGTTTTCCTGATGTTTGAACAAGGGGCTTGCTTTTGTGTGTGTGTGTGTGTGCATTGAGTCATCAAATTATGTTATCTGGTCCTGGCTAGGCACATACTATTTTAAGATTCTTGATTGTTAAGCAAGTTCACCCCTGTATTGCATGCTCTTCATGGAGATCCTGGAAAGTCCAAGCTACATTCTCTAAAGTACCTTTGGGGATCTCTGCCTGCTGACTATTGACCTTCTAGGAAGGGCTTGCTTTACCACGCACCAAATCTGTTCCAATTCCTAGAATGTCGGTGCAGGTAACACCTTGTCCTGAAACAAAAGTTTGTCACTGACTTTTGAGTTACTTTGTTTTCCTTAAAGCAGGGTGAGGCCGAAACCGGTTTGGCTCAATGGATAGAACATCAGCCTGCGGACTGAAAGGTCCCAGGTTCAATTCCGGTCAAGGGCATGTACCTTGGTTGCAGGCACATCCCCAGTAGGGGGTATGCAAGAAGCAGCTGATCGATGATTCTTTCTCATTGATGTTTCTAACCCTCTATCCCTCTCTCTTCCTCTCTGTAAAAAAATCAATAAAATATATATTTTTTTAAAAAGCAGGGTGAATTTTTAAAGCATGTTGTGCTATTTATTTATTTCTGAAATTGAAGTTTAAGAGCATGCAAAATAAAAACCCACATTTCAGTGACTAAAAGTATCTGAATAATAGCATTTTTTTTCAGTTGATTGACCAGAATGATAATTAAGAACTAAATTTTGATATTCAAAATATAATAGTGATGATTTAATGCTAAAAATCTCCTTGCCCTGTTTTTATGTGTGTGTTTGATTGGTTTTGTTTTCTTCTGGTTTCTTTTCTTTTGTTTACTTTGTCACAAAACATTTTCTTTAAAGCTAATGTAATTAAAAAGTATTTTTGATCTGGCCGGAAAATAAAGAATGAATAAAAAATTATTTGTGATTGCTACAAATCTCTTAAATACTTTTTTACAATGTGCTATAGAAAACTGTAACTTTACTTTTTATGAGAAACTTCCAGTTCTGGGAGTTTGTAGTCCCCCAGATGGGGAAAAAATGTATCTCTATACACTGAATTGGGTTAATATGTTTTCCTGAGCTAGATGTATTAGTGGTAAAATGGATAATTGGAGCTTGTTTCAGTGGGATCTTTGTAGTCCCTGACAGCTCATCTTTGCTTTCCAGGGAAGCTTGTCAAAATCTGTATGATATGTGTCTGTATTCTAAGGATTTTAAAACCTCAAAACCATCTATCTTTGTCTTTAGGCATTTTTTTTTTTATGTCCAATGACATGTTCAGATGTGGGTTAGAGGCAGTAAGATCTGATTTAAGCTCATGAGGTTTTGGTGAAAGCCCTAGAAGCTCATTATCCTCTCTGACGTGTTGCAGTTCATATCATTCTCTGGCAAAGTAAAATTGAAGCCACTGTGTAAGTGCTTTCCCGTCCTCTCCCCCACCCACCCCTGCAAGCCTCTATAAGTGCCTTTTTCCTAATTGAAGATTCAAACTCATTTGAGTTGTTTGAATCTTTCAGGAAAAAAAAAAATCTTCAAAAAGCTTTAGCTTGTCATAAAAATAACAGCAGATATCAAACTTCTATTTCAGATGGGTTACTGCTGCTAGAATTAAATGTTCTTTATTATGAACGTTAAATTCATTGTGAGGAAGTAAGAGTGATTGCTTCCCAGAATAAGATAAGCTTTAAAGGATGTTGCCGTTTTGAGGTAATGTTCCATTATTATAAGATGGGAAGCCACAGTGGGGAGAAAGCCCTTAGATGTGAGATGTAAATGTTAAAGACGTAGAGTTAAATGTTTGGTGCCAACTCCTGCCAGCACATGAAATATATCACCCGTGTTTATTTTTAAGATGTTACTTTTCATAATGTGGCTGCTTGCCTGGTTAGGAAGATGGATGGGTGACCCGGAGTCATACACATTGATTAGGTGACAGCCTGTATGCTGAACAGTAGCCAGAATTTTTTGTTGTTGGCGGTAGCTGTTGCCTCACAATGTGGACAGAGTAATGGTTTTCCACAGATTAAACCACTCTGTCTTCAGCTGCTGCAGGCCAGTAGGTTCTGTTGACCTTAGGGGTCTCCAAGCAATCAGCATCTGTGTAATGTAACTTCTCAAGCTCTGTTTCCTTTCCCACTTTTCTTTCACTTGCGTGTAAAACTGCCTTGTGTCTTCATGGTTGGGGAAATAGATTCTGAACCAAAGAGGGCATGATTCTTTTCTAATAGGACAAATGAAAATCTATCATCATTATTTGTCTCATCAAGAAATTATTTGGAAAATGCTCTCCTCCAGTGCGGATACCAGAGAGAGTGTGTTTTGCAGGGAGAATCTCCTAACAGGTATTTTTAACATAGGTCTAGATGTCTAGTAAATGAGGATGTAGTTCAGCATTTGGGATGGCTCCTAGGAGAAGGCTATTCAGAAACTGGATCAGTGTAGCTTTTGGAATCAGACAGCTTTACAAGGCAATGTTCAAATCTTGAGAATGGAAAAAATAACAATAGTGCATAATTAGGTAAGTTTTGAAAGTAAAAACATGCCTAGGTCCAGTATTCTAATGATTTGACTAATTTTTAATCATAAAAGCATAATATGCTGATTAGACCAGACAGCTGAACGACCTTCCGGACATCATTTAGGATATTATAATACATACTGACCACTAGGGACATATGCTTAACACAGGAACTGCCCCCTGGTGGTCAGTGTGCTCCCACTGGGGGGCGCGAGGTTCCCACAGCTGGTGAGGCCAACAACAGTGGCAGGAGCCTCTACCACCTTCGAGGCAGCACTAAGGAGCAGCGATCCAGGCTGCAAGGGGTCCTGGACTGGAGAGCCCCAGACTGCAAGAGGAATGTCTGACTACTGGCTTAGGCCCGATCTGGCCTAAGCCGGCAGGTGGACATTCCTCAAGGGGTCCCAGACTGTGAGGGCACAGGCCAGGAGAGGGACACCCCACCTCCCAGTGGACGAATCTCACGCACCAGGCCTCTAGTATGTATATATAACATAATACATTATAAACATGTTATGAATATATATTTATAGTTAGGAGAAGAAAGAAGAAAATGTAGGAAATATATAAATATGCTGACTTTAGGTTTTATGCCTGTGCTTTAAAATATATAATTTAATTAAAAATATAATATAGAAATATAAGAATATCTAAATATATATATTGACTGAAATTGGGTAGGATAATAAATATTATGAAAAGTTGGAAATGGAAATGTTTCAGGCTCATCATAGCTCATTATGGATATAATAAATTATCTCAATAATTAAAGGATTATGCCTTATGTAATATTATAGTTATAAGGTTAGTCATTAAAATAAAAAGTTAACACTATACAATTTTTAAGTAGGCTTTCCAAGTGTTGGTATATTCTGTAATTTTTATAAAAACTTGGCCCTGAATTTAATTACTGATAAAATATTTTCTATTGATTTCTGATTTTAATCAATTTTCTAGTTTTAATACATGCCATCCAAATAATGTGGCCTATAAAGTTGATTTTTTTATAGTTACTGATGTTTTATGTATTGTCTGAGCCTTAATTTTCTTTTAAAAAATTAGCTGTCAATGAGTATTTACCAATAAAGTGTATTTCCTTTTTTAGGAAAGAAAATGTATAGTACAAATCTTTCCATTTAACTTGTTAAAATATATTAGGAATGCTTTCTATATCCTTTTTTCATCTTTCACTCTGATGATGCTTTTCTGTTTATCTCTATTTTTATCACCTAATACTGTGTGTGCTCCTAGTAAGTGCACATAAAAAGTACTATCTTCCTCCCTGAGACTAAAAAGAAAGAAATCAAAGCTCTCCAAGTCTCCCTTCAGACTTTCTGCTCCAGTACTTGACTTGCAATGTCTGTTATATGGCATCAGCAGTACCATGCAGAATCCAGTACCTCTCTAAGGGGCTTGAGATTGTTTACAGCTATATTTTGGAAATGAGAGAAATATTAATGAAAAATGCAAAATAAAGAAAAAAAGAACAAGGTTGTCAATGTACATTTTAAGGAGAGAATAAATGTTTCGGTTCTTATACCTTTGATGTGTAAAGACAAAACTTACAGTGGCCAGAGATGGATCTACAAAAGGAGGCAGGGATAATGCAGGTTAATGCCTCCTTTTACAAAGTTGGGTCAAAAGATTCTGCCTATGTTTGATGGGACAAGTAATGAAGATTTAAATCTGTCATTTTGCTTGTACAAATCAGTAGAGAAATTAGAATAGTTATATAATTTTGCCTACAGAAAAAAAATGAAACAAGTAGACTGAAGTCAAGAGATATCTTTTTAATGTTAGTAGTTCAAGAAATAAGGGTTAATCCCTGGCCGGTGTGGCTCAGTTGGTTGAGCACCATTCTGTGCACCAAGAAGTCAGTTATGTGTATAATATCAAGAATATTTCAGGATCAGCAAAAGCCTTATCTATGGAAAGAAATAGTTGTGTTCAAGAAACTGAAGGAAAACCAAGTTGACTAGATCATACTGAGTAAAGAGCAAAGATGATGAGTGTGATGGAAATACAAATAAGGATTTGCTCTCACAGGGAAGTTCGTAGGCACTGGTAGACATCTGACATAATTTTAAATGCAATGGGAAACTACCCTGGGGTTAAACCAGAGGTTAAAGGATCCAATTTGCATATTGACAAATCATTCTGGCTTCCCTGTGGAGAAGGGAATGAAAGCTGGGTAAGAAAAGAATCCTGTAGCTCAATTATGATTGCATTACTGGAGTTTGGAAGAGAGATTATAGTAGTTTAACTTTGGGAGGTGGATAGAAAGTAGATGATTCAAGTGCTCTCCCCATTCTAGGAGCATGCCTGTGCCTTTCTCCACTCCATCCCCCCTCCCAACCCGCCCCCACTCCCCAAGCACATCACCTTTACCTTCCTCTTTTCTAAACTTGTTTTCTGAATCCACTTCTACCTCTGTGACTTACTAAATAAACGGTCTCTTATTAACAACAACAACAACAAATGAAAGTAGATGGATTCAACACACATGTTTGAGGGGCTTATTCTCATATACTTTCTTCACACTAGATCCCTGTTCGGCAAACTGCGGCTCTAGAGCCACATGCGGCTCTTTGGCCCCTTGAGTGCAGCTCTTTCACTAAAGAGCCTGGGCGAGTCTATTTTGAAGAAGCGGTGTTAGAAAAAGTTTAAGTTAAAAAAATTTGACTCTCAGTCTGTCCAGAGCACCCTACTCACATGTTCACCCCCATACTCACAGGCAGTGCAGGGCTACGGGGCAGAGTTAGTTGGAGCTGAGCAAACTGCCCAGAGTGTGTCTTTGGCTCTGGACCAGGGAGATGTGTTCCCAGACCCCAGTGGGAGAGGCCTCCCTGAACTGCCAGCCACAGTCTCAGGTTGACTCTAGTGTACAGTTTACATGAGCTGGGAGCTTCCTGATGTGGTTGGCCTCAGCCAGCTGAAGCACTGCATGTTGAGCAGTCCACTTCTTTCCAGAGACTACCATAAGCAGTGCCTGCTTCTTCTGCGGCCTCTTGGAGGTCTCCAGCTCATACTGGGTGGTCAGGTTGAAGAGCATGCTCTCATGCAGGTAGTGCTCAGGGTCCTGTTGCCCTAGCCAGTCCTGAGTTTACTAGTACACAGTGGCATGGTTGTTTGCCACTGCAGTAGTATATCCACATTCACTTGACAGGCAAATGCTATTTTGGATGGGTATAGAATTCTTGATTAAAATTTTTTTTTGTCTTGTCAGTGTTCTATGTATATTATTCCACCATCTTTTAAGTTTCTGTTATAGGTGAATCCAATGATTCTATCATCTATCTACCTCTCTATTTATCTTCATTCTAAGTAACCAATTCTTTTGGCTTGAGGGCTTGTAAGGTGTTTCTCCTCCTCTTTGCCAGGTTGTACTTTTTTCATGGATCCCCACTATTATGTATTGAGCCTATCTACAGTCCCAGGTTGTTTTATAGCTCAGGAACATTTTCTCTCTATTAGACTAATGATTGCCACACTTAATCTGCTCCTTTCTATTTTTTCAGAAGTTATATTATTCTAACATTTAGCCTCCCAAATTCATTCTCCTCATTTTTCAGTGTCTCCCCATATACCAGGCCACCATTTTTATAGTTAACAATATCAAACTCTTTTTCAGTTAATAAATTCACTGAATTTATTTGAAGAAGTGTGTGTTTTCATTACTAAAATTCTATGTTTGTGCTGCCCTTGATTCCTGTTCATGTTCTTATTGTTTCTTTTCTGGTTTTTCCTAATTCCTCCATGTTAGAGTTAATTCTGAGTGCAATTCTTATTTATTTCCCAATAACTACACCTTTTGTACATAATTTGTAATATAGTCAGCTCACAGCATCTCAGCTCTAGCTTCTGGGACATACCATCTTAGCAGATTTGTGGTGGCTGAACTCTGCTCACTTCTCCAGCAAAAGAAACTTGTCAGCCACGTAAGGAGTAGAGACTTGCTATGGAAAAGCCTCTCAAATCCCTGGTGTCTTCTCTCTCTTCCAGGCTCAGAGGTGGAGAACATTCACATCATTGTTTCCCACCCCTCCTCAGCTCTTTAAGAGCAGGGAGGCAAACCACTGCGGTGACTAACTGTCCTTTCACTGGGTGGGGGTGCAGGAATAGGTTTCTAGGACCTAACTCTTCTCTTAAAGAGCTCTTGTCTGCCTACCTGGGTAAAATTCCTCTACCATTTCTCTGTTATGATTCTTTGTAGCTGGAGCCTTACTTATACCTCCTTGGCCTTGTCTGGCTGCTTCTGTTTGCAGCTACTGATAGTAACTGAGGAGAAGGTAAGAGTTAGGAGTTGTGCCAAGGCTGGTGTGGCTCAGCTAGTTGAGTGTTGTCCTGTGCATTAAAAGGTTGCTGGTTTGATTCCTGGTCAGGGCACATGCCAGGGTTGTGAGCTTGATCCTCAGGAGGGGGAAAGCAAGTGACATCTGATTGATGTTTTACTCTCAAATCAATAATTCTCTTCCATCCTCTCTCTTAGAAAAAAGCAATTAAAAATCTTTTTTATAAAAACATTATTTTTAAAAAGTTAAGAGTTGAGGTGTTCAGACAAATTTGTAAAGCAAACCACCATTCTTCTTAGAATCCCTTGTGCTTTATCAGCTTCAGCTCTTTATTGCTAAAAAGGACATGCTGACCATAGACCTACCTAAAACACCTGCATATAAAATCATGAATGTTCTTGAGTTCAAATTGGAAGCTAACTACAGAGATTAGAGGCCTGTCAGGAATGAAGTGTGTGTATTCAGGGCACAAAGACAAATTCTGGGAACAAAAACAGCACTGTCAAAAAAGGGGTTGGGACGAAGAATCTGTTCTGCTAAGTATTTTTCTTAATGGAGCAAACAAATATATATTGAGTACCTACTATTTACTAATGAAGTGCTATTAAACACATATTAATGAAGCTCATGTAGGCACCAGTCTGAAGAGGGTGGTACTCTGCACTTCTTAGTTTGATTTTAAGGATTATGACTATAAATGTTGGATTCACCTTTTTTAGACATGCACAAAATGTTTATTATTGTTAAAAATATAAAATTATTAATTAGTGAACAACACTTTTTATTTACAAAACATTGCTTCAATGTATACACTTTATATTCATTTCAATATATTTCTCAATTAACTATTGTCAAACACCCTACAACAATGAAAAACCAGACATTTTTGTCTATCTCAAAGGTATGTGATATGATGATAAAAACACAATGTACAATGGGGAAAATGTAGTCTCTTCAATAAATTGTGTTGGAAAACTGGACAGCCACATGCAGAAAGAACAAAAAATCAACCCCAAATGAATTAAAGACTTAAATGTAAGACTTGAAACCATAAAAAAAACATAAGGGGTAGCTTCTTGCCATCAGTCATCCTAGCAATGATTTTATTTTTTTTTTTGGATATGACACCAAGAACAATGGCAATAAGGAAAAAAGAAGTGGAACTACATCAAACTAAAAAGCTCCTTTACAGAAAAAAAAAAAAGCATCAATAAAATGAAAAGCAACCAACTTACACCTAATAAGATGTTTATTATCAAAAGAAGAAACAAAAGAGAAAAAGAGAGAAAACATTCTGGTGAGATTTGGAGAGAAGATGTATATTACTGATGGGAATGCAAACTGGTACAGCTAATAAGGAAACAGTATGGAGGTTCCTAAAAAAAATTAAAAAAAAAAATGGAACTACTATATAATCCAGCAATTCAACTTCTTGGTATATATCAAAGGAAACAAAATTATTATCTTGAAGAGATACTTATACTCCCATGTTGGAAAAACCTAAGTGTCTATTGACAGATGAATGGTTAAAGAAAAAAACATGTAAATTAAAAAATGTTTTTATATATTTACTAGAGGACTGGTGCATGAAATTCCTGCAAAGTGCTTGGTCCTTGCAGCCTCAACTTCGTCCAGAAGGTCATTGAGATGGTTGTTGTGCTGTTCAGTCTAATTAGCATATTAGCTCTTTATTTTATAGGATAGATATGCTATCACACACATACATACGCATTTATTTATTTATTTATTTATTTATTTAGTTAGTTAGTTAGTTAGTTAGTTAGTTATTTTCAGATGGTTGGAGACCAGAGAAAACTTTGATGTTGGTAATGCAGGACAGCCAGCAGGTTGGAGTAGGGTATGGAGTGAATGAAGGGTGAGGCACAGAAACACTAAGTGTAGACATCTACATTTTTTTAAAACTGAAAGATTGTTAGTGGCAGCATTATTAATTTTGGAGGAAAATTATATAATTGTCCTGTCTAAAGCATAATTTAAGAATTTTTTATCAAATTTATCTTTAATATCGATAGAGGACAGATAAGAAAAATAGAGACCCTTCTTTCAAAGGAGAGGCATTCAACTTTTTTTTTTTTCATAACATTTACAGAATTTTGAATGCTGTCCAGATGGAGAAAGATATGATTTGCTCACATTCCATTACACAGTTTTTTATGGTATCACAAAAATTATGATCAATCGATGATATCTCTCTAAACTACAGTGATTCTGACATGTGTATTGTAAGATTAAGACAGACATAACAGATTCACATTTTAAAATACTCAACATATAATAGTGTTGCATCCATGTTTAGGATAATTGCAGTGTTTTACAGTTTTCTCTGTGAGGCACTTTAGATTGAATGTTGTTAATGTATTAAAGACTTCCTTTTGCTTAATGGTAAGATGTAATATTAGACTGCCAACTAAGAGTGGGAGTGCACTTAACCCAATCCATAACTCTCCCCCACGCTTCTTTGTAAATGACTACAGCCAGTGTGCCTCTCACTGAAATACTGTGCAAGCCACTGCAGTACATAATTGAATAACTTTTGTTTTTGTTGAAAGATAATGTATCTTCGGAAAGGTTAAAACATTGTCTAAATAGGGATGAAAACGGATAGCCAGTTTAGTACTATATGTAATTTGAAACAACAAAATTGAGATGTGATTAATATGCTAGGCAGAGAAATCTCTCTTTTTTTTATTCTAGTAAAAGGAAGATACAGAGCCAAGGAATGTTGCCAAAAATTAGAATTAAAGTTATAGTACTTGAGTTTTGACATGCACATTTAATTGGATATTTTTAAATTATTATAGTACTTCTATAGTTGACAAGTTAATTTTCCCTTTGAATGAGAAGCTGGGAAATGCCAATTGATATCTTCCATAATTTTTAGAAGATGAGTCAAGCTCAAGCATATGATGTGTGTTAGAATAACCTGGAGTTGTTTTGTAAAAGAAATTGGTAGGAATAATTTTTTTCAGAATGTTTGATTAGAATGCTAACTCTATATAGGTTAAGTGAAAATAGAACAAATAAGAAATATTTACTTTTTTATTTAATTTTTAAAATGAGGTATTATATGATGGTTAGGTTTTCAGCTTATTTTCATGTACTATGAAAATACATGCAATGTTTAACCCTGTATATTCACTGTTTTCTAAATTCATTTATGCGGTGTTATTGGAGCTGAGAAAAGTTTTATCTAAAAGAATGGCTTAAACAGAGTAGCTGGATCTAGGTCAGCTCACAAAGTTTCAATGAACTCATACAACACAGTTGGTTTTCTTCCCTTATGAAATAAAACCACACTAGGTTAGATAAGCAGTATGGGACATGGCTTCTAGTGTCAAAGAGCATATGCTTGACTGGAAAACAATGACCTGAATGCAAATATATCAGTAATAATACAAATGCCAAATGAGTAGTGACATATTGAAATTATGTATTATGGCTTGAGTGGTGAGAGTACTATGGCCCATAGTACTTAGAATAAGTTTTGAGAAAAGATATACTTTGAAATAAAGCTTTGAATCATGGGTACAAATAAATCTTTGAATCATGGGTAGAATTTAGGTAGCTAGGAGGAATGGTGAACATCACAGAATGGTGAAAAGAGATAAGTGTGAGTAATAAATATTGTAAATAAATACCCTGGCTTGGGAGGCTTAGGAGGTAGATTCTTGGCTAAAGCTATGAACAAGTGGAATTGCAGTGAGCTACAAAATCCAGGGACGCTGCTCTCCCTTCTAATTCCAGTGAATTGAATAATACCTTACCTTTAACAAACTATAAAGTTGTTTTATGTTGTTTGTCTATTTAAAACAAAATGGTAGCACAATCTTTGTAAAATTGGGCATTCGTAGCTTACATTTAACATATTAGGAAATTCTGCTCAAGGCATTAGGAGAAAACTGTGGACTTCCATTTGTGTGTGCTTTAGTTTACCTCGTGTGTTTTAAAACTATTCACAGTTGCCCCATTCTGTTATGTATTTGGGGAAACATAGCTGCTCTGCCCAAGTGACCATCAGCTTGCTACAATATCTTATTTTATTGACACCGAGATATCAGCGCAGCCCTTCTGTGAGTGCATGCCATGAGGTACCTCCCCAATGATATTTTCTTCATTTCTTTCATGCTTGAATTTTTAATAATCCCAACCAGATGGACATTTGCCTTCTTCTATAAATAGCAATGCTCTGAGTTTGCTTATCCTGAAATTTTTTAACATTTGTGATGAACTCTTTAGTGAGCAATAGCAAAGGTATCCTGGAGTTCAGCTTGTTAATTATCAGTACAGCTTCTGGCTGGTGTTAGGTCAAAAGTAATTGATTTATATTTCAATGCTCTACCATACACGCGTTCCCACACAAAGATATTTGTTAATCTTACTGCAAAGAGGCTTTTTCGAAAGCATGGTCTAAATTGCATCTGCTTATAAAGCAAGTTGAGAAGGTAGTTATTTACATTTTATTCATGTGAAAAGATTTAGAGGATTGTTCTTACCTTAATCATAGCTTTTCCTTACAGTATTTGAAAATGTAATAACATACAAGATTTTCTACTCTGATTTTGGGTATCTCTAAGATAGGAATTTAAATAAAATTGGTTTATAAACGAATATAGGTATACCATTTATCAGGATACCATTAAGCATTAGCAAATAAATACTTAGTTGTAAATGATTTAAACTTATCATTGATTTGCTCACCATCATAGACTCATTAAGATTTGTTTGACAAGTTAGTGTAGTGAAAAACATATTGACTTAGAGTCAAAAGACTTGGATTCTAGTGTTAATTCTTCCACTATTAAGCTATGCAACCTTTAGTAAGTCATTTCTTTACTTCTTTCATGTGTAAAATGATGCAATTGGTCTCTAACCTGTAAAGTGATTTGCAATTCTAAAATTACATGATCCAAGTTTCTCCTTTCAGTTTCCTTTCTTCTTTGCTGGCATTTCCAGTCACCCTGATGAGTAAGTGTCATATGCTAGTCTTCTGATTTCAATCTGTCATACCAGAATACGTATACTAAGGGTTATCATTTTATCTTAAATGCTTTTGTACCAGGATATAGTCTCTGAACATTTCTATATTAGTATCTTTTAATTCCAGTTGTCGAATAATAGCCTTCGTCAACCTTTAGAAGATTTTATGACCAGAATTAGGCAAATGTGCATTTGGACTTTCCCATTCACCTTCATAAATAAATTATGCTTAAATTCTGAAGAAGAATGTTTTAGGTGTTTTGGGGCCTAAGAAGGGGGAGGGGGGAATAACCAAATACTTTGTCTTCTCCTTCTATGTACTTTATTCTCTATTCTGACCTAAACGTGACCATTAACAACTCTGAAAAAGAAACAAATGGTGAGCTGATCTATTTTTCTATATACATTCTGAATGAAAAAGCCAAACAGGACATCTGAGAATCATGAATTATCTCTGGGGCACTTCCAAGAATTAACAGGATATATAATAGGGGGAAATGTCAAAGCTTGAATACTGTTAAAACAACAAAATCAAAAGGACAAACACAGTGTTTAGAGACTTCATTAAAAAACAAACAAACAAACAAACAAAAACTTCAGCTCAGCCAGTGTTGCTAAGTGGTTGCCAATAATGTTTGAACCAGGAGGTCAGGGTTCAATTCCCAATCAGGGCACATACCCAGATTTCAGGCTCAATCGTCAGTAGTGTGCATGCAGGTGGCAGCCACTCAATGATTCTCTCTCATTATTGATATTTCTATCTCTTTCTCCCTCTCCTTTCTTCTATGAAATCAATAATGATTTTTTTTAAATCATAAAGGACAAATAGCAAGGTGCTCTTAATTATTCATAAAATAGGCTTCATTAACATAAGTAGAATATTTCGGTGTCAGAGGGAATATTCTTTCTTGTGCCACATCTAGAGAACTGCAGATGTATATGGTAATAAATTATTTTTTAAATCTGTGGAGATGGTAACTCAAGTTACCTTGGTGAGAACCAAACTGGTGCACTGGTGATTGTGTTGATGGCAGAGTCCAAGGGGCTGGGAAATAACGGCGAGATGAAAGAGAAGTTTTTTTCCACATGAGCTTAGTCAGAACAGATCAGAACAGGTTCAGGAAGATATTGCCCTTGTTGCAGTGGGAGTGGCTGGTTAGCTCAGATTAATTTGCACTGAAAAGGAAGAAAAAGCCTTGTAGGGGATTCTTATACACTTCAAATGGATATTGACTCCATGAAGACACAGGCAAACCTGCTGGAACCAAAGAACTGTAAGCTTTAATTTGAGCCAAGAGAAAGTGGACTTTAACAGAAATCTTAATTTCTCCCCTTTTACATATGACCCAGGAAATAAAGGTTGCAGAGAAGATATAAAAAGCACATAGAAGACATATTTATTTTCTTCAAAGAGCTTTTATTATGAATATATTTAATTTTGGAAAAAAATTTATAAATTTTATTTTATTTATCAATTTGTTAGTTGAAGAAAAATACTTAACATGTGCTTTTACAGAAATGAAACTTGTCTGATTAATAATGGTTTCCATAGTGATGGAAAGTTATTTCAGAGAAAAGATGGCTGGAAAACACAAATGAAAACAAAACAAAAATAGGCACTAGGCACAAATGAGTATACATATATTTCTTTGGAAGTAGCAAAAATAATCCTGAGGACCTGGCATACTAGAGCTATTTTGCAGGGAATCCTTGATAAAATTATAATTAATGTATAAATATACACCAGGTAGAAATGTCTATTAATGTGCTATTTGAAATATAAGATTTATGATTCTGAAAATGCTGTTGAAGCCCACCAAATATCCATCTATAGTCACTACTCATTGTTTGCAGGTTTCTGTGTGAATGTTGGGTGTCAATAAACATTTCTGATGCAAGGATGTGATTATACATTCCATGAGCTTAGGAACTTTTGAGGCAAACTCAATTCATATTTGATGCAATGTTTTCCTCAATAAATTCATGTCATAATGAATATAGGGGCCATAGAAATGATGATTGATTCTTCTTTTGTGCACAATGTGCTATTGATTTTTCTTTGTCGGCATAAATTAACCTCCCCTTTTAACTTCCCAAGACAAAATGAGCTAACCCACCTTCTTTTTCTCTGGTGCCATATTAGAATGATGTATATCCACTCGCTGCTTTGTTTTCTTTATATATTGCTACAGTATTTTTATCAAAACCATGAATTACTAATAAAAGAACTCAATTCATTCAGGCTGGTGGTCAGTGCAACTTTAAAAAATTAGAAATTCTGGAGAAGACAAATGATAATAATGGTAATAAGTGTTAAATGGTGTATGTGTGTGTTGAAATATAAGGAGAAAAAATATCTTAGACATAGTGAAATTTTGAATACCTCGTAATATTAAAGTTGTGCTTTAATGGGTTTGAAAATTGGATTTAGAAAATATTAAGGCAAAAGATCAATAGAGATGAATTGTTATATAGAGGACAATGTTATCATTGCAAAGGATTACCCATATTGTGTTTTGCACTTATAAACAAAGTATTCTGGTATCATTGAAATAGAAAGCACATTCTTTAAAGTCCAAATCATAAAACTGAAAGGTCTTATTATTCTTGGGCCTTTAACAAATAAAATTATGACTTGTTTAGTATGAATATTAAATTTACTTTTACAAAAGTATACCTGTCAAAGATTTATAACTTAGATGATAGTTTCCATCTATTTCTAAGTGGTTTATCATTACTCTAATATTAAATAGCAGGTATTGGGATGATAGAATAAAAATAAAAGTGTTTTCAGGGCCACTCAGTTATTGACAACCTCTAGGGACACCATCAGCATTGTAATCTATGAACGATCACTCATGGAGTCATCTAATATATAAACCCATAGGAGTATTTTGCAACCCTGATTGTTTTTTAATGGCTGATAATGATTTACATTTATTTAAGAATTATTTCTAAGATCTGATTTTACTTCAGAGTGTGTTGGGCATAATGTAGCATTTATTTTATTCCTTCCAACTTTTACTTCATTGAGGCAATTATTTGTTAAGGGTAAAACATAAAAATTTATGAAATAAATTTCAGTTGGCCTTTTGCATTTGTACGTAGATTCGTTATCCTCTCTATCTTCTCCATCTCCTTTGCATGATCCAAACTGAGTATTAGTCTTCAGGACAAATGTTATTACAAATTTTATTAGTGATATCAGTTTCTTTTTCTTTGGCCTCCATCTAGAATCCCATGCATGATCAGCTGCCTTCAGATAAATTTTTTCCAATATATGCTATACTTTCCTACACCAAAATAAGAGGGACAGAAGGATAGTATTCATTTATTACTCAGAAGTCTTTTTCTGATGAATATAATTTCTAACACTCATACTTGGTTGCAGTCTTTTGTAGGGATACAAAGAGCATAAATCTGCAATGAATTTACCCTGATTGTTGGCATTTCTCTTGATGACATGTTTACTGGACTCACATAGAAGCTTTGGTGGTGCCCATGCTGCAAATACTAAGTACTCCCATGCAGAATTACGAGAAAAAACTTGAGCTTCTACATCTGATGTCTAGAAAAGATTACCTACTTTCTGTAATAGACCAAGTAGACTTCCTTCAGTCTTCCAAGGTTTCCTGTGCTTTTTGATTTCTACTCTGCTGTGGATTACCTATATTTTGTGTGTTTATTAGTTAATTTCCCATTGCTTGTTAATTTTGCATCTACACAGAAGGGTAAAGAGAACTTGGGAGTGGAACATAGTTCCTTTATCCCTGTCTTCTTTCACAATGCCTTTTTTTTCTTTTTCTTTTTTTAGTAATCCTCACCAGAGAATTTTTTTTTTTTTTTACCATTGTTTTTTAGAGAGGATAGAAGGGAGGGGGAGAGACAGAGAGGGAGAGAGAAACATTGATCTAAGAGAGACACATCAGATTGTTGCCTCCCATATTGGTTCCCTACCAGGGCCAGGGATGGAGCCTGCAACCCAGATACAAGCCCTTGACTGGAATCAAATCTGTGACCCTTCAGTCCATGGGCCAATGCTCTATAGCACATGTGTCAAACACAAGGCCCGCGGGCCAAATCCGTCCCGCCAGGCCTTGCAATGTGGCCCGCACCGCGCTGTCATCACTGCACTCCACTGCGTTTCCATCACAATGACAGTTTATGACTGTTCAGTAAACCATTCGGCCCACGATTTAGGCTGGATTTTAGATTTTGGCCCCTTCTCTGATTGAGTTTGACACCCCTACTCTATAGACTGAGCCAAACCTGGTAGGACCTCTACAATGCCTTTGAAGTCCCAAATCTATAGATGACCTGCTCTTTGGCATAACTGCCCTTGAAGCCAAGTTTGGTTACCAATAGTTGTATTTTTAAATTAATTTCCTGAATTCTTAAGGAATAATAAATTTAACACCTAAAATGTTTCAGATGACCTCTCTGGACCAGTCAGTTGTAACTGAAGGAACGGACAGAAGTTCCCCATGGGTAGGAAGGGAGATAAAATCTCCAAGAAGGGAAAAGTTAAGCAGACAGTTCTGTAAATGTATCATACAGTTTCCCGTGGCCTAATCAACAAAATGTGCCAAAGGATTCATTCATTGTTTAATTTTACTTATTACTTATCTTGATTCATTTTGCTCTGCTAGCCTTGGTTGATTAGGCTAATAACTAACAATACAGACAGAGTCAAGACACTTCTGTCCTCCTAGCACTGTTCACTTTGCTATCTGTTTTCTTCTATGTACTCTCTGGCAGATCTCAGCAGCTCACATGACCTGATCCAGATTTGTTTCCCAAATCTGAACTTCCAGCACACATTTCTCAAAGGTCATAGGCACATGCATCCTGATGTTCTTTGCCTCTCTCATATCCCACATCAAACCAGCCATATATCCCCATAAATTCTATTTTCTTAAAAATCTCTCTTCCCACTGTCATCTCCAACCTTGCTCACTGTGCTTTAGTAAACAATTTGATTTTCCTTGGGCCTGTGCTATTACATTGATGTAGAAGTGGATGTCCCTGACTCCAGTCTTGTGCATGACTACTTTACCTTATACATTAAGACATCTTTTACCAAAATGAAAATGATCATATTGGACCCTACTTAAATTCAGTGGTCAATACAGGCTAAAATCCAAACTTCCTTAAGTCCACTACAATTTCATCCTCACAAATCTCTCCAATCTATTTTTTAAAGATTTTTTGATTGATTTTAGAGAGGAAAGAAGAGGAAGAGACAGATAGAAACATCCATGATGAGAAAGAATCATTGATTGTCTGCCTCCTGCATGGCCCCACACTGGGGATCGAGTCACAACCCAGGCATGTGTCCTGAGTGGGAATGGAACTGTAACCTCCTGGTTCATAATAGGTCAACGCTCAGTCACTGAGCCACATTGGCCAGGCCATCTGTCCAGTCATGATGGTGACTCTGATCTTCTTTATAATCCTCACTCCACCTAAACTGATGCAAGTAGTTCTGATATATGAATCATCCCTGCTGTTGTTATAATTACTCTCTTTTCTTAAGGATCCCTGATCCTTTACTGTTTTATAATAAGTATAAATATTTCAACAACTTTTATCTCAGTATAAGAGCTATAACATAATACTTCAATTATAATATCTCATACTAGTAGCCCTGAGCACGAATCTGTGCTCCAGTAGCTATCTGTGAGGCCTGGCTTCTCCATGCCTACTGCCCCAAGGCTCTCCATGGTCCAGAGGCCCATCCACGGCCCTGTGGGTGGGTGAGTGGCTTTGCTTCCCCTCTCTCTCAGTAGCTTACAGTTTTTGCTTCCTAAGGGAGAAGGTGAGAGAGGGATGGGGGTGGGTTTCGGTGCCAGCACCCTCTAGGCACTTTACCCCAACCATTGGCCTTGGTGCAAGAGTGTCTAATGCCCAATTCCCTGTGGCTACAGGCTTTTGCTTTCTATGAAAGAAGGTTCAGGGAAGTGGGTGATTCTTCCTGCCTGTTTCCTCCTTCTCGGGTTCCCTGTGCTGCCTGCACCACCAGCAGTGGTCGCTCTGGTCTTCAACTGGCACTAATCTTCCCCATAAGCCTCCAGGGAAGCCCAGGGGAAGGAGCTTGCGAGTACAGACTCCCCTTATAAAGGTGCCTCTTTTCCCCTCCCCAGCTACAGTTGGCATTAGCTATTACTTTATATTGCCAGGGTGATAACGAAAGCATACTGCACCCCAGCCTGGCTAGAGGCCCATCCTCCGTTGGGCACCGAACGCTTGCCTTGTTGCCACATCGATGAAGCAAGCATTCCACCAGGCCACTCATGCTGCTCACTCTTAGCACCTACTCCCTCCCTTTCTCCACCCTCCACCCCCACCCCACACTTGGGACTCTGGCAGGAGAGGACTGGGTGCTGCCATCTTGTGGCTATGGGCGCAACCGTCTTTGTGATGGATTGATGTTTAGTTTGCATATTACCCTTTTATTAGATAGGGTAAAATTGAAGCTATTATTATCTCCATTTTACAATTGAAAAAACTAAGACTTAAAGAGGTTAAGTAACTTGACTAAGGTCAGAAGCTGGGAGCATTTCAGACCAGATATCTGTATTAAAATAATGTACACTCTTATTGCTGAAGGACTTGTCCATAATAATTTGGTGTAAAATGTTAAGAATTTAAGGTGAACAATTTAAACACCCTGTGAAATGTATAAATTAAATATAAACCAAATGCAAGAAATTATTAAAAGATACATTTATTATTATCCATGTGGTTGTTCGGGTCTTAATCCTTAGCTTAAGGCCCATAAAACTTGAGGCTTAATTTAAAGGCGGCTTGTCCACCTAAAATAGCTCTATGGCAGTTCTGGACCAATTTCAGAAATGAGAAAAGTTCTTTTGTCAAGTGGAAAAGGTATGGGTGTGTCCCTTAGAGAAGCAAGTGAAAAGCCAAAGCGTGATGATTAAATTCTCATCATTATTTCAACATTTTTCTGAGAAAGAAAAATGTGAAATGGTGTGTTTTTTTATTTCTGATAAGTAGTTTCTTAGAACATCGTGAAAGAAATCTTGAGTAAGAGATTTTGGAAAAATTAAATATTTCATACACATTATCTTTCTCTAAAATGCATGGAGTTTTCTTGGCATCTATTGTAGTAGAAAAAAAATGCTTTTTTATTTTGACAGAGCACTAAATTGAAACTTTTGAAGGGATTTTGCAAAGCCAAATAGCACCATTATCTAGTAGAAAATTTATTCTTGCTACATTTATGCCACTCAGAATGTAAAGGATCGCTATAATACATGTGACAGAAATAAATAGATAGAACTATGAATACAATATTTTTTATTGATTACTTCTAAGCACAGGCATTGCAGCCTTCTGGCTAGACTTGCAATGTTCTCCTTTCAAGTCAATACATAGCTCTCCAGATCTACTTACTTCTATAAAATGGTCAATGCATTGTTGAGCAGGCGCTGACTTTTGAAGACAGAGAGGCCATACAGCATTTCAATTAGAATTATTTTGACTGGAGGGTTGGGTGATTAAGCTGGTCACTTGTGGAAATGTATTGATTTCATGATATATTTTCAGGAACCGATTTTTCTTTTCTGAAACACCATGGCATGATGTGCTATTTAGAATTTTTTCTCTTCCCAGAGGGACACGATACAGCTTTCAACAACTGAAATGAAGATATAACAATGAAAATAAAAAGAATGGTGTCATTGCTTTATTTAAGCCCTTAAATTTTAGCACAGAATCCACAAACAGGAAATTGTGGTTTTCTTGATATTTAAAGACTATGAAGTAAACAATTTTCAGTTTATTATGTATTGGTTGATCTAATCAAAAAATCACTTTATGATATGTTAAATTATTAAGTTACAGACAACATATGAAATGTGTAAAATATTTGGTACTTAGCATAGAATATTTCTTACATTTTAGACTTTTTTTTTTTAATCTTCTTTCACCCCCTATATTTCTCTGCTTTAGAAATTCTTTTTTTTTAATTGACTTTTTTAAATAAATAGTTCCATGGCTTCTGTTTGAAAACTTAGTTTTGTTTTGTTTTTGTTTGTTTGTTTTAAATCTGCATTTATGGAGCATATATTATATGACAGGCAGGTTTGAATATTATATTTTATTTAATATTCATAATTGTTTGAAGTAGAAATTATTACTTTTTTGCAGGTATTACTTTTTTACAGGTAAGAAAAATAAGACTCAAAAGTTATATTTGAATAATCACCCAAGTGATAAGAATATTATAATATAATTAGAGGCCCAGTGCATGAAATTTATGCCCTGAGATGGTTCTTCTCAGCCCATCCTGCATCCTCTCCAATCTGGGACCCCTCAGGGGATGTCTGACTGCCAGTTTAGGCCCGATCTTGGCCTAAACTGGCAGTTGGACATCCCTCTCACAATTCAGGACCAGTGGTTCCTAACTTCTCATCTGTCTGCCTGCCTAATAGGCCCTAACTGTCCCCCTTCCCCCTGCTGGCCTGGACACCCCCAACTGCCCCCTCCTGCTGGCCTGGTCACCCCTCACTGCCCTCCTCTGCCAGTTTGGTCACCCCCAACTGTCCCCTCTCTGCAGGCTTGGTTGCCCCATACAGCCTCCTGTTCGGTCATTTGGTCACCCCTCACTAACCTCTCTGACAGCCTGGTCGCCCCACACAGCCTGTTCAGTCATCCATCTGGTTGTGATGGTCACTTAGGCTTTTACATAGAGAGATTATAATAAAATATGGCATATACTCTTCTGTCTCCAATATCTTGTCTAATCTCCTTTTTCTTTGTCTTCATTTAATGAAGATTAGATATTTAAAATACTTATCTTTGCAAGAATTTTTTTTTTTTTTCTGCTAGAGGTTTTCAATACACCATTCTGGTAAATGAGATATAAAAATAAATTTCTATAGATGGTATCCTTTTTATCTTTGTTTTCTTCTGTTCTGAAAAAATAGATCTTATACTTGAAATAAAGTAGTAATTCTTAGACCACACAAAAATTGCCAGTCAGAAAGAAAATGCGTCTACTACGTTGAGACTTCTTGGAGAAGTTACATCAGGTTGACTTACTTAAACCTGACCCTGATATTGAATAGAAAAAAATGCGTATTTTTTGAAAGTCCATGTTTGTATGACTGTGTTACTTTCAGCCCTATTTATTACTAACTGATATAAAAGTATATTTTCATTCACTAAAATTAGCTTAAAATGAATCAGAATAACAAGCTTTAAAATTTTAGAACATGCTCTAGTTGTTTTGGCTTAGTGAATAGAGTGTCTGCCTATGGACTGAAGGGTCCCAGGTTCTATTCCAGACATGAGCATATCACCAGGTTGCCAGCTCAATCCCCAGTAGGGATATGCAGGAGGCAGCCAATCAATGATTCTCTCTCATCATTGATGTTTCTCTCTCTCCCTTTCTCTTCCTCTCTGAAATCAATAAAAATATATTATAAAACAAACAAAACTGAGAATATGATTAGGCCAGATCATTTACCTGAAATATTTCTTTCTCAACCTCACTTTCTGCTTTCATCAATGCCTTCATTTTTACCAATTTATATTCTGTTAATTTATATAATAGATCTGCATTCATAAAAGTTAGCTCAACATTGAATTATTTAAGCCAGTAGTGAAATTATTATCTAAAATATATACAATAATACCTTATGCATATGCAATGTGTAAGATACAAATTTGGTTCAATGTTTGTGGTACTCAAAATAATTGAGAAATATAAAGGGTTACAGAAACAAAAAGATGAAAATAAAATTATTACATAGGAAAAAGTACAACTATTCCTGGTACTAACACTAAACAACACTTTTTCCCATGGGGCATGTTAAAAAAAAAAAAAAAAAAATATATATATATATATATATATATATATATATATATATATATATATATAAAAATATTGAAATCCTGCAACACTCTTGATACATCAAGTTGTGGAGGGGTGTTTCTTATAACCTTTCTTAGTGATCGGTATTATTACACTGACATTATCCTACATAATAAAAGGCTAATATGCAAATTGACCTAACATCCAAACCACTGACAGGTTGCTATGACATGCACTGACCACCAGATGGCTGATGCTCACTGCAGGAGCTGCTCCTTGGTGGTCAGTGTGCTCCCACAGGGGGAGCGCCTCTCAGTCAGAAGCCAGGCTCATAGCTGACAAGCATAGCAGTGGTGGTGAGAGCCTCTCCCACCTTCGCTGCAAGGCTAAGGACCCCCGGGGGGATGTCCACCTGCCAGAAAGTGGGCCTAAGCCAGCAGGTAGATATCCCCCAAGGGGTCCCAGACTGAAAGAGGGTGCAGGCCAGGGGTGAAGGACCACCCCCCAAGTGCACGAATGTCATGCATCAGAACTCCAGTATGTTTTTTGTTTTTAATATATTTTATTGTTTTTTTACAGAGAAGCAAGGAGAGGGATAGAGAGTTAGAAACATCGATGAGAGAGAAACATCGATCAGCTGCCTCCTGCACACCTCCTACTGGGGATGTGCCCGCAACCAAGGTACATGCCCTTGACTGGAATCGAACCTGGGACCTTTCAGTCCGCAGGCTGATGCTCTCTCCACTGAGCCAAAGCAGTCTCGGCTCTAGTATGTTTAATAAACACAAGCAAGACATCAAGCAATAGGAAACAAAACAATGCAGACTAGTAAGTACAGATTATGTACAAGTCCTTCAGAACACCCTCTGCATTCGCTTCATTCTACTGAGTCTCTGCTAAGCAACGATCATTGTTTGTTTCAGTGGAGTTTGGGGGAGGGTTCAGAGAGTGTATATCAAAAGTGAACATGTAAAGTATAATTAAGAAAATTAGATAATAGTTTGAATGAATCAAATTTAATTACCAAGCCCCTACTGTGGGCTGGTAATTTAGATAGTGAATCACAGAATTTGGTTGAGTAAATGAGATTTCTGACTTCAGACTAACTCCAGGCAGCTCTGTCTGGCTTCAAGAAGGAAGCACACCATGCCTAACTTTTCTCTGAATATTCATTTTCCTGATTTCTCTAACTTTCCTAACTTTTCTCTCTCCCTTTCTTCTTCCTTTCTACTAATCAAGTCTTGTTGATTATGTCTCATTTTTGTTGATTGTACTTTCCTCCCTACTAAACATGCATACAATTCAGGATTCATGGACTTTTAATAATTAATATCTGCATTTTGGGTATATATTCATATTTTTAGTAGTGTACTGAAAGGTAGAGCCAACTTATTTAGATAAAATAAGTGACTAATAGGAGATAGAGGGCTAGAAATCTGGCTATTCTTGCCTATAAATTTGTGAATTCATTTTTTTATCTTATCAGATAATATGTGAACACTAGCATAAGTAGAGAGCTGAAAAGAAAAAAAAGTAGATAATTGACTTTTTCAGAAAGAGGTAAGATGTCAGTGTCCAGTATATAAACAGTCTCCTAGCCTTGGTGGAGGCTAGGTTATACATTAACTGCTTTTTAGGTTGGAACTAATTTTATACACCTTTTTTCAGCTCTCTCTCAGAAATCAGGCTGGCAGGAAAGCAGTTAACTATAAAAAGATGGAGGGTCGTGGTTTATCTAACAGTTTCCCTTTCACTTATAACAATTTCAAGGCAAATCAAAAGTAAGACCAAACAAGCTGACAAAGCTCTTTTAAATACCTTATTTACTGTCTGAATGTGGGAATCCAAAACACAAAGCCTGAGCTTTTGAAACAAGTTGGGCCAGGTGCATGGAGAAATTTTGAAGACTGAATTAGATAGGATTATTAATGTTGGACTGATGCTTGGGGGTTAAGGGTATGCTTTAATTAGATGAAGATAAGGTCAGTTATGGAGCAAAAAGAGAGCTAAAATAGAATGTTATGCTTCTAAACTTATTTGATAGACAAACAATTGGCAGTGAAATAATATCTGAACAAAAACATTCAGTTGGGATTTTTCCTAGGCATCCAAATAAACAATGAACTCCATGTAGCTTTTCTTTCTCTCCCCCTCATCCCCCTCCACCGAAGAGTTATTTGGAGAGGTGTGGTAGACTAGAGAGTAATCTGAGGGAGAATATTTAGAAATTAAGATTATTATGTATTTCACTATTGTAAATTTATCAGAGTTTGTTATATAACGAGGAACACTCAAAAGTATTACAGTGAACTATTTTAATGTTTTATTAATATTAAGTGAAATTGTAGATGCTAAACATTTTGAAGATTAAAAAATAACACATGCGGGGGGGGGGAATAAAAATAAAAAAATAAAAAATAACACATGCAATGTATAACGTGAAGATTCTTTCCTCCTCCAAAGGTTATGGATGGTTATATTACAATGGAGAATTGAGGTTAACTTCTTTACTGTAACTGTGTCAATTAATGATACTTGTCTTTATCTCTCCCATGTGCCTACTGAGTTTTTATGCCTTCTAATTCATAGCAGTTGTGAAACTGAGATTATCTTTTATTCTCAATTGTTCCTATCACAATTTAGTGATACATCTATTGCTTTTAAAAATATTTCTTACAATACAAATTTTTACAAGATGTGGTAGAGAGTTTTTAAATGGAATGTAACTAGGCAGAATATCCAAAAATAAAGCCTCTGAAGGATAAATTTAAGTTAGAAGAATGAATGGTTCAAGTTGATACTTGATTTTTATCCTACCCCGTTTCCCCGAAAATAAGACAGTGTCTTATATTAATTTTTTCTCCCAAAGTTGCGCTAGGTCTTATTTTCAGGGGATGTCTTATCTTTCCATGCGCTAGGTCTTATTTTCAGAGGATGTCTTATTTTCGGGAAACACGGTAGTAGTTAACCTAAGCAAGAATGATCAAAATTATTATACTTTTCTTACTTAAACAGCCAATGTACAAATATGTTTCCTTAATACAATAATACAAAAGTGTCCTTGGAGAACAATTAATCAGGTTACCTGTAAGGGGTGATATCAATTAAAACGACAAGGAAAGTATATTATTGCATAATGCATGTGAGAAGTCAGCCATGGAGTGAACATATAGCGCCTAGTTATTGTCAAGTGGTACAGTTTATATTTTATATGAATAATAATACACAGGCTTCTGCCCTCGCTTCATTACCTGATTCTCTCTGGACTATAAGGAGCGGTTAATGTGTGGTACAACATTATAGGCCTGGGCATAACATAGCATCCCTTGCTCAACAGCTGTGCATTGTCTCAGATCACTGAAAGAGAATAATTGGTTATAATTAGTTACTATATTAGTTTCCTAGGTTTATGTTTACAAATGACCACAAATCGAGTGACTTAAAACAACATAAATTTATTCTCTCACAGTTTTGGAGGCCAGACTCAGTTTTTCTGGGCAAAGATCAAGGTCTCAGCAGGGCTGTCCCCCCTCCAGAGGTTCTGTTCTGAAGCAGATAAGTCTCCTTGCCTCTTTCAGCTTTTTGTGCTGCCAGCATTCCTTGGCCCTCTGCTTCCCTTATAAGTATACAAGTGATTGCATTTAGGATCCACCCAGATGGTCAAGATAATTTCCCAATCTCAAAATCCTTAACTTAATAACATCTACAAGGTCCCTTTCCACCAGATAAAGTTATCATCAATGTTTCTAGGAATTAGAAACTAGATATCATTGGGGGCTATTATTTACCCACTTCAGTTATTATAATCTTTATCTCTGGCAGTTTATGGGTAGAAATCTATTCACCCATGAAATAAATTACATATATAGACTAAAATTAGCTTTTTTTTAAAAAAAAAATATAGTATGTCTAGCTCTTGTTTGATTAAAGTCTTTTATTTTTTTAGAGAGGAATGATTGTGATGATTTATTTCAGATTTATTCTCTGATTATTTGTGTAAAATATTCTAAAATTTGGGAAAATTCAGAAAAAGTTTTAAAAAGAGAGAAAATATAAATCCCTTATGACCTCATTCCCCCAAAGCAAATTTTTATTAGAAACTAAAGGCCTGGTGCTCAAAATTCATGCAGGGGTACAATTCCTAGGCCTGGCCTTCGATCAGGGCCATCTTCCCCAGATGCCTGCAGCCATCCCTGCCCCCTGCCACCACCCACCCCCATTTCTTGTTTGCCATCAGGTGATAAAAGCCTGCCAGCCATGGAAAGGGTCTAAGAGGTGGTCAGTGCCCCTCATAGTGACTGGTCTAGTGGTCATTCTGGTTTTTATGTCATTAGGGTCAATTTGCATATTAGCCTTTTATTATATAGGAGAAACTGAGCATAGTTCAGTTGCCATGGTAGCATATGATGTTCTTACCAAGTCTCCTCCCAACAATACCAAAGTTGGAATACTAATTGTGATGGTCAACTTTATGTGTCAACTTGACTGGGCTAAAGGATGCCCAGATGACTGTTAAAACCTTATTTCTGGCCTGGCCTGTATAAGCTCAGTGGTTGAGTGCCAGCCTATGAATTAGGAGGCACAGTTCAATTCCAGGTTAGGGCACATGCCCAGGTTTCAGGCCCCATCCCCAGTGAGGGTGTGCAGAGGCAGCCGATCAATAATTCTCTCTCATTGATGTTTCTATATCTCATTCCCTCTCTCTTATTCTCTGAAATCAATTAAAAAAAAGATTATTTCTGGGTATGTCTATGAGAGTGTTTCTGGAAGAGATTAAAATGTGAATCACTAAGCTGAGGTAAAGGAGCTCTCCCTCACCAATGTGTGTGTGGGGTGTCAACCAATTCATTGAGGCCCCCAGGAGAACAAAAGGTGAGGGATAGGTGAATGCTCTTTTCTGGCACTGGGACATCCATTTCTCCTGCCTTGGACATTGGCACTTCTGGTTCTTGGGCATTCGGACTCAGAATGAGACATACATACCATCAGCTCCCCTAGTTCTTGGGCCTTTGGACTAGAACTGAATTCCACCTCTGCTTTCCTGGTTTCCAGCTTGCAAATAGAAGATGGTGGGACTTCTCTGACTCCATAATTACATGAGCCAATTTCTATAATAAATCTCTTAAATCTCCTCTCTCTGTCCTCCTCCCACTCCCCCCAACCTCCCTATTGTTTCTATTTATCTGGAGAACCATGACTAATACTCGAATGGAAATGAAGATCTACCATGAGCCATTCTGATATTTGTGTAATTATATGGGCAAGACTAAAAGCAAATAACCACACAAAAAATTTTATATTTCTTAAGATTTTTGATTGAGGTAATTAGTGTTAAATGATAGGAACATACATTTGCCCCATTACATGAGAAGAGTCAGGCCACTGATGACTGAATGACTGATGCTGGAGAAAATCAAGAAACTGGGCACTTACCAAATCCATGTCCTGTTCTCTTCATCTACTTTGTAATCGTCTTTCTTCAGTTCAGCTTCCTCTTGCCCCCAAGCACACAGAAGCCAATGAACTTGACCTCACTGTGCACATGCCACCTCAATCCATATGACCCAGCCCAGTTTGATTGTAATTTACACCTAGTGTATTGTAAGATATTGTGTCATGTTCCCTGCTCTTACTGTTGTAGGAAATCCAAAAGGTGGTTTTGAAGTGGTCAGATCCTGAAATCAATGCCCACTTACATTTCAGTGGCCCCCTGCAAGCCCGGCCTCCATCTATCTACTACCAAACCTATGCATACCTAAAAAGTAGGGGGCTCCATTTTGACCCTTATATTTCAATAGCATGTGCCTGGGTAAAGTAAACCATTAAGGCTCATTTGACCTATTGATGTGAATACTGCTTTTGAGAGCAACAAATACTTATTTGATACCTCTTTTTTTTTCTTTCTATTTTACTTCAACTTCATCTACTTTTCTATTACATATTTACTTCTTCTCTCTTGGAACAATGTTCTCCATTGCTGCAAATATGCATATGAATCATTGATTTGTTTTGGGGATACGCTATGTTCTGCTTTCACATTGTCTCTTCATCTCTCTGACTTTATACAAACAAGTGGAAATTGCCAAGAACTATAGTACCTCTGAGCTTTGGCCACTGTGCGCATTTTTTTTTTTTACAATGTCAGATATAATTATGAATAATCTCTTTTCTAGCATTTTTGGAGAACCCAAGTTTCATTTTAGCTCAAAGGTCTTGAGGAAAAGAAAGAATTTACTGCACTGAACTTGTATCAAAGGGGAAGCAACTAAGGAACACAGTTGAAAAAAATTAAACTTGTAGCCTTTTCTATTTGTGGAGTCTAGAAGCAGCCTTTCTTTGGTTACTAGGGGGTAACAGAGAAAGTTCAGTGAGACAAATCCTTGATTCCCTGGGAAGTTCAGTGTTTTTTTGTTTGTTTGTGGGTTTCCCCCCCCCTGAGGCTATTCTGTATTAAATAAAAAATATATTTAAATGTGTGTTTTTATCGCAGAAACTGGTTTGGCTCAGTGGATAGAGTGTCGGCCTGCTGACTGAAAGGTCCCAGGAAGGTCCCAGGTTCTATTCTGGTCAAGGGCATCTACCTTGGTTGCGGGCACATCCCCAGTAGGGGGTGTGCAAGAGGCAGCTGATGACTCATCGATGTTTCTAACTCCCTCTTCCTCTCTGTAGAAAATCAATAAAATATATATTTTTAAAAAGAAATATATGTTTTTTATCATAAAGATATCAGCACATGCTTTGACCCTGTGATGGGCAGTGTTGTGCAGATTTGGAGCATGGACCCCTCTGGTGACCAGTAGGGCTGACTGAAAAAGTCAAGCAATGTGTTCAACAGACAGGGGAGGCCAATGATGGTCTTTATCTCTAATCCAAACAGCTGCTTTTAGATTTTAGACCAGTTTCTGTAACATTCCAAGCAACCCACCAGAGCTCCAAGGGTGGCCGGTTGCCACATGTCATGCTAATGGCAAAAGTGGAGTCTGAGGCTGGCAGTGTGTACTAACATGTCCAGAGACCTAAGATTATCAGAGAATGCATCTGTCTCTTAATTAATAACTTTCCTATAAAAACTTTTAACACTTTAAGGTTTATTTTTAATGCTGCCTGGAATTATATGGTCATTAGAATAAAATTAAAGATACAACGTTAACATGCATGGACTCCTGGGCACTTTCTGTTTTTGTCTACTACAAGCATGTGGTTGCAGTGACTTCTAAGAAAGCAGAAAGAGCATTGCCTAACATATGGATCACAGCTTCAACATTCAGGCCAGAGGTGTGGGGAGGCATTTTTTGTGTAAGAGCTTGCAGCATTACCAGAGCAGTTTGTTGACTCTTGTTATTCTTGCCAGTTACCCCCCTTTTGTTGTTGTTTGTTAGTTTTAAAATTGATTTCAGAGGGAGGAAAGCAGAGAGAGAGAAACATCTATGATGAGAGGTAGTCATCTATCTGCTGCCTCCTGCACATTTCCACTAGGAGTCAAGTCCAAATCCAGGTATGTTCCCTGACTAGGAATTGAACTGTGACCTCCTCCAGATTCATGGGTCTAACCTTAACCACTAAGCAAAACCAACTGGGTCCAGTTTCCTTCCTTTTTGATCTATAAGTTCTATACTGATTCTTAGTGTATTTGTCTCAAAAAGGCTTTGGTTTTATAGTAAATTTAGAATTAAAAAGAAGGTGTGATTTGAGAAATGTCTTCGGAGATGATATATTCTGTCTTTCTTAGGAAACTTACTAATTGAGTAAGGACCCTTACAAGTCATATCATTCTTTGAAAGATACATTATAATTTCTAATAGTGAGTTATTTAGTTCTTTATAATTTAGCATAATCCTTTAACAGTTTTTACATATATTATTAAATTAGAAAGTTTTATTTTTGTTTTCAGTTTTATTAGTGATATTAATGATTGACATAATCTTGGGTCTTAATTTTGGCAGTTAGACAATGTGCAATATGATATAAACATTGAGACTGTTTTAAAAATGGATTGTTATTGTCAACTTTAAGCATTTAATTTTAAGTGCATAATGTTTTATTCAGCTTTTACAAGTTAGCACTGATTTAGAAATTATCTACAAAACAATTTAATAAGAAAACCAGGTTCATGTTTTTATATATTTACTATAATTACAGAATAAAAGAGGTTGCCAAACCCATATGTCATTATAACTGCACATTAGACATAGTTACAAAAAATATTGCTTCATAGACATAATTTACTGTGAAAGATCAATGATGAGAGCATAAAAGCTTGGTAAATATATAGCTTCAATTAATAATCAATGATGATGATAACAACAATAATAAATTTTATTTCACAGTAATCATTCCCAAAGGTATGTAAAAGCCTAAGTAAAAATAAGTAAGTACAAATTTACTTTAGATAACACATATCTCATGCTGAGGGAATCACCCCCATGCATTAATTTTATGCACCAGTCCAATAGTATTTATATTTTTATAAAGATATGAGGTAAGAGGTAAGAGAGCATTTCTTTTAATTTGCCTATTGGTGTTATTAAATTCCAGATGTTTTTTGTTTGCAAAGATTTTGTGGTTTTTCCCCCTTTTTTTTTTCTTTCTCTCTATCAGTTCCTGAAGTATTAGGAAAAGAAAATAACCAGTTTTTTTTTTCATGTAATATTTATTTGAGGGTACAACTACTAGAAGTTTGAAATACTACTGAGCCTTTAGCAGTTTAAGATTTGAGTATTTTGACATAAATAGAAACTTGATCATTAAAACTATAATAAAAATAATCTCAAGAAATATGGTAATGGATTTAAATGCAATATTTTATATCCATTAATTTATTAAACAAATATTACTAACTTCTTTACAATATGCCCAACTTGGGACAAAACCTGTAAACAAGATATGCATATTTTCTTTCCAAACAAAATTTAGGAAGGCATGCAGACACATGAAATGAAAATTATAACTGGTGGGAGGAAAGAATAGGGTCATTTAAACCAGATTCAAATAAGGTCAAGGGAAGGAGTCCTACAAGAAGAGACTCTAAGGATTGACTGGATTAAAGTGCCAGGCAAATATGTGAAATGGAAAATGTGTGTTAGGAAGACAACCTCAAGTGTGGAGGCCCAAATAACAAGGGGTTTTCTTAGAAATTCTGAGATGCGTAGAATGATTCAACTACCGAATGTAAGATGGTGGGTGCGTTTTATAAAACAGAGTTCAAAACAGAGGCCAGATCATGTGAGGCCCTGTAGACTGTGCAGAGCATGTTGACTTTATCAACTGGGCTATAAAGGGTCATTTAAAGATTTGAAGGCAAGTGACATGATCTGATTTGCATGTTATTAATATGACACATGACTCAAATTAGAAGTAAATTAGAGTGAGATGATATCAGATAAAGAAGGACTAAGTCCATATAATAATCCAGTATATAGAAAATACCAATTGGGCCAGTGGTGCTCCAGCAGTAAAGACAAAAATCAGTGAATCAATTGCATGCTGGGGGAGGGTAGTTAAGAAGAAGGATTCAAGATGGCACCAGGTGTTTCATATGATGCCCTGCACAAATGGTGATGTCTTTTACATAACATTCTGAAAGGGGAAAGGGCCAGAACATCGTATAGTTTCATTAGTACATTCATGGCATCATATTTGACTGAAATTGTTTTTAGCGAAACATTTGCCATAGCAAAATATTGTAATTAGTTATATAGTTGGTTGGCAGTTTTAATTGTGTCTAATTTGTAAATAGTTTTGTCTTTTTTAGTATCTATGCCTTACCTAATGTTTGAATTTAACTGTCCATGGGGATATACAAGAATTCTTTTTCTTTAAAAATGTTTCATTACACTAGTTAGGGAAACACCCACATACATCACATTCAAATGCATTTGGGATCTAAATATAATAGTATGAGAACAAGTTGTATCAGCCAGGGCTATAAGAAATAGTTGTCTTACTCTAAAGGGATTCGCTGAAAAGAGTTTAGTGAAAGGATGATTTCATAAGCAGTGAACATGGAAAAGAATGATAGGAAAACCACAGCCACATTAAGGCAGAAAGGACAGGAGCTGCAGCTGTGGGAGAGAGACTGTAGCTATAAAGCCACACAGACTCTACCAGCTCCTCAGCTAGGCAGGTGCCACAGGGAATCTGAGGCTGGGGTAAGGTGGAATAAATACCCTGATCTTTCTCTTTACCCGCCCTTTGCTTGTTTCTGGCATCTCCCATTGGCTGAACCCTAGGGGAGGCCACAGGCAAGAGGGCCCAGATGATGTGATTCACATTGATCAGTTTCCTGAGGCTCAGGCATCACAGAGATTAGGCATGGGGAAGGGTGAAAACGACCATGCAAACAAAGAAGTAGCTAACGAATACAAGGCACATACTCATTTTTTTTTTCTAGTGTATATAAAAAAGATCTCATTGGTAAGAGCAGAAAGCAATCCAATGACAACATTGTATAGTTAAGTTTAAAAATAGTCACACAAACTTTAAAATTAAGGGTGAAAGGAGCTTTTAAGAATACATGTAGAGGTACTATTGGGATGTACAAATGTGTCAGAATGGGGATCAGCTCATCATGTATTTTACCTTGGACCTTACATAATTATAGAAAACTAGAGGGCTGGTGCACAAAACTCATGCAGGGTAGGGTTGCTAGGCCTGGCCTCCCTGTCTCCTCTTTCCCTCACTCCCTCAGGATCCTGCTGCTGCTTCCGGTTGCCCGCCATGTTCTGCATTGCTCCCTAGTAGTCAGTGCACATCACAGCGAGTGATCAAACTCCTGATCTCCTGGTGGAACTCTGGAGCGAACAATTTTCATGTTAGCCTTTTATATAGAAAGATAGCTATACACTCCTAAAGACAGAAATTAACCAATAGTAAAAATATGGCATATTCTCTCCACCAATTGTTCCAGAAGAGCTGAAATGCATTCAATGTAATTTTATTGCTACCGGCTACTATCATTGTTCTATACACTTAAAGTTGTCAGTCGTAGGATGGAACCTATTTGCAATGCAATATGTGTATGTGTGTGTGTGTGGGGGGGGGGGGGAGGAATCCCTCAGCCTTTCTGAGCCCTGTCCTCTATTCAAAGTGCCTCATTTTTCTGACTCATCTATCTAAATGGTTTGTCAAGTACAAATTCTTAAGTTCTACATAGGAAGAAAGTGATATAGAGGGGATACATGGTTTATTCTCTGCCAGGTTTTAAATCAATGATTGCAAATTGATATTTTTCAATTAATGTCTCATTTCTCACAAATCATTGAGTAATGACTACCAAATCGTACACTTGGTCATAGTTGGCAGACATTATGTTACAACCCAATGTGTATGATCTTGAGAGAGCTATTCAAACGCACAAGATTGACTTATTAAGGAAACATATAATCAGCATATAAAAACTGTTTAGGCAAAAATTATCTCAGATACCCTGTTTTGGATTTCTACTACCTTCACGTCTCTAAAGAATTTAGGATTTCAAGGTACACAGTTGAAATTATGAGATTTGACATGTACAACATAATATATAAAATGTCTTGATATGTAAATACTTCATTGCTACTTGTGAAAACAAAATGTCCTACCTGAGAATTATCAGTAAATACTCAATCTAGTCTTAGAACAACAATAAATATCTTACATGTGAATAGTGTCTTATAGATAAGAAAGTTCTCTATCAGTTACTTTATCAATCTTCACAATTCTGAAACATTTTATTGTAAAGATAAGAAGAATTGATAATGACATTAAGTGACTTGTCCCAAATTACACAAACTTCAACTTTCAAGGTTATTTTCTTGCTACCCCAAGAATGCCAGCTACCCTAATATATATCTTCATACCAGGAGTAAACTGCAAATAAAATTGATACTGAAATAAGGAACTGAAATAAAAGGTTTTTTAGAATATGCTTCACCTCTAGTTAGAATTCATAGCCCTCTGTTATACCGAAAAGCATATTTGGAGTTACAAAATAACCTGTGTTTAAATCATAGATCTGTCAGTTGGTGGACTGCTAGACAATGAGCAAATATTTTCTCTGTCAGATTTTCTTATCTCCAAATCAGAAATCACAGTGTCTGCCAGCCAGAATTACTTGGAGGATAAAGTAAGATAATACATGAAAATGCCTGAGACAAAATCAGCTCAATCTTTATTAAATCTCTTTGATGTCCTTTTTCATTGCAAACATTTATATGATTGTTTATTGGTAGGTTTTATGAATTATCAAATTCAACCAATTAGGGGATAGCGAACAACCACAGTTAACAAAATTGATCCATGAACTTCTCAGTTCTTACATACCTTGCATCCATTTTCAGCGGATCTGTGTTATGAAATAAGCACTTCCAAGGCCAACAGATTCCAAATTTTGTTCCTGATATTTGGAATCACTATAAAATGCTACCACCTAACCTTCAGGATTTTCTGAAGTGTGTGGGAAAGAAACATGGCTGAAATAGTAGTCACCATTCTCTCAAACTCTATGGCAGAACAATGTAAAATAACAATTGCAAATATTTTAATGCCTTCATGCCAATAGCTGCATAAGTTGATTTTATTTCTATGGACTGATACTGTAATAGTCTTCTTAAATAAAACATGGGAAACAGAGATGCTGATATCTGTGAGTATCAGAAAGCATTACATTCCTTGCAAGGAGATCATGAAGAGGAGGATTTGCATTACTTTTTCCTTTTGTTTTCATTAATTTCTGTTTTCCCAATATTTGCATTGAGATCAATATTCACAGACCTTGTAATGTAATTAGAATTGTCATTAGCTACGAGGAAAATTAGCTTGGGGTACAAGAGAAGAATAGAAAACTAATGAAATATCTTGTCACTAAACATCTGTAATGTCTCTGAATTCTTTAATAATATAAAATTTAAAATATAAGTAAGAAACAAGGCACATATATATTTTATACTTTCAGCAAATATTTTTGAAGTTCTTAAATATGCAAATCAGAAATAAACACTGTTTATCACTTAAGTATCCCTGTTTGCATCTTAGTATCTGTGTTTGGTAATAAATAAGAATACAATTTGATGTTGGTATGACTGGATGCATTTGTGTTATTTTCATGTTAAAGTCTAGTAGTCTATATATGACTGACTTCGAAGTAATTAAATTGAAACAATATTTATTAGGTATCAGTGATTAGAAATGCACTATTCTACTTTTTGTGAATGGTATAGGATGAACTATGAGAGAGAGAGAGAGAGAGAGAGAGAGAGAGAGAGAGAGAGAGAGAGAGAGAGAGAGAGAGAGAGATGCCCTGGGCTGTAGATGGTTAGTGAGGAAAGAGCTTGTCTGTGAGAGGATGAATGAGAAACTCTTTTGGAAGAGGTAGGATTTACAGGGTCTAGTAACACATTTATGGGAAGAATGACCACACATCTAAATTTGCTGGGACAGATCCACAAACTTATTAATAGCTCTTTTTTTCATTCTCAAAGTTGTCCTTGCTTGGGATAAAATGTATTATAATTTAAGCTTTTGACAAGTTTTGAAATCTGCTCCTTCTTGGTGTTTAAACAAAGCTTTTGACAAGTTTTGAAATCTGCTCCTTCTTGGTGTTTAAACAAAATTATTTTTATTTGGGGACCAATATTAAGATTTAATGAGAGCAAAGCAATTTTAAAGTGAAATCATGGGAAGTATTACTAGTTTTCCTTGCATATTACTGCATGAATATATATATTTCTTTCCTCACAATCAATATAAACAAAAAATCCATTTTCAATTTGTGGGGTTCATAATTTTAAATATTATCTCTATATAAAGCAATGATCATACTTTTGTGAATATAACAATAGTTTAAATGAACATGCCAGAAGTATAATGCATTCCTGTTCAATCATTATCTGTAAAATTAGAAAGCCACCCTTGTATAAAGATTAAATATCTAACTAGGATTCAAAACACTTGGGACAGTGCTGTGTGACCTTGGGCCATAACTTGTATTCTCTAAATTTAAGATTTCTTATCTTTAAAATGACAGGGTTAAAACAGATGATCATTAAGATCTCTCCCAGCTCTAATAGACTATTATTTGTAATTCCAGCAGGCTAATAGAAATTTTACTTTTGGTAGTTAAACTTTCTTGACACAATTGCTTAAAATAATTGAGAAAGGAAAGGATAAAAGTCTTCAAAAGAATGTACAGTGATAGAAACTGGACCCAGCAGACCACAGTGGAAGACCTTTATGGGGACATATTTAATATGAATTAATATATACTTTTTGTTACTTTATTTTTAAACATCAAATTGCTTTGAGTCACTTCAGCTGCTCATTAAAATACAGATTCTAAACCCACCGCCAGACACTTTGAATGCAATCATAATGCTATAAGACAGTGCTTCTCAATTTTGTTTCTCAAGTCATAAGTTCAAAATATGCTACAGTTATAAATTGTGTCCTTTAGAAAGACAAAGATTTGAGTGCAAGTTGTTTATTAAGAAAAGGCCCCCAGAGAAAACCACAGGGAGGCAGGGGAGTGGGAAGCTGGGCAGGGTGAGGCTATAAGATCAGGTGATGTCCTCGGCCCAGTTTAATCCTAGGGAAGTTTGGAGTCTACCTGAGAGTTCCCCCCACAAAAGAGTTTGGGCCCATGGATCTGCCATCAGTCAGTCAGTCAGTCACTGGCTGGGAGACAGGGTAGGAATAGGAATGGAAGAGGATATAAACTTCCATGCATCCCTAGTTTTTCCAATTGGCAGGCAGGTCCAGTGCCTGAGTGTGACCCTTAGAAGATATTTTCAGGTGAGGCATTTTTGCAGCAAAACAAACTGAACCTAGGGAAAGGGGCACAGTGTCAGTAAAGGGTAAGGGGTTTCTAGTTGGCGTATCAGGAGAGTTCACTATGGCTAGGTCCCTCCCACACTCTTTCCATGATCACACTAATTGGAGAAGCCATATTTGACTTGTAAGATCAATGGTGCACAATAGCATATTACAGGTCTCAAGCAGTAATGCAATAAACAAACCTCAAATTTTCTGTCCTAATCCAGTGTTTCCCAAATGAATTTACCTAATTTACTACATAACTATTATCTGAAAGAAACCCATTAGAATTTTTGCCAATAAAACCTCAAGCATTTTGAATGAAAGAGGAATATTTTACTAAATCATAGCTCTTTTGTTCCAAATGGCATCCAGTAGCTGCCTCTGAAGGAGACAGCTCCCTGCTAACATTCTTATTAGGGAATGTGTATGCACATACAGACACCCTAACAATGAGGGATGCTTGTCAACATGTTGCAAGGAATGGTGAAGGAATATCTCTAAAGAGCTGGAGGGACTGTAATTGAAAAATAAAATTGATAATTTATTTAGCCACAAACTGCAATTAGTTAGAAAACTCATTCTGCCTTTTGGCTCCCACATTAAAATTTATATCAATAGAAAAAGCAGTTGACTGTTTCTCTGGGGGCAGGGGGGTGCCACTTACTGAAGCAAATTGCTGACCTTAACCCCTTCTTATCTCATCCCTCAGTATAAATTTGCATTTTATATTTAGTTGCATCTAAGGGGAAAATCTTCAAAAGGGGAACCTGGATAGGAAGAATGAGTAATGGATGGTCACCATTTCATCCTGGGAATGTGATAATAATTAAACCTACCAACTTATTTTACCCACGTGGCTTGCCCAGTATTGGAGCTTTACCTATCTTTCTTCATGTAATTCACACAGCCAACTCAAGAGGAAGTGATTAGCAAACTGATTCAAGGAGCTTAGAAAACTTTGTAAAAGCCATAACTCTAGACAGTGAGTCAAGTCTTTTTAATTCTCATTAGGTCAAGCTAATTGTAGTGAAAACAGTCAAGATTAGCTTTGTCACCAATGCACAGTAAAAATGTTGGTAATACCAGGGCCCTACCTACTCAGAGAAACATTAAGCTAAAGGGAGGAGTTGAGCAGGACAAGTCTCAAAAAAAACTTGACTTTTATTAAGTAAATTCATTTTCATTTTAATATCTAGAGCCTTCTTTTTTATTTCTTTTTTTAAATTAGCCATCTGAGAAAGTTGACTTGCACTGGAATTAACAAATAACAAGATCAAACATATTTATATACATTTCCTGTTGGCAAACACAGGCTTTGGACATAGCTCTTACCTCTCTAAGAACCTCCCACACAAACATGGGACAGGGGATTCATGGTGTAGAACAAGAGTAAGAGAGCATCTTCCTGAAGACTCTGAAATCCCTGACAAGGATTTCCTCTAAGAGCTAGGAGGAAATTATAAAACTCTGTTTGCTATCTTTACTAGGAAATAGGAAAGAATGACTTCTACAAAAAAAAAAAAAATAGCTATCACCTGGAACAGCAAAAGATATAAAGCCCACAGCATATTGTAAAAAAGAGAGGTTATAACACAGAAATACTTTGAAGGAAACTGAAAATGCAATAGCAGTATTAACACTGTCACATTGCTCTGATGTTATAGAAGAAACTACTCAAGTCAAGCTTCCAAAGTCACTTTTGTAGAATATTCAGGGAAAAACAATGACAGAGAATATGACACACATGGAATCAGAAAGCAGAGGTTTAATCTGTTTTTAGTGTTCCTGGAGATTATACCAAAATAATTCATAGAAGCAGTAAAATAAAATTGATTTATTTCTAACCCATGACAGAATTTAGAATAGGCATAAAAAAAGAAGGAAAAAAAACATGAAAAGAGATCTACATGCAGACAACCATTGAAATATTTTCAATTTTAGTGATAACAAAAAGCAAATGTTTATATGCGTTCTGGTAGAAAATTCTGCTTATCTTCAGAATGCAAGCCATCCTGAATTTAGTGTTCTCTCTTACAACTAAATGTCAAAACGTGGTACAGAAAGACGTAAGAGTTTTCACAGAGAAAAGTTTGTAATTCAATATATTTTATATCCAGCTGAGATATATTTTTAATGTGAAGGCAACAATAAAACACTTTCATTTATACAGAAGTTCAGACAAAATGCCTTTGCAAACTTCTTTAAAAAGTTATTGAGGATCATATTCAATTGACAGTGGAAATTCAAAAGTAGAATTTTGGGATAAAAGCTAAACAGAATATATACACATAATAAGCACATCACTAACCTATAGAGTGAAATTTAGGGAAGCCATATCTGTTTTGCCAAGCCATATCTGTTTGAACTGGCCATTTGATTAAACCTGTCATACGACTGAATAGTTAGTTTCCTCCTTCAGGTTCCTGAACAAAACGTTAAGAAATTAAATGAATTATTAACATCTATGACGGGCAGGAATGATTCAATTGTTGCATCCCTCACACAATTCTTTAGGGATAAAATCCACCACTGATAGTTTACCACCCTTCAGATATTTAATAATTGTTATCACAATTATGCTTAAACATGAAAAATTATTAAGCACATATACACAACTATTTCTAAGGCATGTAAAAAGCGCATGAGTTAATATAGTATTTGAATAGTGGAACAATGTATGACTTTTTTTTACATTTTCATTTCCCCCCCCCAAATGTTCTGTAATGATCAGGTTTACCTTACATTACAAAGTAAATCTCAAATTTAAAATAAGAAACAAACCAACCATATAAAATCTCAATTCCTAAAAAAAACACACACATACACATAAAAAAAAAAAAACACACACACCCATTTGGCTTTATGTTTATTCCATAAATAAAATTGGTATAGTTGGGTTTCCTTACCCCAATTTTCAACCAGTAGAGTACATGGATGTGCATCTTGTGGTGGAAAAGATCCTAATGATATTCCCCTATGATTCCTGGCTCCTGGTTATTCAAACACTAGTCTAGGTACTGCTATGAAGGGGCTTCGAAGATATGTTAGATTACTCACCAGTTGACTTTAAAATAAGGAGACTTTTCTGGATTATCTGTGAAGATGGCAATGTTACCACATGAGGTTTTTAAGAATAGAAGAAGGTGGCAAAAGAGGAAGGAAAAGACTGATGGAAATCAGAGAGCAGCAGGATAAACAGGATTAGGGTTCCACACATCTCTGTGGGTTTTTAAGATGGGAAAGGTCATAAGGAATATGGGTGGCCTTTACAACCTGAGAACAACCCCTGGCCCACATCCAGGAAGGAAACAAGGACCTCATTCCTCTAGCTATATAAGAAAATAATTTCTGTAAACCAACATGCTTAAGCCTAAAAGCAAATTCTTCCCCAGAGCATCCAGATAAAATGCAAGCTGCTCACCTTGACTTTAGCATTGTACGGCATTAAGGAGAGTATATATATATTATGCTAATTAGACTGGACAGCTGAACAACCTTTTTGACATCATTACAGATGTCCTTTCAGACAAAGCCATGGTGGTGGGGCCAAGGCAGAGGTGGTTAGGGGCAATCAGACAGGTAGGTGAGTGGTTAGGTGTGATCAGACAGGCAGATAGAGGAGGTTAGGGGTGATCAGGCAGTCAGCCAGAATGGTTAGGGGTGATCAAGCAGGCAGGCAGAGTGGTTAGGAGCCAGTGGTCCCAGATTTCGAGAGGGATTTCTGACTGCCAGCAGTCGGACATCCCCTGAGGGGTCCCGGATTGCAAGAGAGTGCAGGTCAGCCTGAGAAACCTCCCTCCGTGCATAGATTTCATGCACTAGGCCTCTAGTGTATATATATTTTTAGAACTGTTTTATGTTCATAGCAAAATTGAGAAGGCATAAAGATTTCCCATATACCTTCTGCCCTACACATTCATAGCCATCCTCATTAGCAACATCTTCCACTAGAGTAGTGCATTTGTCATAACTGACAAGCTTACATTGACACCATAATCACCCAAGTCCAAAGCTTACATGAAGACTCCCTCTAGATGATGTACAAATTTATAATGTGTCCATCATTAAAATATCATGCTGAATAGCTTTATTGCCCTAAATGTCCTCTATGCTCTGCCTATTCATTCTGCCCTCTCCACTAACCTCTGGTGATGGGTCTATTTTTATTTATTTATTTTATTATTTTTTTTTGCTGCTAAATCTGTACAGTAGCAATAGAACATTAATATAGGCTCAATCATTATTTAAAGGCTCTGTAGGAACTTATATTATTATTAAGCTTTACTCATTTCTTCTCCTAAATCTTATATTTATGGTTAACTTTTTATTGTACTTGCTAAGGAATTCCAGGGTAATCTGATTAATTTAAATTAAGGCAACGACACTTAAATAAGGGTGTTTTAGCTTGATCTAAAATGGTGATCTTCCCTCCGAAACCGGTTTGGCTCAGTGGATAGAGCGTCAGTCTGTGGACTGAAAGGTCCCAGGTTCAATTCCAGTCAAGAGCATGTACCTTGGTTGTGGGCACATCCCCGGTAGGGGGTGTGCAGGAGGCAGCTGGTCAATGTTTTTCTCTTATATCTAGCTCTCTGTCCCTCTCCCTTCCTCTCTGTGGAAAATCAATAAGATAAAAATAAATAAATAAATAAGTAAAATGGTGATCTTCTCAAGAAATTTAGGCATATTATTGGCTTGAGGAACTTCTTGCACAAGCAAATCTTATCATCTCTTATGTAATAACTAGAGACCCTATGCATGAATTCATGCATGGAGGTGGGGAGAAGGGAGCACAGGAGGTTGGCCAGCTAGGGGGGAACGACCACAAGAGGTTGGCCGCTGGCCCCGAGGAGGAAGCTAGACCTCAGTTCCCTGGGAAAGGGACCATGTTCACTGCCACCCACCTCCAGTTTCCCATTCCAGCCTGGGGCCCAAGGGACCCGGCGGGATTGGGAGAGAAGGCAATGATCACCAGGCTGAGCATGGAAGGAATGGACACTAGACACCACTGCCACTGTCGACACCCCACCACTGTGTGGTTTCCCACCTTCACCCATCCTCCTTACCTTACCTCCATGCCTCCACTGTGGTGGGCGGGCAGCCCCCAGAGAAGGGAGAGGATGGGAGCAAGACAAACACTTGTGCCAAGGGCTGACTTTCAATAGATCACAGCATAAGAGCTGCTCTGCTACGTATGAAACCCCGACCCAGAAACAGGTCTCTACGAATGGTTTAGCATCATGGGCCCATGGGGACAAGCCAGCCAGGGCATGGGGTCACAGGAGGTTGGCTGTGGGAGTGCCCTGACCACCAGGGGGAAGCTCCTGCATTGAGCATCTGTCCACTGATGGTCAGTGCGCATCATAGCGACTGGTGGATCAGTTGTTCTGGTCACTCTGGTGGCTCTGGTCATTCGGTTGTAATAGTCGCTTAGGCTTTTATATATATGGATACCTGTGCACTACTCTGAGTACTTAAAGATACTATTGTTTTAGTTATTCTAATTAAAACTGGGAGCTTGGCCTATATGATCTTTTATATCTAATACTAGGGACCTGATGTATGAAATCCGTGCACTAGGGAGGGGTCCCTCAGCCAAGCCTGCCCCCTCTCACATACTGAGAGCCCTCAGGGGATGTCCTACTGATGGCTTAGGCCCGCTCCCCATTGGGAATGGACCTAAGCCTCAGTCTGGCCTTCCTTTGCAGGAGACAACCAGGCTGATCAGGGGAAGGTGTCAGCCCCATCACCCCACTGCTGCAACCACTGCCAGTCACTAAAGTCATCAAGGTATTTTCATCAACACAAGACTCCAATCTCTTCACCACGAAACCTAAATGACAACTTTCTTTAGGCATTTTCAATATGTGTCTTTCATAGGATATGACATTTCTTTATTTATTTTTCTTTTTATACTCACCTAAGAATATGTTTTCATTGATTTTTTCCCCTTCCCTCCAATTCCAGGCTCAGCCCCTGTCCAAGCCTAAAACCTCCACCCCAGGCTTCAGGCTTAGGGTGGAAATGACCCCCAATTTCAGGCTCAGATCCTTCTCCAACCTAAAGCATCTGTCCTGGCTTTAAGTTTGGGAAGGGGTTACCTCACCTGCACCTCCAATCACAGGCTCGGCTCTTTCTCAAGACTAAAGCCTCCATTCCAGGCTTTAGGCTTGGGAAGGAGGATCCCAAGCCCTTTTGATTGCAGGCTGGGCTCCATCCCAAGCATAAAACCTCTGTCCCAGGCTTTAGGCTTGGGAAGGGGATCCCCCCCACCCTGCCCCACTGATTGTAGGCTCAGTCCCTTCCCAAGCCTAAAGCCTCTACCCGAAGGCCAGCTAAGAGTGACCTGGGTACTAAAAAGGTTTCCGGGACGCATGAATGTATGCAAATTAACCATCATATTTGTTGGGTTAATTTGCATACTCACTCTGATTGGCTGTGGGTGTAGCAGAGGTATGGTCAATTTACATGTTTCTCTATTATTAGGTAAGATTGTCTAATTCCCTGGAAAATAAAATTTGAATCTTTGTGAGATGACCAATATGTGTTACAGATAAACACATTCATTGAAAAGTAACCATTATTAGCAGTTTTGCCATTGTCAAAATCTTTGTTTTATAAAATTCACTTCTAGATTGCTTTAAAAAATCATTCCACCCGTATATTTAGAATATGGTTTTATATAAAGAAGTTTATATATTGTGAAACAGAAGTTTACCTATAAAATGTTAAAGCATATAATAACTAAGTCTCATGGGAAAAGGCTTATATTCTTGAATTTATAGGCATTGTTTTCCAGTTTCTCCAACAAATTCTCTGATTTGCTGCCACTGCTTTTCTTTAATCTGTTAAAGTGCAGCTGCCCATAAAAACAGTGACTAGAGTCAGGCTAAAATAACTATCCAATTCATTTGGCATCTGTTCAGAAGGTTAGCTTATAATATTAGAGGTAGATAACATTATCACTTCTTTTCACAAGGATTTTTATAGGTTCTCATTTGCATATGTAAATTGTCAGTGTGTGGTTAACTAGAGCAAACATGTTCTGGGCTTCTACTTTTAAAGTCCATATTTCTAGTTAATAAATTGATTTTGAGTGCAACTAATGAGTTTATTATCTACAGTCCACAAACTCAGACAAACTTTTAATTAGTTCTTCAAATTATTTGAAAATTTTGAGCCAGCTGGGCAGTTAGAGAGGCTCAGCGGTTATTGACTCTATGGTTATGTAATGCATCTCATGGAGAATGGATTCTCTAGGAAAGAACCCAGATTCTGTGTGATCCTTAACTGACCTTGTCCCTTTACCTCATTACGTTCATCCTAGTCTGAGTCAGATGTGAAGATCTGGGTGGCAGATGCTAGTTTTAAAGAATCTACATTACTGCACATCAAACACAGCAAGTGCTGTGATGCTGCCTAAGCCAAGAGGCAATGATGAGGGTGCAGCACATTTAATTCAAATTTCAACTACCTTCAAAGAGGCATTGAGTAAATGCTGGTCAAGAGGGGGTAATGCAGCCTCTCTCCTGGGGAAGAAAGAGCTGGAGGTGAATATTTTCAAGCTCTATGCCAGTATAGCGATCAGATTTGCAGTTACAAATTGTGGTGGTGGGTGAAAGATAATTGCAATCTTGAGATAGTGTTTATCAGAACCTTATTGTTCCTGCATCATTTCCTGATTGGCCATGAAGGAATAAGAATAGGATAACCCTAAAATAATGAAATAATGCCAAGGTTGTCAGAAGCCTACCCAGTAAAACAAAAACAAAAACAAAAAAACAACAAACAAACAAAACAAAACAAAAAAGAGGGGGAGGCAAAGGCCTTTATAAAATGTTATTTTAAGACTAAAATATAGCCTATACTGGTTTGACTCAGTGAATAGAGCATCAGCCTGCGGACTGAAAGTCCCAGGTTTGATTTCGTTCAAGGGCATGTACCTTGGCTGCAGGCACATCCCCAGAGGAGGGTGTGGGCAGGAGGCAGCTGGTTGATGTTTCTGTCTCATCGATGTTTCTAGCTCTCTATCCATCTTCCTTTCCTTTCTGTAAAAAAATCATTAAAATATATTTTTAAAAGGATAAAATATAAAGAAAAACACAGTATTGAGAATGAGAAAAATTTCAATTCTCCAAAAATTTATACGGACCCTACATACAACAATATATGGTGAACAAGAACTAGGGAGTGAAGAGGAAAATGTGCCATTAGAAATGTTTTCTAAGTACTCTGACAACTGTGTACTAAAAGAAACTTTTCTGATTTCATTCTTCATGAGAGTGAACACTTCAGCAGCTATCTGCTGAAATAGATTTTTAAAAATCACCTCTGCAACTTTATCATCACTTCCAGGATCTGATTTGTAAATCTCCTGATAGCTATATTTTTGTTGTTTCCTGACATTTTTTTTTAATTTTACTTTTTTTCTGATCTGTTCTTATTTTTGCAATCTATCTATTTCATTTGGGTTACTTTTGCTGTAGTTTCTTGAGAAGTAATGTTGGATATTGATTTTTAACCTTCTGGTTAAATATGTCTTTAAAACTATACATTTCCATCTAAGCCCAGTTTTTTGCTTCATTCCACCCATTTTTTTCCATTTTTATAAATTGCTTATTATGACATTTTAAATATTTTCTTAATTTTGATTTCTTTCTTGTTCAATAAATTTTCTAAAAATATATATTTTTTAATATTCCAGAAGTTGGAAAGTGTTGATGGATTTGTTTAGATGTTCAGATTAATTCCAGTGTGGCCAGAGAGTATACTCTGACATACTTCAATTTTTGAAAATTGACAAGACTTGGATCCTGATTTAGTAAATGGCTAATTTGAGGAAGGGTTTTGTGAGTCCTTGAAAAGATGTGAATCCTGTCATTGTTGGCTGCAGTGTCCTAATTATATTTTTATAAATCACTTTTAAGATGATATATTTATTTTTAAATGATTCCAAAGGGCAATATTTTATTTAAAAATCTATATCCTTTCCATTTAGCTGTGTGAAGTTGAATGATAAAGACTCAATATTCATCCAAAAGTGCTTTCTTTCCATCTGAGAATACTATTGACTCCATTTCTCGGAAGAGGTTCTTTCATCTAATCCTAAAGGTTTATTTTGCTGACAATTTAATGTATATGTAAATATTTTCATCATTTGATAAGCTGGGGGTAGATATGAGAAAATGGGCTTATAGTTTGGGTTCCTTTTAGGTAATGCTATTTTGAGAATAAAAAAGTATCATTCTTTTAAAAAGGAGAGAGAAAGGGAGAACAAGCTAGAAAAATTAGAGAGAGAAGTCTGTCTTCTATCTCATTGTCACCGCCGACAGTGCAATCTAGATGATGAGGTACAGAGTTGAAAGAGGAATAATCCATATCCACCCTTTGTTGGTGCAATCGCAGAGAAGTGGAAATAGAGATGTCAGTACCTCTCTGCAGGAACATGACCTTACTCTCTCTCTACCTGATTGCTGGCTAGATTCTGAAAGCACATTGGTAGTGATTTAGGAGCTTGCTATTGTCTTCTGTTAAATGTCTGCATGTCATTGTGCAACTCAGAGCCTCCTGTGATCACTTTCACCTGATAATTCTGCAAGTGTTAAAATTGTTTATGCCGTCGCTTTCTGGGCTTCTCTTCTTTTCCTAAACCCATTTTCCTACTTGCCACACTTTCCCCTAATATATCTGACACTTTTCCTCTTCCTCAGTCAGTGGAATGGAGCATGCTGATGCTTCCCTATGGAAGGATCCCACCCCCCAACCACAGTCAACTTAATCTACTACTACATTATATGAATTCCATTATTTATCCACTGTGTTAACTTCAAGTACCTAAAGTTGAGTTTCTGTACCATGGGACCAAAAGAACTACAGTTTGTGAAAGTGAACTAAGTAGCAAAGCTATCCTATTAATAAAGAGGGAATATGAAAATTGATTGTCACACTGTCGCAAAGATGGTGGTGCCCATAGCCACAAGATGGCAGTGCCCAGTCCCCTCAGCCCCACCAGAGTCCCCCAGGCCTTTCAGCCCAGCTTGGAGGGAGAGGTGGCAGGCACATGGTGTGGCCAGACCTGCCCTCAGTCCCCCAGCTTCCCAGGGCAAGCCTGAGGCACAGGCAAGCTTCAGATGGCAGCTGCCCAGCAGATGCTTGAGGTGCAAGCAAGCCCCAGATAGCAGTTGCCCAGCCACCCAGGACTGCCCGAGGCTCAGGTAACCAGGGCTGGTTGAGGCTTGTGCCCTGACAGTGGCAGCAGCAGTGGTGTGTTGGGGGCATCACCTTCTCCTGATCGCTGGTTGCCTCCTACCCTGAGGTCTCCCAGACTGTGAGAGGGGGCAGGCTGGTTTGAGGGACCCCCACTCCAGTGTATGAATGTTCATGTACCAGGCCTCTATTATAACTATAATTTAATAGATTGCTTATTCATTCAGGTGTTTGTAAGATTTCTCAGGGAATTTCACAAGTTATACCATTTTAATGAAACCTATCATATCTAATGTTGAAAGTGAAAGGATTAACTGGAGAACACAAGGCTTGAGCCTTACAAAAATCTCACAAATGTCAAAGGGAAACTCATTCTATAAGCCTGAGCTTTGTAAAAATATGTTCCCCTTGAGCGAATATCTTACAGCACTTCCAGGACCACAACTCTTGCACAGATATGTGTTCAACAGAAGCTGCCTGCCGTCCAGTTCAGACACAAATGCCAGCAGAGGCCTGCAGCTCTCCCTAGGCCTGTGGTTGGCAAACTGTGGCTCGTGAGCCACATGCAGCTCTTTGTACCCTTGAGTTTGGCTCTTCCACAAAAGACCATGGCCTGGGAGAGCCTATTTTGAAGAAGTGGCATTAGAAGAACTTTAAGTTTAAAAAAATTTGACTCTCAAAAGAAATTTCAATCATTGTACTGTTGACATTTGGCTCTGTTGACTAATGAGTTTGCTGACCACTGCCCTGAGCACATGAAAAGCCTGCTCCCTCCCCACTGGCCACAGACTCTTCATAAATATATTTTTTATGACACTGAGCCTTGAATCCGTTGTGTGTTACTCTGGTCCAACTCTGAACCTTTCGCAAGGGAGAATAAACTAAATTCTATTTGGAATGATCAGGAATGACAAACCAGTGAAAGATAAGACATTCTAAAATGAATAAGAATTTAATGGAGTTTAAGACATCACTTTCTAACTTGCCTCATTCTCATCTCCTCAAACTCTTTCTCTTTACTGTATTTAACTGAGTTTAATAATGCTTCATGTTCATCTGATTGATGACATTTTAAATTTATCTGGGTCCAGCTGGTTGAGCATTGATCTATAAACCAGGAGGTCCCCATTGGATTCCCAGTCAGGGCACTTGAGGGGTCGATCCCCAGTAGGGAGAGTGCAGGATGCAACTGATCAATGATTCTCTCTCACCTATAAAATGAGAGGGTGGGATAGATATACTCTGTGGTTCTTTCAGTCTTTAAACTTCTGTAAAACATTACATGCAGGGTGGAGCAAAAGTAGGTTTACAGTTGTAAGAGAAACACAGTTTATTCTTGTATTATTATTTATTATTAATAATTATTGTATTATTTTCATTATTGTATTATTTTCCATATGAATAACAGTAAATCTATTTTTGTTCTGCCGTGTATTAATGTTCTTGGAGGAGGTTACCTCAATTTGTTTTGTTTAATGTATTTGGATTTAAGTCTTCTCAAACTTAATATATAACTTGGTATATTTGCACATTATTCTGAGTTAAGAGCTTTGGAAATAGCCTCATCAGATAGTTGAACCTATGATCCTTGTTTTCCTGTTTATGTTATTGGTCTCATGGGTCCAGACATATTTTGTTTATTATCAATGATGACAGTACCATTTTTAATCATTTCTGTTTTCATGCAGTTACTTCAAGGATATACTCTGGAGCCAACCTGTCTTTGGCTTGCTGCTTTATACACCATCTGGAAACTTTAGCTGGTAAGAATTTTAACACTCACTATTTAGAAATAAGTGCTCATTTATGCTACACAATGACCACCAATAACAAGGAAATATTCTTATCACACATTCTCCTCTAAGAAGGAGAAAGGACACTTCTATACAGCCATATATGTTCTTTTATCCAAAGCCTTTTTTCTAGAGACAACACATTATATTTCTGATAATAATGAATAATGTTTTTTAATGATTCCTGCAATTTCACAGCTGAAAAGTTTATTTTGAATGTGGAAAAGTAATTCATTAGCAACAATGAAAAGTATAATTTTTTAACTTGGCTAGGTGATGACAGGAAAAGAAAAAAAGAATAAATTGCTACCATATATAAACCCTCTGATTAAAAATATTAAAGTGACATGTGCATGTAAAGTGATTAAAGGTTCTCTAATCAGTGCTTAAATTTGCTTTCAGAAACTGCCCCTTGCTAGCAGTGTAATGTTGAACAGTTAGCTTACCACCTATAAAATATGGGTGGCTAAAGGGACTCTCATGAGAATTGAGTTATTTGACTCCAAAGCCTTTAACACAATCCTAGCACTTTGGAGACTAAATATTACCTATTATTGTTGTAGCTGGGATGACTTATGCTGACAATAATTAATGAGGTTGCTACCAAGCCATATATTAATATACTAGTAGACTTGTGCACAAATCCCTGCGCCAGTAGGTTGCTGCTACTCTCCTGTAGCTCTCTGCCTTCTGCTTGCTTGCTGACCTGCCCCCTCCTATGGCTCTCTGCTGCCCACTTGTAGTTTGCTGCTCCACCCTCCTGCAGATCCGTGATCTGGCCATTATGCAGTCCCTCATTACTCCATCCTTAGGTGGTCGGTTGCTAAGCCTCATGGCATAACAAATAATTAGCATATTTCTCTCTTATTCTCATAGTGACTGTCACAGTGCTTGTGTTCAAGTAACCCTTATTCTACTTAACAAAGTGAAAGAGTACTGCTACTGGCAATTTGGAAATGCCAAAGAGAAAGCATCAAGTGTATGTAAAATGTCAGAAAAGCATAGGGGACATAGGTTTTGGCTTCAGAGGTTTCATGCATCTACTGGGAGTCTTGGAACATATACCCCTCTTTTCTGCACCCCACCCTCCCCCTGGTGGATAACAGGGCACTCCTTTCTCAAAACTCCTGATCAAACAAGGGGAAAGTGCACTTTCTAACTTCTTGTTATATCTGGACACTTCGTTATATTCCTACCTCACTGGCTCAGGACAGCCCTCAAGTGCACATACTGAGCCAGAGGTTCAACTTTTAAATCATGCCCTTCCTTGCTTAAATTGCTGGAATTGTGGTTCATGCCTGCTTTTCAGTTATATCAAAAGTCGAGCCTTTGCCTTTGAGATTTGATACTGTCTCCAGGGGCTTACTGTTGGGTAACAAGAAGACTGTGTTCATGCTTAGAAACTTCAGGGATCAATCCAGAGTGTTTATTGAGGTTTTTAGATGATTTCTACACAGTTCAATGTTTGCTTTATGCAGTTCAGGAGTGTGCTATTATAAAACACTCTACGAATTGCTGCTTAAATGTACATTATTATCCAAGGGTTTATTTCATTTGGTCATATTCTCAGATCTGCACTGGAGCGCAGTAAGAAGTAGTTAAGTCATTTCTCTTCAAATCACCAAGAAAAATATGAACTCTCAAGAAGATTTTCTGAAGGAACTCATTATCAGTGCTTGAGATTATACTTAAAGTTTTTTTGTTTCACTAACTTCACTTAAGCCGTAACTTTAAAATATATTCAAAATCATTTTGAAGTACTTCCTGATATGTCTATGAAAAAGAATCAAAACATGACAAAAATAACCAATAAGCAAACCACAAATATATTTGTGATAATTACATCTGAGAGAAGTATTCTAAAATGCGTGGCCCAGTTGGTTGGACGTTGTTTTGTGTAGGGAAGGGTTGCTAATTTGTTTCTGGTCAGGGCAAATGCCTAGGCCGTGGGCTTGAACCCTGGTAGGGGGTGTCTATGAGGCAGTCAACTGATATTTCTTGCTATCTCACTCTCTTTCTCTCTCTCTAAAAGGATCAATACAAATATATTTTTTATATCTCTCTCTCTAAAAGGATCAATACAAATATATTTTTTATAAAGTCTGATTGGCACTCTCAGTCTTTCTGTGTTACAAAGAACAAGGTGATAAATCCAAGAGTATACTATATGATTACTTGAAGTCATACATGTTAATTGGAAATAAATTAAATTCAAATAATATACACATAGCCAATGTATATGCAGAATGATTTCATTTTGGTAAATAATATTTAATATTTTTTCTTACTAACTTGTAAGCTCAATGAAGATAGAAATTTTTATCTAATGTATTAAATGATGTATCTTCAGTACACAGAGCAGTTCCTGGCACATAGTAGGTGCTCAATCAATGCCATGTTTTGTTTTGTTTTAAAGAAGAAATTATTGTATTCGAGGTCCATGACAGTTTGCTTCTTGCTGTTTCCTTTTTAAAAAAAAAAAAATACTCAGCCAAGGACATATTTTTATTGATTTTTAGAGACAGAAGAAGGTAGAGAGCACACACACACACACACACACACATCAATATGGGAAACATTTATCCATTGCCTCCCTTCATGCCCTGACACGGGGATTGAACTCGCAACCTAGATTATGTGCCCTGGCCAGGAATTAAACCCAACACCTTTTGGTGTACAGAACAATGCTCCAACCAATAAAAGATCCTGGCCAGGGCTTGCTGTTTCTTGATGTGTGTTTTCTGACAGTCTACAGCAGGTGCTCCATAAATGGCAGCCACTCCAGAGTCTACCCACAGGTATACACAGCACAATACAGGCTTCCAAATGGCAGTTGACTGGTTAAGGCTCATGAAACTTTGCCATATTTTATAGGGTTCATATTTTTTAAAAATCCATTTTTCTTTCCAAGGCGATAATGCATCTAACTGATAAAATAAGTTACTGTGACAAGAATAAGCCCAGGCTTACTGAAGAATCAAGTAAAATATTATTTGCCAATTCTCAGGCACTATTTCACCAGAATAGTATTGAAGAAAAATTGTTCTATCGTATAAGAATTTTCATTGTGTTTATCAATAGAACCTCTTTCTGAGAGATGTGTTAGAAGCCCTTCATTTTAATCTTTGGTCAGAGGTTACAGATTTTATTTCAGAATTTGAACAAATACATTTTTATATTGAGAAAGCAACTATTATTTTTATATATAAGTAAATATGTTGCTTCTGATATCCAATTAATGTAAAATGATAACTCCTGCCTTTAAATATTTAGAGAAAATATACCCAAAGTATATATTATGGGTCCTTAAATTTTTTTCTCTCTGAAAAAAATTATAAAAATATTTCACTTCATAACCTATATTTATTATTTTTATGTCAGACTGATATCTATGTTTTTAGATACACTGAAAGTCTTTGCCATGTGCATGCTGCTCGATTGTATCTCTCCATATATAAATGTTTTTATTTTTATATTTCTATTTCTGTAGAATCTCTCAAATTCATATTTTTAAAATCTATTCCACTTATTTTTTACCTAGTTCATACCATGCTTCCTTATTTTTTTTAGAAACCTCCTGCCTCATCTTCATTTTTATTCTCTGTCTAGAACTGTAGACATCATTTCTCACAGGGATTTTCATGCTTCAACACTCCACACACCCATTCTTCTTCTATGTTAATCTTTTCTACATTACAACCAGAGTGACCTTTTAAAACAGTAAATTACATCTTGTTAGTTCCTGGTTTATTTCTTTTCCGTGAATTCCCTTTGCATGGAGATTGAAATCCAGACTCCTCAGAAAGGCTTGGATGATTAGGAAGATGAGTCTCTGCCTACTTGGAATGTATGTCACTTCCCTGTGTTCCAGCTTAGACTTTACAACAAGCCTGGCAACACCTATTCTATATAATAAAAGCCCGGTGACTGAATGGCAGAATGACCAGAATGACCATTTAACCAGACACTCAATGCAGGAGCTGCCCCCTGGTGGTCAGTGCATGGTGCTCCCACAGCGGGAGCAGCTGCTCAGAGGGCAGGTCCACAGCCACTCAGTTGACTGGGATGAGTGGAGCTCCCACAGCAGTCTGATCCCCTCAGGCCATCCCCCAATAGTACTTGAACCACAGCACTAAAAGCTGGCAGTTACTAAGCAACCACTTGTGGCAGGCGAAGGCCACACACTCTCCATGGAATCTCAGATAATCCCAGAACCCACCTCATAGGGTTGATCTAAGGGTTTCTATGCACAGCTTTCAGAATGGAATGAGATTATCAGCTTTTAAATAGTTGAGGGAAAACACACACTGCTCTTTTTTTCATTCTCTTAATTCTTCCTTCTTGTGAGAAAAGGAACAACTGGCTCCCACGGCCCCACCCTGAGGGCTGTGCTGAGAGCTCCCAGTCCCTTAGCTCCAAGTGAATCTGCCTTCCAATGGCCTTTCTACCTAATTCCACTGCCTGAGCATTTAACCCGTATCACTGACTAGGCACCTGCTGTGTCCTAGGTGGTGCCCAGGTGCTCACAGAGCAGCAGGGAGCCAGCCATCCTGCACTATGGAGTGTGTGTTCTGCCAGGAAAAGATGGGGTACATGGAGGAAATGGCCTTAGACAGAGGTGAGGTATAGCCATTAGAGGGCATGGGCACCATGAAAACATGGGAATGAAGCCACATAAGGGCTCCGCGAGGGAGAGGCGAAGGGATGGCCTCGAGGGAAACTGGACAGATGGAGGAGAGCCAGGCAGACGTCTGGAGAAGGGCATTGGGCAGAGGAGACAGCCCACGGAGGAGCAGCAGGATAAGCAAGAGGCCAAGTGGAAGGGGGTCAAGGCTGATCAGAGGACACATCCTGCAGGGATTGAGGGCCTGTGAGAACCTGGAATCCCCTTAGTGTAGGTGGAGGCACCAGGGCTGTAGGTGAGGACCCGCTGGCTTCTGTGTCAGGAGCAGACTGAGGGGGAAGAGGAAGCAGGGAGATAGCAAGAGGCAACAGCACCCTCCCCTAGGGCGATGAGGAGACAGTGGAAACTGTGGCAGCCAAGGTAGCAGCTTTGGGGCGTGAATCCCGGTGGGCAACTAACAGGGCAGTTGGACATCCCTCAAGGGGTCCCAGATTGGAGAGGGTACAGGCTGGGCTGAGGGACACCCCACCCCTACCCCATGCACAAAGTTCTTGCATTAAGCCTCTAGTACTGTAATAATGCCCCTCTCATTTATTTATTACTAGAGGCCCAGTACATGAAAATTTTTGCACTTGGCAGGGGGTCCCTCAGCCTGTCCTGCACCCTTACACATTGCAGGACCCCTTGGGTAGAGTCCCTAGGCCTGGCCTGAGATCAGTTCCTATTGGGGCTTTCCTTCCTCTGGCTAAAGGCAATTGGCTCCACCCCTGCCACTGCCACTGCCACTGCTTGACACCTGTGCAGCATTTTCCCCCTTTAGATTTTGAAGAAAAAAATCTGATGTGAATTTATAAGAATAGTAGAGAAGAAATGGTCCTTTGTAATTAAAATAAATTATTTTTAGGTATAGTTTTGGTAACTGTTCAAGATTGACAGTTTACCTGCAAACTCAGTCAAATTGGAGCAGCTTATACCCTTACCTGCTCTTACCAGCACAGTGATAATAATGACAGTTGACATTTATTGAGCATTTACAATGTGTGACTACTCTGCCTGGTACTTTACATCAAGCCATCCTCACAGCACATGAGTGAATTATACTCCTGCTACTGGTGGACTCTCTCTGCATGTGACAGTTATGGGGTGTGATGGCTGGGCTGGCCTGAGGCTTCCGCTTTTTTGCTGTGTGGTGGCGCCAGCCTGGCAGGGGGCCATCTGCCTACCTGATCACCCTTAACTGCTGGTCTGCCTATCTAATCACCTCTAACCACTCTGCCTGCCTACCTGATAACCCTAACTGCTGGCCTGCCTACTGATTGCCCTACCCACTTGCATGCATGCATACCTGATCCCCCTAACTGCAGGTCTCCTACTGATCACTCCTACCTGCTTGCTTGGGGGTGGGACCAGCCTGGTGAGGAGTCATAGTGGTTCTGGTCTCTGCTCATCCTGGTGATTATGCTTATGGTGGCTGACCTTTTATTATATAGGATAATTGAGTAATTGTTTGGTTACATCAAGCATGTCAAACTCAAAGGCTAACACAGGCTAAATAAACAAGGTTTAATTTTATGTGGGCTACAAAAAAACAAAACAAAACACACACACACACACAAAAGCTTCAATTTTCATAGAAACATAGATTTAGTTCCATGGAAACGTTCTGAATATAAAGGGCTAAATAAATGAGTAATCCTATATAATAAAAGCCCAGCAAACAAAACTGTGGTAGTAGGGGTGATCAGGCAGGCAAGCAGTTAGGGGAGGTCAGGAGGCAGGCAAAGTGGTTAGGAGCAATCAGGCAGGCAGAGGCAGTTAGGGGCAATCATCAGGTAGGTAGAGTGCTTAAGGGCTATCAGGTAGGCAGAGGTGGCTAGAGGAGATCAGGCAGGCAGAGGCAGTTTGGGGCAATCAGGCAGGCAAGTGGTTATGGGCGATCAGGCAGGCAGGTGAGAAGTTAGGGGCCAGTGGCAGTCAGACATCCCCCAAGGGGCCCCAGATTTCGAGAGGGTGCAGGCTGGGCTGAGGAACCCTCCCACATGCATGAATTTTGGGCACCAGGCCTTTAGTTATTAACATAAAATAATAAAACATTTTAATACAAATTAATATTTTTCCTATACATTAATGTACCAGACACTGAATAACTGTACATGTTATTAAGTATAATGCAAACACACCTATTTTTCTTGTTCTCTGAAAGCAAAATATTTTCTGTTGTGCATACCAAACAAGTCAGACTAATGATGTGGCAATTGGCTGCTAAATATTTGCTGCTAGTATTAGTGAAGAGAAATAGTGCACCTGCACATAAGGAGGAGATATAATGCAATATGATTATAGTAATCGGTCATTAGCAAATGTTATAGTTCATTATTAATAATTATGTATAACAGGATACTGTAAAAATCAAGTTATGAAATTTTTATTAAAACATTTCTTTCATACCTTTAGGTTTGCTGGGCTGCAAAAATATCCGTTGTGGGCCACATGCAGCCCATGTGCTGTGAGTTTGACATGGTTGGTTATATTAGTGAAATGCTACCATTACCTAGACAACTGTATCGCATTGAGAATATTTTCTTATGTGTTATTTGGACTAAATTATTAAATTAGAAATGCAACATATTCATTCTCAGAGCCCTCACTTCTTCCATCTTTACTTTTATATCTATTTAATATTGCAGACTCTAACCAATGGATATTTACAAAATATGAATTAAGTGCTGAAATTTTAAAAAATGAGGTGGTAACATTTTTATAAATGGGCATTTACAAAATGTAAAGTACTGAAATTTTTGTGTCATCGAAATGTATGTTTTTCATGTTGATAAGAAAATAGGAAACATATAAAAGTGGAGGTAATGAACTGAACTGGTTGAATGCCTTGAAATTTACAAAAAATATAACTGCAAAGTAACTTAGAGGCATTTTAGTTTCAAATCTTTTTGTTTTCAGGTTTGGAAACAAACATAGAAAGATGAAGTGGTTAGTGAAATAGTTCAGTATGCTTTCTTCTCCTGTTGAATTAGTAACATTTATCTGGACAATAGCTGAAGTTTAACTAGGACCATATTGTACTCAGAAAACTTTGCTCTTACCAGTAACACTCGTTTTGAGAACACAGGAGTTATTCTTAGGGAGTGGCGTGCCCAGGGTTTTCTTTGTTTCTTTTCTTTATTTTCCTCTTTTTTGTTTTGTTTAAAAATATTGGTTTTCCAATGTGTGTCATATACAGGCTATCTATATCTTTACATAGCTGCAGTCTTATTTTGAGGTCTTTTTAAAATGCTTTCTTTCATGCACATGTCTGCTATAACTAGTACTTGAGGCTGTATCCATAGTATTTATCATCATAAATCTGAGAAATAAGGAAATCCAATGAAATCACAAATATTTGAGATGTATTTTAAAAAGGAGCCGTGAAGTGGTCACAGAAAGTTATGGTTCACATCCAGGAAACAAATTGTTTCAGACAGAAAACATTAGCAATGGAAAGCACTAGAGAACACAGATGGAAGCTATGGGCTCAGGGAATAGCACTGAATACCTGACTCCATTACTAACTAGAGACATAACATTACACACATCACGTCAAGTAACTGGGTCTCAGTTTTCTCACCTCCTCAAAGAACAGATTGAATGGGAAAGTCTCTACAGTCCCTCCTCTAAAATTCTGTTTTTCAGGTCCTAAGTTTTCTCTTTTGAAAATGTATATACTGGATAGAACTTGGATGTAAACTAATAGTTTTCAGGCTACTGGAGAGAGTTCCAAACAAGAGGAACCCAAAGAGGCCCACACCAAGACACATCATAATTAAAATGTCAAAGAGAGAATCTTAAAAGCAAGAAAAAGCAGTTAGTTACCTTCAAGGGAGTATCCATATGACTGTCAGCTGAATTCTCAACAGAAATTTTGCAGTCCAGAAGGAAATGGCAAGAAATATTCAGTGATGAATAGCAAGTATCTACAACCAAGATGATTCTTCCCAGCAAAGGTATCATTTAGAATTGAAAGTCAGATACAGAGCTTCACAGACAAGAAAAAAACTAAAGGATTTCATCACCACCAAACTATCGATAGTATACATGAAATGTTGAAGGTTATTCTTTAAGAAGAGGAAGAGGAAGAAGATGATGAACAATAAAATAGCAATAGATACATATCTATCAACAATTGAATCTAAAAATCAAAATAAATGAACAAAGAATTTAATTTAAAAAATCAACCAAAAAATAAAAACACCTGATGAATAAAATAGAACCAGAGGCATGGAAACTTGGAATAGACCAAGGAATCTTAGAGGAAAGGAGTTTAGGGGGGTAGGAAGAGATTAGCCAGATATCTTATATGCATATACTAGTATGTATTACCTATGGACAATAGGGTGGCAAAGGCCTGGGGCAGGTGGGAATCAGGTGGAGGGGAGCAATGGGAGGGAAAAAAGGTGACATTGATAATACTCTCAACAATAAAGATTTTAAAAATAAAATAAAACTTCCCAGAATCACTATACTCTCCAAATGCCTTCACTTACATTTATGGAAATGGACTGTCTTTTGAATTAAATTTATTCACAAACATGGAAGGGACTGATAGAGAAACCTAACTATATATTTGAGCATATGAAAAGTCACCAAACAAAGCAAGCCAGTATATGGACACCACAAGATATAGCAAGATATAGGATGTAAATCTCCTCTAAAGTATTGCCAATGCAGTCTTAGAAATAAGATAGTTTTTATTTTATATATATATATATATATATATATATATATATATATATATATATATATATCAATACTTATAGGTTGATATATGCCTACAGTTAAAAAATTATGTGATACTATACACACACCCACACACACGTGCATACACTAGAGGCGATACACAAAATTTGTGCAAGAGTTGACCTTCCTTCCCCTGGCTGCTGGCACCAGCTTCCCTCTGGCACCTGGGACCCAGGCTTCCCTTTAAGCCCCAGCTTGATCCAGAAGGTCATCCAGTCTAATTAGCACATTATGGTTTTAATATATATATATATATTTGAACCTGGTATTTGTTACCATTTTCCGTTAATTGAAAAGGTAGTAAAAAAGACTTAACACTCCAAAGAGAAATGATAAAAGAGAACACAGTGATAACCAAGTTATGAATAACTGAACTCTGATGACTATTAATTTTACTAAGAAACAAGAACTTAAGAAAATAACATTAAATTGAAGCAAATTAATGCAAGTGGCAAGAGAGACAATTTGTCCTGTAGACTTTTGCAAAACATTTGTGAAAACCTTCTGCAATGTTAGCTAACATTATTACATTGTATTGAATATTGATTATTTTAGAGAAAAATACCAGCCCAGAGTTATGGATGTAATATTCTACATGAAAATAAGGCTATACATTACAAAGCAATCTGTTTATGCTGCTGATTTAATGATCTCCATCGTTATTCATCCTCTTATACTAGAGGCAATGCAGACTCTTCTGAACCCTGAACCACATTCAATGTGAAGTTGAGTATTATATTTATGGCTGATTGGGAAAAATAACTCCAAATCTTACCTACACTAAATAGACTTTGAGTATTCTAAAAAAAAAAAAAAAAAAAAGGTCTGCAGTTTTTACACTCTTATCTTTTGTCAGTTTTTACCAGTACTGGGTATTGGAGAACAAAACAAATTGTTACAATAAGGCACTCAGAGACAACATGGGCAACTTTAATATGTTCCTATTGTGTATGGTTTACCAAGTGACTTCATTTAGACAAGTTAACACTAATAAAAGCACATCACGCATTATGACTCTAAGTTTATTCAATGAGTTAATATTTTGACTGATGTCATTTTATATATGTATAATTCAAGAAATTAAAGCAAAAATTGAGAGGATTATAAAATATTTAGTAATTAAGTGATTAATGAACAAAGTCCATAGGTGTTCCACAGACAAAAATGTTGGGAAAATATAGGTAGGGAAAATGTTGTGTTTATAACAACAGAAAACAGGTCAAGTGATCAGAAATAAAGGAAAACAGGTCAAGTGATCAGAAATAAAGGAAAATAAAAGATTGAGTGTGAGAGGAAAGTAGTATTTAAACCAGTGGGAAGACTGGCTGGGTGGTTAAGTTGGTTGAAGCATCCTCCCGAACACCAAAAAGAGATTTTGGGTTTGAGTCCTGGTCAGAGCACAAACCCAAGTTGTGCGTTTGATCCCATGTAGGGGCATATGTGAGAGGAAACCTATCAATGTTTCTCTCTCACATTAATATTCTTCTCTCTCTCTCTGTTTCTCTCTCTCTCTCTCTCTCTCTCTCTCTCTTTTCCTCCCTTCCCCATCCTCTGTCTCTAAAATCAATAAACATATCTTCTGGTGAGGATTAAAAACATAGTGGAGGAAAGGTGCAGCATTCAACAATTGGTCAAACTCTTTAGGGTGGGGCAAAACTCCATTTTTGGTTAAACACCAAAATTAAATAATAAGTAGAACAAAGACTAATGTTAAAAAATAAAGAACCATCTACAACTAGATGAAAATAATAAGTGAATTTTGTTTTAATAATATAAGGCAGCAAAGACCATTTAAGTAAGCTACTTTTAAAAAGCCATAAAGATTAATATGTTTGATCATTATATATTTTCTAAGGGGGAAAATATCACAAACAATGCCAAGAAACAAATATCAAAGGTGAAGAAATATGTTTACAAACATAGTATATTAGATCAATATATTTTGTAAATCTTATATTCATTAAGAAATATATGTATAGCTCAATATAAAAATGGGCTAAGGGCATACAGAATAAGTGTGCAGCATTTATTTATATGTTTGTTTTCAATAAATAATATTCCCAGGGATCAAAATCTAATGATACATAATGCAAAACATTGAATATTTATTCCTATCCTTGTGCCCATTTCCATATGATACCCCTAACCCCTGGTAGGTACGACTAGTATTAGTCTTTATTTTGTTTCTTTTTAAATATTTCTGTTGATTTCAGAGAGGAAAGGAGAGGGAGAGAGAGATAGAAACATCAATGATGAGAGAGAATCATTGATTGGCTGTCTCCTGCATGGTCCCCACTGGGGATTAAGCCCTCAACCCAGGCATATACTCTGACCTGGAATTGAGAAATCAAACCATGACCACCTGATTTATAGGTCAACATTTAACCACTGAGCCACACCAGCTGAGTCTCATACTTGTATTAGTCTTTAAAATGTATCTGTTCACTGTTTATTCATATAGACAGAGAAATGCAAATATATAGTTTTATTTCACTTCATCTTACACAAAATGTAGCAATTTCCATTTTACTCCACCACACTTTCTCTTTTTTCATGTAAAAATATAATGTGGAGCTTTCCCTTTTTTACATAGAGAGCCTCTCATTCTCTAGAAATCTGTACATATTCCACTATAATATAATTTACTCAATGACTTCCATATAGAAGGCCTTTTGACATATGTTCAATATTTTGCTATTATAAATAGGAATGCTATGAAGAATGATGTACATAGATCATTTTCTATGTTTATCTGTAAGACATATTCCCCAAAGTGAATTTCCTGAGTCAAAGAGTAAATGTAATTGCAATTTTGAAAGATACTGTCAAATTTTCCTTCATTAGAGGTTGAACTATTGCACACCCCTGCCAGTAATGTTTGAAAGTAGCACTTTTCTCAAAGCCCTGCAAATAGTGTTGTCAAATGATTAGTGTTTTGACAGTCTGGATAGATTATATGTATATATATTATATCTTGGTATAATTCTTTTTAGTGTGAATGAGATTAAATGTCTTTCAGTATCATTTTTTTTTTCTTTTGGGTATATATGAATAGTTTTGTATTTGTTGTGTTTGTTTTGCTTTTGCATTTTTCTTGGGCTTGCACATAATTTCAATTTCTCTGTGGTTAAAGATTCAAACTTTTTTTCTATGGCTTCTGGAAATTTTTAAATAGTTCCTGAGAGATGTTTAGAAAGCCACAAAATAATCCCCTTTTTATGCCCTGGAAGAGAGGAGGGGAGGAAGGGAGAGAGAGAGAGAGAAACATCCACGTGAAAGAGACACCAATCAGTTGCATCCCATAAGTACCCAAACCAAACCAGGGACAGGGACACAACCTGCAATCTAGGTATATGCCCTTTCTCTAACCACTATGCTCTAACCGCTTATAAACCCTGGCCAGGGCAATATAAATATACTAGAGGCCCAATACACAAAATTCATGCATGGAGGGGTGTGTGTCCCTCAGCCCAGCCTGCACCCTCTCCAATCTGGGACATCTTGAGAGATGTCCAGCTGCCCATTTAGGTCCAATCCTAGTAGGATCAGGCTTAAAACGGGTAGCCCGAAATCCCTCTCACAATCCAGGACGGCTGGCTCTCAAATGCTTGTTTTCCTGCCTTCCTGATTGAACCCTAACTATTACTTCTGCCTGCCAGCCTGATCACCACTAACTGCCCTCCTCTGCTGGCTTGGTCACCCCTAACTATTCACCCCTGCAGGCCTGGTCCTTCCCAACTGTTCTCCCTTGCAGACCTGGGTCTCCCCAAACTGCCTTTCCCTGCAGGTCTGGTCACTTCCCACTTTCCTCCTCTGACAGCTTGGTCACCCCTAACTTCCCTCCCTGCAGGCATCGTTCCTCCTAACTGCTCTCCCCTGCTGGCCATCTTGTGGCAGCCATCTGTGTCCACATGGGGGTAGCCATCTTTGACCATATGGGGGCAGCCATCTTGTGTGTTGGAGTGATGGTCATTTTGCATATTATTCTTTTATTGGATAGGTGGATAGTGCACGGGTGTGTGCCAGCTGGTTTGTCCTGAAGGGTGTCCTGGATCAGGGTGGAGGTTCCCTTGGGGCATGGGGTGGCCTGGACGAGGTGGGGCCTGTGGTGGTTTGCAGGCTGGCCACACCACTCCCCCCTGCCACCCAGTGATCCAAGTGGAGGCTTTGGGATCTGGGATTTATTTATCTTCTATAATTGAAACTTTGTAGCTTTGAGCAGAGGCCTGGGCCAGCTAGAGTGTGCAGGAAGCTTGGCGTCCTCCATTGCCAGGGAAACCCAAGCCTCCTTCTTACTCCATGGCCACAGGCATCTTAGTTGGGTTAATTTGCATAATTTCTCCTGATTGGATGGTGCATGTGGCTTGTGGGTGTAGCTGAGGTATGGTTAATTTGCATATTACTCTTTTATTAGAAAGGATATGCTTTTAAACATACAATGTATACAGTGTTATGAATATAAATGATTAATCATGTATCTGTCTAAACACATCCACCCTTTTATATACATATATGCATATATAATACATATTTGTTGCCATATATATTTTAAAGCAGGGGTCCTCAAACTTTTTAAAGTGGGGGCCAGATCACAGTCCCTCAGAGAGCTGGAGGGCCGGACTATATGAACTACTAATTCCTACTGTAACACCTCGGCTGCGCTCACTGCCCAAAAAACCTGGCTGGTCGGATCAGACTCCTCTGCGGGCCACATGTGGCCCGCGGGCCGTAGTTTGAAGACGCCTGTTTTAAAGTATATTATATATATGAAGTATCCTATATAATAAAAGCCTAATATGCAAATAGACCAAACTGCAGAATGACTGGCAGAACAACTGGTTGCTATGATGTGCACTGACCACCAGAGGGCAGAAGCTCAATGCAGGTGTTGCTCCCAGCCTGTAGGCCCCAGGCCAGCCAACCAAGGCAGGTGCCCAGATAAGTTGCTGGTTGCCCCACAGATTGGCCCTAATTGCCAGCCAGGCCCTGGGACTCTACACATGCACACATTTCATGCACTGGGCCTCTAGTTATATATTGCTGTAAATGTGAAGACACTATAACACATCAAAGAAACTGATGCTTACCTCTGAGAAGAGAATTGCAGAATTAGGCTTTGCATAGGACAGGAGTATACCTTTTTAAAATTAAACTTTTAATTTTAAAATTGCTTTATATTTACTGAAAAAATTGCTAAGCTAATATAAGAAGTCCCATATATTCTACAATCAGTATTTTTATTACTAACATATTTCATTAGTATAGCATATTATTCAAAATTAATGAACCAATATTGATGCATCATTATTAACTAGAGTCCATACTTCATTCTAAGCTATTTTTCCTTCCCAATGCTCTTTTTTTTGTCCTAAACTCCCATTCAGGATAACACAATACATTTAGTTGTCATGCCGCCTCAGGCTCCTCTGGACTGCAGGAATTTCTCAGCTTTTCCTCAACACTGACAACTTTGAGAAATAATGGTCTTGTAGGATAACTCTTTACTAGAGCTTGTCTGATGGTTGTCCTATGACTAGACTGGGATTTGGGCTTTTATTCTCATGCTATCATATCCTATTATGCCAAGGGTACATGCTATCAGCATGACTGTCACTATTGTATTAACCTTGATCACTTGGCAGAAATGATGTTTGTCATGTTTCTTTACTGTAAATTTATTATACCCACAACCCTTTATACTGAGGTTTTGGAAATGTTACTATTATATGTTCAGCCTACACATAAGGAATGGAGAGTTATGGTCCACTTCTTGAGAGTGGAGTAAACATATAAATTATTTGGGATGTTTGTGCACAGGAGATTTCCCTAACTCCCCAGTTATTTATTTATTCAGTCACTCACTTATGCCTGTATGGAATCACAGATATTTATACTTTGGATTATAATTTAATACTATTTAGTTTTTTCACTGCAAAAATTGTTTCAGCTTTGGACATTGGGAACTCATTTAGTTGGTTCCTGTGCCACATTAACATTATTAGTCAAAGTGGTTTAATTTATATTTCTTTTTTTTTTATTTTTTAGCTCTTGCTTGCTTTCTGTCTCTACACAGTGCAAAAGGCTAATCTTGTTTATTTTCCACCCTAGTACTAGAGTCAGCTATTTCTCCAAGGACTCCTGATTTCTTCTAATGGGGAATGGTGTAAAAAACAGTATCTGGTTATACTCCTAGGGCCTCTTATTAGACAAGACTATATATATATATATACTAATCCATGTATAAATACATACCTATACATAGTTCTATGTGTACACATTCAAATCTATATTAAGTTAAATTGAATTTTTAATTTTTATGGATGTCTCCAAATGTTAACTCATTATAACATAGTCTCCACCCCTTGCTTATCTGTAATTTGCCACTCCAGCAACGAGAAATCATATTATGATCACCCATTATGCATTTTCTTAATTATTCATTGAAGATATGCATGGATAGCACTCTTAGTATTGTTAATCCATAACCGCATGATAATCAACTATATCAATTAGAGTTCAGTTATTATGCAGCTGTTTTTCCTTTTATCTTATAGACTCAACTCATTTCCAAACTAAACAGGTGAGCACAGTTCCTTCTTCCATCATCTTAGTATTATGCTACTCTGACTTTTGCAGGTCCATATAAAATCTAGAATTAGTTTGTTGACTTTCACAAAATCACTTGATAGGATTTTGAACAGAAACATACTTTTAAGTGTATATAATTTTGCAATTTTATGTTTTTTCCTGAGCATATATTTCTCTAAATCAATTAACAACAAAAAAATCTATTCAAGGAGATCATGCCTTTGTGCCATTCTCAGTTTTAAAAAATTGGACACTATTTTATATTATATTTAATTAGCTAAATGTTCCTCTCTCGAAATAAAATAGATAACTTAGAAATAAAAAAGAAAAATAACTTCCATTAAATAATGTAATAACTTAAATTTAATTCAAATTCTAAATTAATATTTGCCTATTTGTGTATTGTGTCCTTGTCATAGGTATAGAAATATATAAGCATAAAATTCATAATCCCTAATCTATATAAAATGATAATCTAAAGAAGGAATAATAAAAACACAGGCCATGACAACCCAAATTTAAAAAGAATAGGGATCTCCATCTTTTTTATCTCTTGATTATCAGAATCTGTCTTTCCCCAGCACACATTTCCTGAATGGCATATGATATGAAAATTCCAGATTTTCCTTAAACATTTTTCTTCTAACAAGGTACAGCTTTGTATATTCCATTTTCTATTATTTTAAGAAAATAGCATTTCAACATGATTTTAAAAAATATATGCAGTCACTTCATAAATTTTAATTGCTATTTTCTATACCAAATGTGTCAAAACATGACTAGTTTTCATCACATAGTATGACATAAACGATATTGAAACAGAAAGGCCTTATATTCAAAACAGGTTTGAATAGCACTGATAAGCTTATTGATTAAAGAGGAAGGCGGTTTCTGATACGTGGGGTAAATTAGGAAATTCATGATTTGGATATTAGAAAGAAGGTCTTAGGTATATAAAGCATGGTAAATATTAGAAAACCCCAAGAGATATATAAAGAGAAAAGTGACTTCAATAGTAATATATAAGACCAACAATTGTTGCTTTTCAGCTTTGCATTGAAACACCATTCTGAATTTAAGGAGCTAACTCATTGTATAAGATGTGGCCAGAGGCATAATTTTCCATATTGAAAGCCCAAGGCACTGAATATTTTCTCTCAGGTGACTACTGAGATATAGGATACAGGTACATAAATCAAGTTTCTATGCTTCTATCTGGGGCTTTGAATCTGAGGAAATTAGCCAAAGACACAAGGCCATTAGACACACGAATTGAGATGACAGCAGTGGTGAGGATGCGGTGGAAGCATTGGATATAGAGGAGTGTTTGATATTGCTGTCATCAATACTGTATTAGACAGAATATTCTTGGCCATAACTTTTGGATACTTTCTCTGCTGACTAAACTCCTTTGTCCCTACCAGTTATGCAAGCTTGGTTCTCTAGTCTTCCTTAAAGTTTGTGAATCTTGAAATATCATTTCAACACTTTAATTTCTGCTTTTATAGTTGATTTCTATTTCTTCCAATTAGAAACTGAGTGGCACAAAGAGCAATGTTTAAATACTGAAAAGGGAGGATAAGAAAATCATTAAAAAATCACTTCTGAGGATGTACAACAATACTTGCTAGTCTCTCGATTAATAACTGTATATCTACCCAAAAGATCAAAGCGCACAGTTCATTGCTCCATCATTTGAAGTGTATCCTGCTCAATAGTATCTGTATTTGAAATATGAGGTTAGAGGAAAAGTCAAGTATGACAATAAGATTGACTTTAGGGAGAGGAAAGAACTTGAGTTTGCAATAAAGGAAGTTAGATAATTGACAGAAACAATGCTTTACAGAAAAATCAATATAGAATTTCAGTTGCAAGAATGGAAAAGTATAGATAGCTTCTACTGCTTTTGGAAAAGTTTCCAAATGCAATTAAAGGAGAAGCAGAAACATTTTTTGAAGCTTGTTGTTTTTGAAGTTAAAAGTGTAAGGAAATGAGGATTCTTATGTGATTAAGCACAAATGCATCCTAATATCTATGATAGAAAAAAGGCAATTCATTCCTTGTTTGACTTTCTTAATTGTGTGATTATGCGAAGTTGATGCCCATTCTTATTTTGTTCCTGTCTCCTTCTCTATCCTTATTAGGATCAGGCCTAAAAGGGCAGTAGGATATCTCTCTCACAATCCAGAACTGCTGGCTCCCAACTGCTCAGTTGCCTGACAGGCTTATCACCCCCTAACCACTATCCTGCCAGCCTGATAGACATCTAACTACTCCACTAGCAGGCCTGGTCCCTCCCAACTGCCCTTTTCTGCTGGCCCAGTCACCCCTAACTGCCCTAGCCTGCAAGCCTGATTGCCCTCAACTGCCCTCCATTGTAGACCTGGTCCCTCCCAACTCTCCTCCCCTGCTGACCTGATCGTTCCCAACTGCCCTCTCCTGCAGGCCTTGTCCCTCTAAACTGCCCTCCCTGCAGGCCTGGTAACCCCTAACTGCTCTCCACTGCAGGCTCGGTTGCACAACTGCCCAACCCCTCTGGCCCAGTAACCCCTAACTGTCCTCTGTGAAGGCCTGGTCACCCCCAACTGCCCTCCCTTTATGGCCTAAGTCCCCCCCACCTCCTCTCCCCTGCAGGCATGGGTCCCCCCCAACTGCCCCTCCCTGTAGGCCTGCTCACCCCTAACTGTCCTCCCTTGCAGTTCCAGTCACCCTGAACTTCCCTCCCCTGCTAGCCATCTTGTGGTGGCCATCTTGTGTCCACATGGGGGCAGCCATCTTGTGTGTTGGAGTGATGGTCTATTTGCATATTACTCTTTTATTAGATAGGATCCCAAGAGGCAAAGTAAGGGCGTGGTCAAGATGTTTACATCAATAACATACACCTGAACTCCAGTAAGCTTTGTTTTAGCAGCACTTGCTGCACCTCCTGCAGCCCACATCACACAGCCACCTGGGGCCACATGTTTGGAACATTAGATCAAGCTTACAACCATAGCCTTTGGCTATAATTGTGCTGGGAGGGCTTTGCTCTCCAAGCTGGGACCTGCATGTGGCTTTGCCACAAGAGGACCATGTCCTTTCATGAGTCAGGAGCTTGAACCTGTGCAAATGCTATAGCTGCTCTCCACAAAAAATATATTCTTGGATGAGGACTTATATATATATATATATATATATATATATATATATATATATATATATATATATTCTATAAAGTGTCTTAAATTCTTTGCTCTCTTTTTTTCTTTTTTTGGCTTGGATTGTTTATCTTCTTTTAGATTGGAAAGTATTTTCTAAAATCTTTGCTTTAATAGTAATTCAAAAAATTTCTTCCTGTTTGTGATTTATTAATTTTATTTCCTTGTGATGTATTTTGATTAACATACATACATACTGTACTTGTATGTATTAGTTCTATCCTTTATAATTTACAAATTTTGTTTCTGTTTAAAAAAGTTCTTCCTTCCATATCAAAAAATATTTTCACGTATTTTTTCTAAATATCTTACAATTTTTAAAATGAATTCAATCTATATGGAGTGGATTTCTTATGTGGTGTACTTAATTGTCCATGTTTAATTTTTAACATTAAAAAACGATCTTACCATCCTTAAAAACTCCCCATTTTTCTACTGACCTGCAATACTAGCTAAGTTAAAAATAAATTTGGCTTATGTGTGGTCTATTTCTAGGTTCAATGGTATGTTCAAATGAACTATTTTTCTATACTTATACTCATACCTTAACCGATTCAATAGAGCTTTATTTTTTATGTATATAAGGCAAATTGTACCACTTTTTCTCTTGAGATGTGCTTGGTTATTATTGGCCCAAACTCACTCAGATTAATTGTAGAAATAACTTTGATCAGGTTTCATAAAATGTAAAAACTACCTAGGGCCAGAGAGTAAATAGTTTAGTTTTCACAGGTCATATGGTCTCTTATCACTGCTTAACTCAGCTATTGTAGTGAAAAGCAGTAACACACAATGCATAAGTAAGTACTTATTTGTGTTCTTAGACATATTTAAAGCTTTATTTACAAACACAGGTGGAGGAATGAGTTTCATCTGACGGTTGTGGTTTGCCAACCTGTCCTACCTATGGCATTACCACATGGGCTTGAATCCCTAAACAACATGTTACCTAGTGTTGCCTTTTTCTTCTTTTTCACTTTATATAAATGTAATCTTAATATGTTTAATCTTCCGGGATTTATAGTTCTGAGCACTGGTTTTTTCCCCCCCAGCTTTATCATTATGCATTTTTTTCTAAACATGATTCTCAATATACTAAATGGAACACAAAATGCATTTTCCTAAGTATTGACCAGACTCCAAAGTTTTAGGGGATCCCAGTATACTGGATGGGATTCTTTTGGATAAAACAGAGAACTATGAATGAATTTCTTAGAAATCAAATGCCTTATGTAGAAAAACATATGGGAGGAATCAGATATGATTCCAGGGCACAGACATGACCCTTTCACATTGGTGAAACCACTAGGTGCTGCTTTGCAAGACACACTCAGAAGAAAGGATGCTTGCCTTCTGCCTAACAGACCATAAAATCCTTATTATATCCCTTAGCACAGATAGTTTCTCAAGTGACTGTGTCCTTGGGAGATTGCCAAATAAAAGACTAAGCCTCTATAGCGAAAGGCAGTCATCAGTATCAAGACTTATTTTATCCCCTTGAAACATGGTTCAGATGATGGTTGATCACCTCCTCTCACCTTTGAGTCAAGACCTTCTCCTACTAGTTCTATTTTATGTATTGTACTTACCCTGTCTCCATATCAGAACTTTCTCTTCACCAGCCTCATCTGCTTTTGGCTCATCTTGGTAAATGTTGTCAAATGTTTTCAATTTCCATGCCCATCTGACCAGGGTCCCAGAATATTTTTTTTTCTAATTTCATTTAGGTTGAATATGTACCACCATGAGCCAAAATTAGTGGTTGGAAAAAGAGTTATAAGTTTAAATCTGGAACCAGACAATGTATTTTGTGTGTTGGCAGCAACTCACTGCATCTTTATATTGACTCCTTCTGCATTTTTCCTTATGTGGTACAAACCAATATAACTTCAGTTTATTGTAGTTTATTTAATTTTACTCTACTCAACCTAAGACTTGAGTGATAATATTGTGCTAGTTACAAATTCTCTTTAAAGATGACATAATCCTATATAATTAAGAGCTAATATGCTAACAGCTGTCATGCCATCACAACCAATCAGCAGGAGGCTGTGTGTGCAGTGAGGGTGGCCACGCAAAGAGGTAGAAGGCAGGGTGCCTCCTCCAATGATTTCAATCACACGCTGGGCCTCTAATGTTACGTAACTGTCTCATTGATCAACTCCAAGTTTCAGTGAACATACAGAGACAAAAGTTAGCTCACAGTTGTTTGTTTGGAAAATATGCAGTGACTAATAAATAAAAATACTAGAATAAACTCTGTGTTTTGTATACTCACAACTGTAAACCTACTTCTGCACCACCCTATATTTGTTTGACTATCATTGAGCATTCTCTTCTGACAGAAGAACCTAAATTAAAAGATTATAGGACACCACCTTTGGAAATTGCTTCTCAGAAACGTTTGCATCTTCCTGTATCACCTTTCTCTGAACCCAATTATTTTTCACCACCACTCGACTCTGTGTGGCTTATTATGCTAATATGTTACAGTTATCATAATGCATGAAATTCTGATTGGGAATTATTTGTATTTCTTCCCTTTTCAATAAACTCTACTTTCCTCCTTTTCTGACAATACGTTTCTTACTTAAGAGTGACAACAAGGATAAACTACTTGAATTCTCATCTCAATGTAGTTGGAAAGCATTTTCAATTGCCAAGTAAAAGCAGAACTCTTATCTACACTAAATTGAATCTTGACTTCTTTTCACAATCCCTTTACCCTCTGTCATTGTGTGTAAGATCAAGTCTTTTCAATTTACGTAAAATGGCTGACTAGGCTAAATGCAGTGAGTATGAGTGGGTGCTCCCAAGGGACTTGTGCTGTCCAATGTATCTAAATGAATTGAATCTAGAAATGATCTACTGCCACATTTGGCACCCTTCTCTTTCAGATAGCAACAAAGTACACATTGGGGCATCCTGTAGCATGCACCATTAAAAAAATAAGCTTGCAGAAATAAGACATCTTTATAGATTGAGAAGTATTTAAAATATTAAGTTTTTTGCTTTCGTTTCTTAAATTGGCTGTAGTATGTGCTTTTGGACTTTCAAACACTTTTTAAAGATTTTAGAATTGATGTTCTCTATTTAATTTTGTGGCTATAGGTTTGTCTGCATCTATGTTTTCCCCTATTTCCCTGTCTTTGTCTCTCTCCCATACACACACACACACGCACACACACTACACAAATATTCATACATAATTGGAGTGATCATACTGAATCTTTTAAATATCATGTTTAAACCACTGTTACAAAGGTTTAAGTCAAGTTTCTTTTGGTTGGGGATTGCACTACTGCATACATTTAAAATAATACTATGTTCACAGATGAGATGAATGAAAATTGGCAAAAAGTTGCTAATCATCATAAGGCCTTTGTTCTTGACTATATTTAAGCTCCATTCAATTTCTTTAGCATTTTGCTAATCTCAGATAATGTTATTTAAGATCTGTATGTGTGTCTTAGATAGTTATTGAATAGAAAAGAGTTGGGAAAACTGTAATAAAGTGCTAATTATTAACAATGGCCTAACCAAGTCTTCCCTCTCACCCTATACCCATGCCTATGCATAGGACTCCCTGGGGTTTTCTATTGCTGTATGCTATTACAGCAGGTCCTTCGGTCAATTTGAAGTGCAATGATTGATCAAGAATACATGGATAGGTCTGAATCCCCTTAAATGGTATGTAAAATGCTGTCTTCATGCTTATATTAATGGCCCCAGGAACTACTTTTGTCAAATTCAGGAAACTATTTGTGATCCAAAGGAAGATAAAGAGCCAGTTTGGCAGAGAGGAAAACTGAAGCACCCAGCCCTCCATAGACCTATGCTTCCTTGAAAATGCCTGTTTTTCCTTAGAACTCATGAATTTTTTGCCTTCTAATTAATAATATCTCTGTCTTTATCTAACATAATTATGCTTTTAACTACAGCCTGAAAGTGCTGGGGCAAACCTTTGTTATTTATCTAAATTGAGTGAATAATTTCTATTAGCTTCTGAATCCTTTTAACGAATGGGCTGATGTTGGCCTCTTCCCGGCCTGTCACTGCCCTGCTGACCTGTGAGAGATCACTGAGTTTTTCATTGTGCTCCTGGACTCCTCAATGTATGGAATGAGTTTCTGGCTTTTTTAATGTCTATTTTTGTGAATATATTACTTTCTATTATTTCTTTTCCCCCACTCCCAGTTAATGTGATTAAGAAAATATCTAGCTAACTCACAGAAATAAAAAAGGAAGTAATTCCTTAGAAGTCTGGAGTCATTTTCTCTGACAAGGTTACCCTTTGAAGGATACTTAACAAATTATAGGCATGTCATGGAGAAAATAATAATCAGTATGTCATGCAGTTCACTTCCAAATCACTTTACATCATCATCTCATCTTAGACAATGACCACACATGTGTCAACACAGAGTTGCATAATACACTGTTTATGAACTGAAGGAACAGGCTGTCTAGAAAGACAAATGGGTATGAAACCAATGATGCTACTGTGCCATAGTTAACAGTCTATTCTTTTTTTAAGTCCTATATTTTTAATTTATTGGGGTGCTATTGATTAATATAGTTATGCAGGTTCCAAGTGTACAATTCTATGATATACCACCTAAATATTGCATTGTGTGCTCACCACCCAAAGTCAAATCTGTTCTGCGGTGTAATGGTGAGCACACTGTATGCCAACGGTCCACTCTTAGTTTTTCCTGGTTCTTACCTTAGCCTCAGTGGTAGTAGTTTTTTGTTTTATTTCATCTATTCAGAGTGACTCCCTTTTGAGATGACTTTTTCACTCCTCTATACCTACGGTGGAAGGACCCTAGCCAAAAAATGAAATATGGAATCTGTGATCTCTTCTTTCTACTTTGACAAGTTGGACCAAGGTTGGACGGCTTAGCTGAGTCAAGGAGATTTTTCTCTTGCAAGATGTTGTATCTACAAGATTCAGAAAGGGCTGCGAGTGGCTACTTATGACCGACATAGGATATATAAATTTGGAAACAATAGTACATATATTTTTGGTCCAATGAGTAGAGAAAGCCAGGCACAGAGAGAGACTGGAGCATATACATGACGTAGGAGAGCTGAGGAAGAAAGTTCTGATGGATTTTTTATCTGCACTGTTTATTTTCACTGCAAAACGCAGGAAAACCCTGGTATCATGTAACTCTGCCTCTGTCCTTGTGACAACAGGCAAGAAACTTAATTTTTTTTTGTGCCTCAGTCTCCTCATCTTTAAATAGAAATGATAGTAATAGTATATTACTCAATAGTAATAAACATATTACTATGAAATTATATCATGCCAATAGTAATTCTATGGGAGTATTGCAAAGATTAAATGAACTAATACACAGCCAATCTTGGCACCTACAATAAGCATTTGTGTCCTTGGATTTTATGAGATAACTTCATCTCTTATTTTCTTGAGTTAGATTCTGTTATATAAATCTCTAAAATGTCCCCTTATATAGAAATAAGTTGATCTTTATATTGGTGTTTTTACTTTAATAGGCTGCATGGGAGGTAACTGAGGCTGATGGAAAAATTAACCTTGACAAAATACTTTTCTGAGTTTCATTTTTTGTTGTTGTTACTTGTAGGGATAACTATGGTCTGAGGCTGTTTTAAATGATTTATAGCATCTGTCACCTAACATATTGTGAATAGCATTTATTATTATGATATTACATTTGTTATTTCTATAGATTTATTCTTAATTCATTTATTATTAGCTAGTTAATTTATTTGATGATCTAAATTGTGAGTTATTTCAATTAGAAATTGAGGCAGGGTTTTGTGTTTGGAGCTTTTGAGCTAGTAATTTTACATTTTAAAAGTAAGTACTACAATTAAAGAATTAAGCAATTTTATCCATTATAGTTATTAAATATCTCATTTTTCCACATTTTCCAAAATGACAGTTAAAGTAGGACTTAATATTAAGCATTCAATCATGTCCTCTCAGTCCCTAATCTTAATACATTTCTACTTCAATAATATTTGATTTGATAAGCTAGTAATTGTTCTTTAAAATCTAAAATTTTATACTTCTTTGAGAAGAGAATTAAGAAACTATAGTAATCAAATAGGCACTTAAAAAGTAGTTTCCATTTTCTCTACATTTCCTAGCTTTTTTACTTTCCACTTTTATTTTTCATACCACTGTTATACTTCTGGTTGCATACTATTTACATTCAGGATTGCATTGTTTTATTACATACTAAATCATCACCTTAATTAGCATATATTAAAGTATAATTTTAGCAATTATTAATAATATAATAAAATGATTCATGAAGTTTTTATGTACAATAAATCTAAATGGCCCAATTTTATAAAGGCCCTGATAGCCACAAGCAGAAATCAATGCTCCCAAGGACTTTTGCATAAAGTCCCAAAAGTAGATATGCTATAATGTTCAAGCATAAATGGCAACAAACAAAAGCTTCTTCAATATTACTAAATATACTGATTAAGTATAAATGAGGCATTTGAAAACCAAATGAAAATTGTTGTATATTTAGTAAAATAAAGAATAGGAAAGCCTATAGTCTGCTATTAAAACTGTACTCAAAGAAAATATATAATTTAAATTTATTATTTAAAACAAAGGCAAAAAGAAATTCTTATATTAATAAATTAGAAAATTAATTTATAGTAAAGAGAGAAGAAAAATAAGCCAAAATTAATTAATTTTAAAACACAATACAGTAAAAGATTTAAAAACATAATGCCTGTACTTTTAAAAGTCCAATACCAGTTAGAGAATTATTTATAGTAGTCTTTCTAAAAAAAAATAAATTAATTTTTAAAAATGAAATAATGAAAGTTGGAAAATGAATCCAGTCACCATAACTAAATGATCCTATCCTCATTGCGTAGAGCATATTTATTATACATAGAATTTAAAATTTTAATTTATGTAATGCTTCTGTTATTTTTAACTAGAGGCCCAGTGCATAAAATTCATGCACAGGATGGGGAGGAGGACGCAGTCTAGCCTTCACCCTCTTGCAATCTGGGACCCCTTGGGTTCAACTGCCAGTTTAGGCCCTGTGGGATCCCTGCAGGATTGGGCCTAAAATGACAGTTGGAAATCCCTCTCACAGTCCGGGACCACTGGCTCCTAACCATTCACCTACCTGCCTGCCTGATCGCCCCTAACTGCCTCTGCTTCAGCTCCTGCTTCCATGGCTTCATCTGAAAGGACATCTGGAATGATGTCCAGAAGGTCGTTTGGCTGTCTGGTCTAATTAGCATATTATGCTTTTATTATTATAGATGAGAAATCACAGTAATTTTTATCATTATTTACTCTGAGCACGGAGTCTTTTTTTCTGACTGTTGTGAATATTGGTACAGTATTATTTCTTTATCTTTTCAGCAGTTTAATTATGTTGTGATAGCTCTAGCTATTGTTTACTTTGAATTTATCTTGTTTGCAATTTCCTGATTTTTGTGAATTTGTAAGTTAATATTTATTACCAAATTTTTATAAATCTGGTCTTTGTTCTTTCACATGATTTTTTTTCTGCTTCATTTTTACTCTATTTTTAGGATATCTATTAACATATGTATTAGACCTGAGAAGACTTTCTCAATTGACAGAACAAGGAAATATATATGTGTGTACTTACCCATGTATATATTCATAGCTATAGTTGCTTCTATAAATAATAATCTGCATATTGTTGTGCTTTGAAGATAATGCATTTTAATCAACATCAAGGCAAGACTCTTCACCAGCAAAAACATTAAGACTCACTGAAGGCTCAGATAATGGTCAGCATTTCTTTAGCAATAACGTATTTTTAATGAAGGTATATACATTGTTTTTATAGACATGGTACTATTATACACTTAATAGACTACATTATAGTGTAAACATAATTTTATATCACTGAGATGTCAAAAATCTAGCTTTATTTTGATATTCACTTTATTGAATATCAAATATCAAATGTGGTCTGGAAACTAACCCACAATATCTCTAAATTATGACTTGATACACTGCAATTTGTTTACCCATTTATCCACTGGTGGGCATTTGGGCTGTTACAGTATCAACACTGTGCTTTCATTTTAAAAAATGTAACAGTTAAAATCTCACTGCAGAGACTCTATATCTTTTCCTCTCAGGTAACCATTAGAAACATGTGCCAGTAAATGAGCCAGATTTCTACGTAATAGCCAAACTTAATAAATCAGTGAGTTTTAATGGTGGTTTCAGGATTATTGCCCATTGATAACTTATTCTGATAAGCCAATGAGCATTTATTTAATTAGTCCTCACCTGAAGATATGTTTTTAATGTTGTTTAGAGAAAGAGAGAGAGAGAAACATTGATGTGAAAAAGATACATAGATAGGTTGCCTCCTGTACATGCCCGACTGGGGATGGAACCCAACCCAGGTATATACCCTGATGGGGAATCAATCTTGCAATATTTTGGTGCTTTGAAGATGATGCAGTCTACTGAGCCACCTGGCTGGGGCTAGATGAGCATTTTTAAAAACTACTTGTCTCCATTGACCACATATATCTTTTCCATTCTTTAATGTCATCAAACTATATTTCTTTTCCTCAGCTTATCATCCCTTTCCCTTGCCTTAGATAACAATCATTGATCAGATTTTGTGAGTCCCTCAATTGTGCCAGACATTACAAAGAAGCTTGAGAATCACTATTAAACCTGTAATTTTACAATCTATCTTTGAAAATGCAGGAAACTTTTACTTTTGCAGAAATAAATGTATCGATTTATCTGCTCAGAATTTAGTGTTGTTTTATAAAGCATTTTAGCTTGGGCAAGATGAGAACATAGCTTCAATGGTTTGTTGTCACTATATCAGCTTGAAGCCAGTATAAAACCACTATCTCCCTTTGATGTATATTTGTTCTATAGGAGTTAAATGGTAATAAAATAAAAGAGAGGGAGAGAAAAATGTTGTGAAAGTGGTAACATATTTTTGGGAGAAGGAATGGTTGTTTTTATTATATTCGGAGTATAATAGAGAAGCCATCTAATCTGTTTGTTTATTATGCCTGGTATACTTTAAGCTTGTGATGATAACACTGACATGAACAATGTTCAATAAAACTTTACAGATTTTACATTTTGTTCTCACCCTCAAATGTTTCAAATTTTGCAATAGCAAACTATATTTTTCTATTAAAATGTTTTTGCCAAAAAGTTTTTCTTTATTTTTTTTAATATATTTTATTGACTTTAGAGAAGAAGGGAGAGGGAAAAATAGAAACATCATTGATGACAGAGAATTATCAATGAGCAGCCTCCTTTAGGCCCTTTACTGGGGAGTAAGCCTGCAACACAGGCATGTGCCCTTGACCAGAATTGAACCCAGGACCCTTCAGTCTGCAGGCTGATGCTTTATCCACTGAGCCAAACCAGCTAGGGCCTAAAAAGTTTTGCTTTTGCTTTTCGTTTTCTTTCTTTCTTTTTTTTTTTTTTTTTTTTTTTTTGAACGTGAAATTTTCTTCTAAATATTTTGAAGATATGGCATCAAAGTAAATGATCTGGAACTTACTGAGGCAGTATATATAGTCCTTATCATTTATAGACTACAGTATCTTTCTAAAAGCCACACTTTTAACAATTAAGTTAAAACACTCTTTAACTATCCATTGTAGCAAACACATTTGAAGGTAATTGAAATGACATGCTGGTCAGATGGAAAGAAACGTATTTGACAAAAGGCAACACTTGTCATTCTAAATGTAAAATCATTTTCAATTCAGATTTTATAAGAAATTTAAAAGAGTCTTAGGTCACTTACTACTTTTTCTATAATATTTAGTATAATTTACATACAAATGGGTACCTAAAAGAGACATTTATTTATTTTCTATTAATTTAATAATCCTAATAAAATTGGGATTTACCAAGGGAAATGGCTTTTTTAGTAAGAGATATATTAACAATTGCTCGCAATTATCTTCTTAACATTCAAGGACTATTTTTGAAAGTGGTGTTTTTGTTTTTGTTTTTTTTGTTGTTTTTTTTTTGCAAAGACTTCTTCAAATTTCTGACTGAATAGCCTCTACTTTACAGACAAGATGAATGTCATCAGAAGGCTAAATGCCTAATGTTACCTCTACTGCTCTGTTAATCTCACCCACCATTTTCTCCTTTGCTGATAAAACAAAGGCACCTCTTTCCTAACTGTTTTGCAACCTGAGCCCTAGCACCTCTCTGAACTACTAATTATTTTTCTTATCTCATGTGGATATTCAACTCATTTATTTTTTAAAACATCTTTAAATATGATAAAATATTTCTTATTTGAGCATTTTTAAAGATAAAAGGAATAGTAAAAGCAATGAATACAACATCCTTCGAACCACTGCTTGATCTTACCCTATCTTTTCAGTCAACTTTTTGTATGAGATCTGCATTTAATTACTGCATTTTGCCATCTATCACTGAATCCATCTCTCATACCATTCTAAGCTGATCCATGACCAGATATTGTTAGGTCTAATAAACACTTTTTATCAGTCTTATGAAAAATTTCAAAAGCATTTGATATTGTTTCCTTGTCCTTTATATCTAACCCTCTATTAACCTGGTTTACTTGATATAATACTATCTTAACATTTCATTAATTCTTTCAAAAAATTATTGATTTAAGACAGGAAGGGAGAAGGAGAGAGAAACATCCATAATGAAAGGGAATCATGGATATGCTGCCTCCTGTATGATATTTCCTTAATTCTTTAGGTGTATCTTTTCTGTCTCTTCCATAGGCTCATCCTCCACCAAGTCATTAATGTGGAAGTTCTTTACACATTTTTCTTAGGGTTTCTCTCTTTTCACTCTATATGTTATTCCTATGTCATTGCACTTGTACCTATGGTTTAATTTTTTTACCTTCATAAAACAGTTCTTTATATGCAGACCATACCTCTCCTCTGAGCACCAGACCCAGGTATCCAATTGCCTATATGATAGTTCTAATGGATGTTTAACTCATTATTCTATCCTTAGATTAATTAAAATCAATTTTTTTAGAGTTGAACATTATGGTCTTTCCCCCTTGGTTCTGACTATGATCTCCCATCAAGGAATCATTCTCAATACCTCTCTCCCCACTTCCACCTCTGTGCATTATACAAAGTCCTATTGATGTCCTCCAGTGAATCCATCTATCTGCATCTGCAGAACCATAATTATGACTCAAATTAATTTGCTCTCACACAAAAGAAAGCAATAACCCTCTAACTTTATTCTCTGAACCATCTCATGCCACCCTCACTGGGATCTCCATAGCTAACCAGAGTATTTTTCCAAAATGTAAGGTTGGTCATATAATGCATATGCTTAAAAGAATTTTGAGAGTAAAAAGAGAACCAAATCCTTCACATGGTTTAAACCTCTTCATACTTCTACAGTGTTAACTTCACAACAGACTTTTGACTAGACTAGCTTACATCATAGTTTCCAGAATGCAGCTATATTCCTTTACAACACAAACTGATACCCCTGTTACTTCTCATAACCTTTGTTTTTACCTGGTTATTTCCAGCATTTCCCTGGAGCACAGCTCAGCTAGATCATCTTCAAATATCCTCACTTTTCCTATTCTCACCGACTAAGTCAATTTTCTTTATTGTAAGTATGGAGAATACTTATTAGCTCTTATTCAAAATGTTTATTACACCTATAGTTTTAAATGCAAATATTTGATTCTTTTATTAACATCTGTCTTCCCTCCTAGACTTTCAACTCCATAAGAACAGGTTCTGTGTCTCTTTGTGTTCATCATAGAAGCCCCAGTATTAGGATGATGCCCAGCCCTTAGTAGGCACTCAAGGAATAGTCACTAGATGACAACATTAATGAATGAATTATGGGTATTATACTAAGGAGAATAAAAACTATGGATATGGAGAAGTAATCTTTTTATACCTGTTGACAGAAAGTCAAAAATAACACTTAAAAACTCTAAAATTGTGATAGTGTATCACTATTTGATTTTGTTAAAACTAAATCTAAAACAATAGTACCATTTAACTGTAAGGTGTTAAAAAAGTGATATATGATGAAGACAGAGTGGGTAAACTTCCAAGAAAGACAATGAAAATGATGAATGTGTTAAAGGAATTGATTCATGTGGGAAGAATAATAATGACCAACTCCACATTGAATTTGAAATATTATAGTATTCCACATAGATTGTGGCAGTGCTTGTTTTCTGAATTCTAAGTCTTCACTCTTCCTATTTTAAATGTGATACTTTTAATCAAATTAGGTTGCTTTTTTCCAAATTAAGTAATTATAATTTACAAGCATGGCCCAGAGGTAGTTTAAAAGAAAAATGATAACTGTCTGTAATTATTGGAAGCATACAAGCATCAATTGAGGACAGAGTGTTAGATATAAGGCTTATTTTCTCCTAGGATTAATAAGATAAAATTAGGCTTGGGAAATTTCAATCAAGCATTAAATTCTTTTCCAAAATATTGGTTTTCTATGATGAGTAAATGCTCATAATATCCATTATGTGACAATTTAATAAAATCGTAGAACTGGAGTGGTGTTTTAGATGAGACCTCAAATCAGAAAATAATGAAAATTTAGAAATATAGTGCTGTTAATAATCTCTTACTTTCAACTATGAGTTTCATATAATTTTTAAACTTCTGTTAATTATAAATATTCACTGTATTTTAAGTTAAATTTGATTCTATCATTTTAACTTTTTTGCTATGAAAGTTAGTGACAAAAATAAAATTTACTTCATTTCATAGAACAAAACAAACAAAAAGCTGTGTTTATTAGGAGAGATGTATGATCTTGGGTGAAGACCCAAATGTTTCATTAATATTTTAACATTTTAATTTTTGTGTTCACATTCTTTTTCTCTCTGTCAGATTTAATTCACAGTCTCGTTGTTTTCCCTGCATAATGATAAGAATAGAATTACTCTGAAACCTATAGATGAATAAATATATAATGGAGAGAATTGACATTTTTTGCTTTCTTCTTGGACACTAGACTATATTTCTCACATTTGTAGCTCAGTGCAGTCATGTGACAGTCACACCCGAGGATTGTGACAGGAATATGTGCAGCTTCCACCTCACTTTGTAAGTGGAAATAGGGAGCTCTTTCCTTTCCCACAGGCAAGAATGACATGACTCCCGTGGCCTTGGAAGCGCTCAGTGAACATGGCAGAGCTGCCCTCCTGGACCTACACCATCCCATGGATCAGAGCTGTCCAACGACACTGAGCACTTATTTCCTAATGTTCTGTGATTGAGGAATGGACTGGGTATTTTGATAGAACAGTTAAATATTGTACCCTAATTAATACTTATATAGGTAGAACAAACAAAAAAAATATGTTTGAAATATTGATTGTATATCAATAGTTACTATTTAGCTCTCGTCGTTTTGGCTGAGTGGATAGAGCATGTGGACCAAAAGGTCCCGAGTTTGATTCCAGTCAAGGCCATGTACTTTGGTTGCAGGCTCCTCTCCAGCCAGAGCCCAGGTCCAGGCTCCTGTAGGAGGCAACCAATTGATGCATTTCTCTCACATCAGTGTTTCTCTCTCTCTGTCTCTCTCTTTTACACCCTCCCTGAAAATCAATGGAAAATTATACTTGAGGATTAACAACAACAAAAATTTGTTATTATTTGAAAAGAAAATGAAGTTATCCCAAAGCATAGTTACATTTGGGCTTGAGGTGAGCACCAGCAGGTTGTGACAAATTTACGAGAATTCTGGGATGGTCTCTGTTTTTGCTGACTTTCCAAACGTCACACCACTTCGGTGTGTGTCTTTGCTGCCTTTGGGAATTAAATAGCTGTAAATGAAATAAAGACGTCACTTGAAATTTGAAGTCTTTAAGCTGGATTTTGTGATAAGAACTCTCTAATCTTATGTAAATATAAATTAATTCTCCTGCAGCAGCAGCCTGTGCTTAAGATCAGGGATAGTACTCTTTTTGGAGCAAACATACTAAAAACAGTGAGTTATAAGATCATGTCTTATGCAGGGTTATTAAATGTGCTGACCTCAGTAGCTTCACCAGAGGTTTACTGTATCTATTTAACTCTCATTTACCTTGAAGGAGAGAGATGTTAAATGTTCTTTTGTCTGTGTTGAATGCTTCCTTGGTGCCATTTTGTGGTATTTGCAGGCCTCTCTGACATTATCAAACAGATTGACATTTTAAATATTTGCAGTGCTCAGTGGGTACTAATTCAGCAAGGGTGAACCACACGCTTCTTTCTCTGTGACACAGCAAGTGATGTGTGTCTGGTTAATCACAGCAGCTGCAAGGAGATCAAAAGGCTCTGTTGTTCAAGTCCTAAATCTGGTGTCACAGCAGAAACACCTGGAGGGTCCTTGGAGGAAAAAAGCTAAGTAGGGAAGAACCTTCGGAGGCCACTGGCTTACCTGAACCCATTAACCCAGCTCAGCGGGAAAGTTTCTCCTAGCATGTGATGTTTCCATATTTCTAGCACATTTTTTAAAATCAGTCATCTCAATAATTTGTGGGCTTTTCAGCAATTTTTGATTTTATTTTATACTCTAAATTGAAGTTTTAAATTCTATATTTTGTCAGAGTTGAGAATTCATATTTGAAAAAGATGAAAAAATATACATAATTTTACATTTTTACTTTCACAAATTCTGGGCACTTGATCGAAAAAAAAAAATTTTAGAGAGGAGGAAATACTACTACCATTAACTTTTTAGCTGTTGAGTTTTCATACCAATATATTATTTACATATCCTACATTGAAACATCAGAGAATAGAATGAGTCTTTACAATTTTATCTTAAGTCCTTTTTTAATACACAGCACAAACTTTATACATAACCCCCAGTATTTTTAAATGGTCCATTAAGTATCCATTTGTAATTTAGGTTAACTTGAATATTTTCAGCCCTCAGCTTCCTGAAAGCAAGGAAGTGTTTGCATTAAAATCTGTGCACAAATTCTTCTGGCTTACCCCAGTTACATATCTACCGCCTATAACTAAGCATTGCTACCTTCCATCCTAGTCTTCCAGAAGAGGTTTAGGGTATTGCATCAAATCAATGCAAATGCATTAGTATAGAAAACATTACAGGCCAGAGTCCTGTACTTTAACTTGCTGTATCTTTAAACTATCCAATATATTTAAGACATTAGTAGGACCTAAAGCTTAAAAATGTGTTTAAATATAAACTGAGAAAATCAATATGCATTTACAGTCCAGCTGTATAATAGAGTCATTGGATAATAGAGAAGACAATTCAGTCACTTTTGTTCTAGAACTGTAATAAGGATATATGTAGTGTCCCCAAAAAGGTATACAAACACGTTAACTAATTATGAAGACAGTGTTTATTAAAATACATATCATTTTCAAAATGGAGCTATGAGCTATTACAGTGTGTATACATTTTGGGGGGAGACACCATGTATATAAATTGACATCTATATAGTTGATTGCTTTCTGTATTCCTACCTAGAGTCCATCATGTTTGAGTACTTCAGAAAAGGGTAATTCTACATCTGAACCTGAACATCGTTAGATCTAAGGTTAGAAAACTATTTATATTAACATCAAAAACTACATCATTCCATTTATATTTTCAAAGTACCTAGTATATATTGAGTTCAACACATTTTGTTGAACAAATAAATATTTATTAAATGATAACTGTTTGAAAGAAACAGTTTGTTGAATGCTAGGTTTATATTGATACAACGTCTAAACAAAATAAATAGATAAAGACCACCTAAGGTGGATTAAAAACTCTCCACATTAACAGAAGTACCAAGGCAACTTTGAGTTTAAATAATTGCACATGATAAAATGTGTCATTCTCTGCTTGAGCATGGCCATTTGCAGCGTAATTCAAAGCAAGTCTGCTATCCCTCAGAGAAGACACAGCACTTGATCTACTTTTTCATGATATATTACCTTTCAGAAGCTTTTCTTTCATGTAAGTAATCACTTATAGGACAGAAAGAATATCTTATGCAGGAAGAAAAAAAGAAATTAGGTAAAAACTCATGCTATAGAAAGAAATAGAAACCTCCAGTGACAAAGAATTGATAAAATAAAATACCTATTGGAGGAGTAGAAAAAGATTATAAGAAAAAAAATGTTCTTTGTTTATTCTAAAATATTTTCTTAAGAAGACCATTAGAGAGAATATTGATCATTTTCCTACTGCTATACTATTTTTAAATTACAAAATGCAACAATTCTCTAGTGAAAATGATAAAAGAAATTTAAAAACATTTTTTCAGACAGTGTGGACATGTACTAAGTACTGAAAGTCCAATCATTTATGCATTTAGAAATAGAACAGTAAAAGGATGGTATGACTATATTCCATGCCAAATATAAAGTATTATACAGCATTATTTTCCTCACATTCGTACTACTGCCAATTTATATAAGGTTGAGAAAATGACATAGTATTAAGGTTAAGAAGTCTCCATACTAGTAAATTAAATTTCCCCATGGACCACGGAAAAATGGGATGGCATCATTTCAACACTTGTAATTTTTCAGAACTCAATGTTAACTTGAATTGGACTAAAATATCTGAAAACTGATGGTTGCTCTGATATTCAGAAAATTGTGTTCATTTTTCTGTATTTTTTATGTCTAGTGAAAGTCTTCACAGGTATCACATATTCTTTCATAGTTTCTAATCTTGTATAGATAAAAAGACAAGAGAGCAATCAAACATTAGAGGATATTGTATGGTGCAAATAATTTTCCAATGTTAGAATTGTGCTGAGGGGCTCTTAATAACTTAGGTACCTTTCTGAGCTGAGATTCATCAGCTGAGGTTTATTCTGTTCTCCATACCCTAACCTATAATTATTGTCCTTATCCTTAAGTTTCGTATCCACTATACACATTATATTACATATGTCATCTTGGGATACTCAGAGCATATTTCTTTCTACTGTAAATATAGTATGGCCCTTCAAACTACAATTTAGGACATGCAGAGTTTGTTTTAATTTCTTGAGATGAGATTTGTACTTTCCTGAGCTTCAATTAGTAAAAGGCTATTATTTTTATTATTTCAGTGTCTTGGTTCATGACAATACTTTACCTTTTTCACTACCTCCTCAAATTTTTAGAGCTAATAATTAATAATATTATAATTTAGGTGAAACTAAAGAAATTACTTCTCTGTTGCTCATATAGATGTCTACTCCTTAGAAACTTCTCAGAAATCATTGTTTTTCACTGATATAGAAACTGAACGTCAATTTGTAATATTTTAAGCTACCTTTTCTCAGAAAATCATACAGAATTTTTCTTTGTTATGTCTGCAAAAGAAACTCCAGTCAACAGATTTTTTCCCATCTTCTCCCAAATGGCTATAATATTTTCAGATGAATTTGCTGATTAATGATTATTAAAAAAATTCCATTACAACTCATTATGCATACTTATTCAACTTAAGTGCAAAATATTTCATTATATCTAACTTTGGGAAAATTGAAATATATTATATACTGTCACTTAGGAATCAGGCAATTCATTGCATCTCCCTGAAAATGTATAATATGTGGGCCAAAAGCAATTGAGGAAATAGCAACAAAATCATTTTTGTCAAACCAGAGGATGTGGGGAGAAATTTTTTGCTACCTTCTGCCCTTAGGTCCTTCAATAAGCAATAAAGACACAGGGGACCACTGAAAAGGTAGCAATTAACTTCATCTCAGGGAGTCTGTGAGTGCTATGCGGAAAGTAACGCAGTTCATCTAAATCTTGATGGATAAACAGAAACTTCTTGGGTAGAGAGGAAGGATGTGTAAAACAGAGAGAAAAACAGTTTCCAGCACTAAGAATCTTGGAACACCATTTGATCTTTTCATGATCAATAAGTGAGATAACAAATGAATAAACATAAAATTGTAAGATATTTGTGTGCTATGTTTCATACTTTACATTCATTTTTATGCATATTACACATTACTTAAAAAATCCTTGAAAAAAAGATACATGGGAGATAAAAGATCTGATGAGCACTATAAATGTGTAACAGCAGCAGCAGTGGCAAAGAGGGAGCAAGTGAAAATCAAGGGTACTGTTTAGAAAGAGATTCCACAAAACATATCAGTAGATATCCATGAAATTTACCTGCTCATTGATGACTGAATCAATATACCCATACACAAAAGCTTTTAAAATTAGGATCAGTATATTTATCTCATGAAATTGGTTTTTCATTTGAGAAATTCTAATACCTATTATAATTTATTTTAGTAAAATATGCATACACATATATATTTATATAAATCTTAGATAATATCGATGCCACAAAAAATATTTTAAACAAAATATATCTATAATATTGTGCTTTCACCATATTCCAGAGTCTTTAATTAAGCCTGCTAAAGTACTTAAGTGCAATATATTTTATAGAAATAATTACAGTGAAAAGATTATAAATTATTTATGCATTAAAGTTAACATAAATTGAGTATCAGTAATCAAGGAGACTGTATAGAGTATGGAATCAACTTTTGGAAGAATTTGAGAAAGATAGGTATCAAATTTTGAGTGTTTTGTAGAATTCACTAGTGAGGCCATCTAGTCTTGGACTTTTATATTTTGGAAGATTTTTGATAGTTGTTTCAATTTCCTCCACCAAAATAAGTGAGACAGAAAAAGTTAAGAACTACATGATTTCACTCATATGTGGGATATAAAATTGAAGATGACAAATAATAAAAAAGAAGAAAAACAAATAAATACACATTGACACAAACAACAGTATGATGGTTCCTGTGTGTGTGTGTGGGGGGGGGGGTAGTAAATGGTAGAGGGAGTCAAATATATGTTGACGGAAGAAGATTTGACTTTGAGATGGACACATAATGCAATATGACAGGTAATGTATCATACAGTTGTACACTTGAAACATATAATTGTATTCACCATTGTCACCCCAATAAGTTTAATTAAAATAAAATAAAATCTCAAAAAGGGAAACACACACAAATACAGACACACACCAGAATCATGCAAAACTTCCATTCAGAAACCTAATTATAAAGGGAATGAGAAAAAATGGTACCAAAGACTGGCAACAATAAATGAAAAAACCTCTCATTTTAGCTTTACTTATTCAAATTGCTCATGAAGTTATGCATAAGCTTTAAATAAAACAACACATTTTTCATTGACTCACTCTCGCATTCACTGTTATTGCAGGGCATAAAGACCTCTATAATGTGCTTTTATTAATTTCTGGATGGCCCAGGAATTGTACCTCCTGTACTTACACCTGAAACCTGTCATTTTATCCATCAAATTTATATATATATATATAATATATATATATATATATATATATATATATATATATTTTCTATTTAGTTTTACCATTTTTCTTTATGATAAGTGCCAATGAAATGCTACTGCTTAGTTGTAATATATCACACAACTTGTATTAAAAGATTTATTCATTTTCTATCCCAGACCTCATGGTCCTTCGCAGACTCATGGGCTGTGCCAGCATGGCCAAGGGTGACCCTGAGTGGGGGCAGTGAAGGATTGCGAAAAGACAGACAAGAGAATGAAAGCTGGTCTCAGTGGGTGGGACACTGCTTCTCTGTGAAACAGCAACTGTGACCACCAGCCGTGTCTTTATTTTATAGCCAGATTTCCACAAGGCAAAGTAAGGGCATGGTCGATATGTTTACAACATTCTCGTGGGTTTCAGTCCCACTCAATTACAAGCACCTGATCAAGCTTTGTTTACTTGCAGCCTATATCACTTAGGCACGTGGGACTACATGTTTGGACCATAGGTTCAAGCTTACAACTACAGCTGTTGGCTATAATTGTGCTTGGAAGGCTCTGCCCTCCAAGCTAGGACTTGCATGTAGCCACAAAAGGACTGTGCCCTCTCATTAGTCTGAGGCTTGGACCTGTCCAAACACTGTGGCCGCTCTCCACAGGCTCAGACAGAGCACCTGGTGAGGTGGGCTGGAGATTATTTTGATGCTCTTCTGCGCCTGCAATCATGCTGCCCCTCATGAAACTACCGCTTAGGTGAGCCTGAGAGAAGATAGTCTCGAGGGAATCCTGTCACTCACTCATATGCCAGCAGGAGGGAGCACGTCACCCGTTCACGGATGTGCTCCAGCTCTGAATCACAGCACAGGATGGCAACCAGAGTAGAAGCTCAGCAACATCAGCTTGGCACTTACAGATACTGTGCTAGATGTCTTTGCTCTTGGAATGAATCTCCTCCTTCACCACGTAACACTGCTTCCCCCTTAAATAAACTAAAGCTTAGAATAATCTTGCTCAAAGTCTCATAAAAATAAAGTGTGGAAGAGTAATTAGAGCCCAGATTTACGCCCCCCCCCCCCCCAAAAAAAGCCCATGTCTTTCAGTTATAATAGTTTCCTGATGCTCAAATCTTGGAATTATAGACCCCCACGGGAAAGCTTTATATGCAAAACAGTTAAATTTTACAAATTGGACTTCTTTAGGCAAAGAGAAATGTAAGTAATGTGTCCTTTGTTTCTAACAGAACTAGAGCAGCTAGATCTCTGAGCTGAACCTGATTTAAAGGTTGGTTTGGTGCTACTCAGGGAACAGGTGTGGTCTGGCACATAGCAGTCGCTTTCTGTTTGATAAAGTGATTGTGTTAAATGCATTAATGTACTGAGATGAATAGGTTAGGACATGAACAGTCAAAAGGAGAAAATGCTTTTTTGTTTGTTTTCCACATTTAATTTGGAAATTTCCTAGGTTTGTTGCATTGAATCAACATGAGGTGATACAGATATGCAAGTTTTATTTTTTCTAAGATTAGCCTTTATCATGCTCTGAAAAAAATCTCCCTTTCCTACCCCTAATGGCATCTTAGGGAGAACCATAACTTTGTAATCACTTTCAGGTAAAAAAGTATATATTCAGTTCTGTTAAGTTATACATTCTCATTTAATATCTTCCTTGCCCCGGAGACCATGCCTGATTCTGCATTTCAGGTTTCTCATCATAATTCAGGTTTCCTGGCTATCTCTTTATTAATATGTTTTCAGTTTGCTGATAGGAATGTCCTCTCCACAAGTAATTGTTATGTGCTAGGGTTGTTTTTACCCAATTAAATAAAGTAGTTTGGCTTCTCAAGGAGAGTATGCAGAAAATGTCGATCAATACATAGTTGTAGTTACCGAGAGAGAAGGTCAGAAAAATCAGATTTTCCATAAACATCCCTTTCATATTATCAGAGCTCTCTGTGCATCAGGAGGAAATTAGGCATGTTTTGTAATATAATTAGATACTTATACACAGACAATATTTTCTTTACTTTCCAATAAAAATATTTTTATCTTTAAAAATGTAAAATTTTCAAAGAAACCTATGACTATCAGGAGAAGTTGAAGCATACCCTCCCTCCCCCATCTCTGATTCCAGCTTTCATTTTAAAGGTCCTTGCTCAGCCAAGTAATTTCCATCAGTGTTTTGGCTTTTCATTGTATAAACTTAATTTCTACAATGTTCCCTAATAATAGGAGCAAATGAAGTTCCAAATATATCTATTATAGTTATGCATTTTATCAATGTATTGAGATATGAAAGGAGGTGGTTCCTCATCCAGTTTCAATGGAATTGTGTGTACAGATCTGGCCAGATACTTTTTTCGGCATGGAGAGCGCAGTGATTTCATTACTGTGGTCTCACATTCACTTTCTGTTCAAAAGTCTCAAAACAAGCAAGAGTCAACAAATAACACCCAGTAAATACAGTACCACCCAATAGCTAGTTAGACAGGCAGTGAGGACGAAACTGTTACACTCTACCTAATCTAGACTTTCATAAAGTAGCTAAGAGAAAAGAAAACAAAACTGTGTTCATTGTCCCACCTGATTCTCACCTCTAAGTTGCCCCATCTGCCCCCAAACATTCTACAGTAGTTGTTAGTTAAATACAAGACATTGACTCTATTCAAATAGTACTTAATCTCTATTCACAGAGGCTAGAAGTAAAAAACAAAACACCAACAACAATCATCCATATCAGTGATCAGGGCAGAAGATAGCTATTGAACCAGCAAGGCTGTTTAAAGGAGGAGAATGAGTTGCCAGCTACTTCACAAGTCACATACAACTGCAAAATCACACTACAATTCTTCTCTGCCTGAGGAAACACTGGGTCATAGAGGGTTTATGTTTGTTAATGTATTATATTTTAAGACAATATAAACCATTCAATATCAATTCTTTTCCTTTAGAAACATGATTTAAAGGTAGCAAAAATTATTGACTATCAATAAAAAGAAAGTAATAAAAGAATTCTCGCCAAAACCCGTTTAGATCAGTAAATAGAGCATCAGCCTGCGGACATGAAAGGTCCCAGGTTTGATTCTAGTCAAGGGCATGTACCTTTGCTGCGGCACATCCTCAGTAGGGGGTGTGCAGGAGGCAGCTGATCTATGTTTCTAGTTCTCTATTCCTCTCCCTTCCTCTCTGTAAAAAAAAAAAATCAATAAAATATATATTTCTTTTTAAAGAAAAGAATGCTCATAATTATTTGTGGGCAATTAATACTTTTAATGAAATTTGTCTCTGTTTAAGGACAAATTCATTATTTTTTTTGTTTCTAAGTTTGTAAATGGTGAATATTAATTTTTTTTATATAAAGCTAATTTGTGGGAATAAAATGTAGCTCAAATTCAAGATGAAACATACTAATTTTAAAAATCTTCCTTAAAGTTCTTTTGTGTCATGAAAATTTTTTATTATGCAAATAATCTTCCTTACATCTTATCCTTTTCAACTTTTCTTAAAGCAACATATTTATAATTCAGCAACTGTTTTTTTTTTAAACCAACACATTAGCTCATACATTTCCTTAACTCATTTCAACACAAAAAAAATACAGACAATACAATAACATAACGCAAACTGCTTTTTCTCCCTTAGTGTATTATTGCCTTTCTTTCTTGAATGCATGAGTGCTATTACAAAACTGGGGGCATTCTATTTCTGCGGCCCTGTGAACCTCTGAAAATCACCTGCAGGGCTATGGCTTTAGCACAGCCATTTCGTAATGGAACAGTTCAACCAGACAAACAAAGGAGAAGAAATTTGAAGAAAATGGGAGAAAGCCCTCCTGACAACATGGACCTGTGCCCATATGCAGAAATGATAGACAGTCACTCTGGCGCCTGGACAATTCAGACACTGCAGCCTTGCCTCCCTGGCTGCTTCTCTCTCAAGTCCACATATAACACAAGAAAGGAAGTCATTCAGGTGGCAAATCACTCTTCCTGGAAAGAAGGCTTCGGTTTGATCAGTATACAAATGATGTTTAAGGATTGACACATTTTTTTATAGGGAGGTTGTTTTTGTTTGTTTTTTATGTTTAACTGACAGAGACTGACTCCTGTGGTTGTAGGACATATGTTATTGTCTACATCTGACAGCTCAGGAATTATCTCTATTCCCTCAAGTTAGCTTAGTAGAAACTTCCCAGGGAAGTTATGAATTTTCCATAGACAGAATTTTCTATTGACTTTAGAAAATCCAATCATTTTAATTTTTTTTCCTGCAGAGATTGCTGAGGTCTCTCCATATGGTTTTTATAAAGAAGAGATCCATCAAGCACGAGTAATGGATATCCCCTAAGCCAGCTGCCAACAATAGACTTTCCTGACATGAAAATGTATAGTGAGTTATTGAGCTCAATAATTTTAAACATTCGCCCACAAGTTTAAAATTTTTTGAAAATATTCAAATAAACAATTTTTAAATTATATAATCTTACTTTCTAATGACGGTTATGAAATTCTTTTTTGTAGTTATGTATACAAACACATAAAAATATAGGTATTATTAATAATACTTTTTTTTTCATAAACTATAGGTGAGATTTCTGTATTCCTGAATGAGAAAAGCAATAAAGGATAAAATATTTCTAGGGACATAAAGACTGTTGTTTTTAAAACTGTCTCAACAGTTTAAATAAAAATTTGTGATCCGAGAAACATAATGATAGAACCATAATCATCTCAAACTCATTTTCGCAGTTCCCTCAACAGAGGGTTGCAATTTCATGTAGATATGGAAATTAGTGTTGGCCAGAGGCCTGGAAGGGCACACCAGAAAAGGTTACACTGAGAACTATTAAACGTGCTAATAAAATCTCATAGCCAATCTCCTAGAGCAAATAATCTTTTCCTAGTATTCTGTACTTGCTTACTTGAGTATTCACATAACCCATTCAGTATATTTAGGGGAATTTGTCCATTTCTGTGAAAAAAAATAAAATGTATTTAGAGCCTATTATAATGCATATAAATGTTCTTATGACTTCTTATAATTCAATCTACTTGCACATTGTTTAAATATTATACTTATAGGATAATCTCCCAGCATACTCAGGGAAAAATACAGCTGCATCTGTTCAGATCGTCGAAATAGCCTTTTGTAGCAACCTCTGATTCTCCGCATAGACTTTCTATCAGTGCTTCATTGGATTAGAACTCCCCATGAGTCTCCTATTGCTTTAGAATGAGATCCATGCTCCACAACACAGACTGAGATGGTAGGCATTCCAGACTCTGATTTAGTCTTCAGCTTCATTTCACGCCATAAACCACTCATTCTCTCATAATCTACATTTCTCCTGCTCCAGATTTGTTGAACTTTTTTCAGTTCCTATTCTTTTCTTTTCTAGACTTCGTGTCTAAATAAACAAGTGAAGACTGGATAAGATCCATAAAGGCAGTATGTGTGATGGTTAAAAACATGGTGCAAGCCCTAGCTGGTTTGGCTTAGTGGGTAGAGCACCGGGCCTGTGGACTGAAGGGTCCCAGGTTCAATTCCAGTCAAGGGCACAGGCCTGGGTTGCAGGCTGGATTCCCAGTAGGAAGTGTGCTAATCAATAATTCTCATCACTGATGTTTCTATCTCATTCTCCCTCTTTCACTGATGTTTCTCTTTCTCCCTCTCTCTTCCTGAGAGCAATATTAAAAAAAACAAAAACAAAAAAACCATGGTGCAAGAGCCAGAATGTCGGGGTCTTGTGTCCCCTCACTCTGCATTTCAATGTTACATAAACAAACTGCACTTTTCTTATGTGCAGATATGGAAACAATAACATAGTTCTACTGTTTTGTAAAGCACTGAGAATAGTGGTTAGTACACAGCAAGTGGTCAGTAATTGTGAGCTCTTGTTATAAAGAACATGTCTTGAAGGAGGACAAACAGAAGTTCTTGCTTGTACTTAGATGAGGCAGAAAGGAGTGTGTTATTGTCTAATGCAGCACTGATAGGATCAGCACACATTTGCAATGTTATGGGAAATGCTGGAGTTTCTCTCCTGCTTAATGCACTCATAGAAATTAGAGAAGAAATTAAAGTGATTCTAATCCCAAGGCTCATCAACTGGATCATTTGGAATAAACTGTTAATATCAATGTTCTGCAGTTGGTAGGGGAAGACCATTTTAAGATGAGCCTAAGGGTAATCAGATCTTTTGGAAAGGAAGAAATGTAAAGGTCAGTTGTACTTTTCCACTTCCCAGTGTTCTTTTCTGTCAAACATGCACATCCACAGTGCTGCCAATAGAACAACCTTCACAAGTACTAGCTGTTTAATACCTACTTTTATCTTTCTTATGTACACATTATTCCAAGCTCACGTCGGAGTCAGCCTTCACAGTAAGAGCTAATCTCATTTCCTCATACCTGTCATTGGATCATGTTAAATATCTCTCTAAGAATAATTACCTCACTGCTAAATTTCTTAGGCCTTCCTGGATACAAAAAAGGAATGAGTTTATCTTCTCAAAAAGTGTCTTCTAGAATAGATATTTTTATATTCTGTAGAAGAGTATCCATATTATTTTTATGTAACTTAATCATCAAATCATTTCCAATATAACATTTGTGATATTTAACTTGTTTGTGTCCAAGTTAACATCATGTGGACTTTGAAAATATGGTGTCATCTCAAAACTTCCTTCAAACTTTTATTATTTCACTCCTTCTATAACTACATATTTTAAAATTTTTAGTTTCCTCTCTCTCTCTGACAAGCTAACTTCAATATCCTGAGTTGCATGTGACTGACTTGATTAATGTGCTTGTGAATTCTTAATAAGGGATGTGTGCATATTCATAGTGCTGTTTATTAATTCATGAGGCAGCTGCGAAAAGGCAGTTCATGAGGAGAGGCATCGGCTCCTCCCACAGAAGCCTCTTGGCAGTGATCTGGCTTTTCCCTGCTGGGTCATAGATCCTGGCCCCAGCATCCCAAACCGAGGGCCCTTTATCTGTCCTGGGAAAGGAGCTCTTTTGCCAGCAGGAGGCCCGAGGGGTAGGAGGTTCAGATCAGAAACCCCCAATGTGTGGAGGATGAAATATAAAACTTAATGAGACTAGTAGAGTCCACAGCTCATTTCAATTATTTTTAATTGTTTTCAGATGCTGCCCTGCATGCTTCATTTAGTTCCGCAATAAACAGAGCATGCATGATGCTGGTGGATCTCATTGGAGAGCCTGAAGAAACATCCCACAGGAAATGAAAAATAATAAGAGGGTTGCATGTATTGGAGCACGTATTAGACAGATGATATGGGAAGCACAGGGGTGAGAAGAACCAGTGTCTGTGCCTCATCAACTTGGAGATTCACAGGAATCACACTTTTAAGTTCTTATCATCACTTCTGAAATTAAAAATACCTTAATAAAAAAGCCAGCAAGGGTTACAGTGGATTCTTCTGCTCAAGTAGATGGAAAGTTACCCATAACCTCTTCTGAGAAGGTAACTTTCTCTTCATACACACACTTCCTGACACAGTTTAGAGAATTGTGAGATGTTGAAATATGCAAAGTTGCAGAATCCCAGTTAATAATCTGAGAAATCTTATTATACCAAAAGTATCTTCTGACACCTTGATCTGAAATGTGAGTAGATATTTATAAATTTCTTAGAAATGTATGTTAATTGAAAACTCCTGAAAGTTTACTGAACATCATTAGAGAGTATGTCATTCAAGAAAATTAAAATATTTGATTTTAATTACTATAATATTTTATCATTTGGATTAGAAGATTGTAGGACTTAAATGGGGTTAAGGCTTACTTGGGTATTTACGGATGTATGTGAGAGTATATTATTTCTTTAAAATTTTTTAGATAATTTTGATGTTTTGCCATGTTTGACATCCTCTGACTCATGGATTTGTATATTTAAAAGATGTACAAATGTCCCCTCCTCATTCCCCACATACAGCAAAGCATGATATATGTGTGTGTGGGGGGGAATGGGTAAATTGAGAGCATACGAGAGAGTTAGAAGTAATATATTAAAGATAGTAAAAATATAAAATTGACCATGAACTCTGCTCTCCGAGGGCACTGCTGTTCTAATGTCCATACAAACCTGATGGCAGGTATAAATGGCAGCCTATGCAGATGCTCTAGGGGGGCAATGAATGGAAATCCCACTACCTGTCCCCTGAAGACTGTGGCTTGGGAGTGGGGATCTCCTTTGAAACCCACACTACCTTTATTTCCTGATATTTGTATTTTTTGTTACTTTATGTCATAATAATAAAAGTATTATATGGTAAGTAATGATTGAAAGTATAAATGTGAAAACAAATGACCTATAATCTCACATTTCAGAAGTGATTATCTATATTTGGCCTAGATTCTTCCATTTTGCCCTCTGGATATATATTATACTGTTTTGGGTAGATATTTCAAATTTTCTCATTAATATTATGTAGTTAACAATTACATGTCACTGATTACAATTCTAACATAATTTTAATATTTCATAATTTTTCATTCAAATTATGTTTCATGACATTTACTGAGGACCTATTGCGATTCTTAATAATACTTGCTTTTTATAATCATTTGATAAATGGCATTCTATAAGAAGGTCACATACACACCTATGATAATTCTCATTAGAAAAAAAACTACAAGAAAAAAATAACCAGGTTGAATGAGGACATTATTAAAGCTCTTAGGAGACTTTTCACTTTCTCTTCAGCCATATTTTTTATTATACATTTTAAATATTTTAATGAATTCTATATCAAAATGATTCCATTGTTGTCTTAATTTTCATCTATTTTATTACCAATGAGGATGAATAATCTGGAAATTGTAAATTCGTGGCCTTTTTGTTGGTTTATTAGTGCTTGCTCAGCTTTTAGAACGGCGGACAGCAAACTGCTGTTCACGAGCCACATGTGGCTCTTTTGCCCCTTGAGTGTGGCTTTTCCACAAAATACCATGGCCTGGGCGAGTCTATTTTGAAGAAGTGGCATTAGAAGAAGTTTAAGTTTAAAAAATTTGGCTCTCAAAAGAAATTTCAATTGTTGTACTGTTGATATTGAGTTTGCCAACCACTGTTTTAGAAGATCCTTTTATACATTATATTAACCAAGTATTTGTCATATTGGCAGCCCATATGTTCCTAGTTATTTTTAATTGCCTAAACTTATACTATTTTTTGCATTTAAATGATTTTATTTTATATTTCCAAGTTTAATGATGTGTACACATATAACTTCTATCATTCTTTGTAAGCTTACAAAAACATTTTTGAAATATAAGATCCATAAAAATTAACCTTTAATTTTTCTATTTTGTGTGATTACATTCTTTCTTTATTTAAGTGACCCCAATTTATTTTTGGTGTTGTATTAGCTGCAAACCAGCTAACTTCATTTTCCCCAAATATTTAATTTATGGGATAGTTCTTTAGTTTTTAGATTTCTTTAGTTACATACATTTATGAAGTACGTTTATACATAGGAAGTGTTTGACCTAATTCTTTACTTTTGTCAAGTTATCAAATTTTTAAAAGTAGTTCCGACTTACACATTTAAAAATAGCTTACAGAAAATTTATCCTCTAATTTGTCCTTTTTAAAATGAAGTTTTCTTCAAAATTCAAGTATACTTTTAATTTTCTGTAACATTTTATTCTTATTTTGTTTTCTTTCGCCACTGTGTTCTTGAATCATTCATTTTTTAAATGCTCCTAAGATATTTAGCCATTTAATAAATTTATTTAAATTTATTACTATCTGTGATATGCTTGAATTCTATCATTATGTTATAGGCAAATTTTCTAGTTATTTTTTAACTTCCTTGCTCACTATTTTGTTTTCTGATTTTCAGACTATATTTTGTTTATTATTATTATAGTCAAGATAACATAATATTTATTTTTTCACCATGGAAGGATAAAAGGCTTACTCAATATTTTTATGCTTCTTTCATTTCATCTACTATTATTTACTTTACTGCTGCATAATCATTACTTTAATGATCAGATTCTCTCTTTTTTAATAAGAACTTCTGGATTATTAACAAAGCATCAATACCCCAAAAGAAATAAGCATATTCTGCAGAAACATACAATTAATGAAAATAAATTGATACTAATTGTTCAAAAATATCAATTACAAATTCAATGTTTAAAAAACAGTATATAAATGTTGTCTGTTAAATTAAAAATAATTATTTTAAATTAAAAGAATTGCCTTCAAAAAGAAGAAGAATTCATTTTGACATATATTTTCATGTACTCTGCTAATGAGTGTTCTTATTAAAAGCCCTTAAAATATTCCTCTAGTTTGACCCAAAAATTTTACTTCTAGGAATTTCTCCAAATAAAAATAATGGCATCCATATTTGTAAAGAATATTGTTGTCATTATGCTATACACCTGAAAATAATACAAAATAACACTAAATGTAAACTGTAATTGAAAAAAGAAACATACCAAATGAATTAAAACAGAATATCTAACTATCTAACAATAATAGCTCTACTAATCAAGGACTAGTGTGTCATTCATCATAAATTTTCCTTAACTTGATTTTTAAATATTCCATTAAAATATTATTTAACTTGATTGCTTAATATTTTGACATCCCCTTAAATTATTTCCCTGAGACAAGTGCCCTGCTTCCTTTATTCTGGCCCAGCCTTAACAGATCAGTAAACAGATAACAGTAACAAATCAAGATGTCTGCTAATTGTATATCCAGCTGAAAAACTGAGTCTCAAATCTGAACCTGTGTCCTTCCATTGATAATATATTCCAAGATCCCATAAGTAGCTCACTTCCTCCAGAATTAGGTCTGTATCTGGAGATGACTCTCCCTGTGGCATGTCTCTCTGAAGCTGAGAGTGGCTCTCCTCCCTGAATCCCTACCATATGCCTGTTACATGAGCACCATTACCATGCTGACTGTGCTGTTGATGGGTTGCCTCTATAATGTCCACACTAAGACTCTCACTCACTGTTTCACTTTCTCTCTACTGTACACAAGCCCTCCTGATTTTGGATCTATCTGTCCTCAGAGCCTGCACCTACTTCACTGGCCATCTCTATGCTCTTTTTCAAAACTCTGAGGTGAGTTGATTTCCAAACGGTGAAGGTTTTCAGGGCAAGGAGAGGGAGGACTCAATGATATTAACAAGCAGATATATTTTGGAGTAATCTTCAGGGAATATGATAGGGAAGAGATGCATAAAATATTTGGCAAGAAGAATTGAGATCTTATTAATTCCAGGTGGCATCAATTTGTGATAGACCCATCACTCATTTTGTCCATCAATCCACAGCAGTGACATACTAAAAATAGTGTTTAGTTGAATACATCACTACCATCTCATTATTCCATGTTTAATAACTTTTACCTCAAACAAAATTTAAGTCACCTGAATACAGAAGTTATATAATCATAGTTATTGCTTTCAAGTGTTCTATGACACTTTGTAACTGCATATTGTATATATACAAATACTTCATTAATAGTGACTTTTCACAAAAGTCTAATGATGTTCTTCATTTTGAATCTTATCATGTTAGTCATCATGAAGAGATATGTGTTTAAATCTCTGGCACTAATGCATAATGTCTAATGATATTTCCAAAAGTTCAAGACAACCATTCCCCAAAATAATGTAGCAGTACTTTAAAGTGATACATTCCCAGTTAATAAAAAGAGTTTTGTATTTTAAAATAGTTACTAGCTATGTAGGAGAGAGAATGTAGCACTGCCTAAAAAGCTTATAAATTATTAATGTGGTATTTATAACAAAGAGCAATTATAACACACCAGGAGGCACTCAAGTTACTTTAAAGATTATGCATTATATTGTGAAATATCTGTTAAGTAATTACAGAACATTGGTATCTATGTGCAAATTTCTATTATTTGGATGGCTTGTGGAATAGTTACTAATGCTCCCCAATCACCTAAACACATTTACATTAAGCTGTACAGTTGTATATTTTGATTATGGAATGTTCACTAAAAGTAAATATAATACTTTAATATAATAGAAAATGCTTACAGTCTGACAAACACCTTGAAATCTGTGTGCTTTAAATGGCTTCTGAAGTACTGAAAGGGTAAATAAGCATTTTGAGGGTGGTGGATTTAAAACACACAATAGTCTTAGAATCCATTTTTATTTTAAAAATAAGTTATCGTTGTACCAATTATAAGGCAATGAAATAAAAGATTTTTGAAATACCTCTGCCCCTATTCCACCTTTGATATTTCCTGGAACCATTTTTCTAAGTGTATATAGACATCCCTGCTGTAATCAGGTAAGAGAAGAACCACTCCTGTGGGAGGGTTATCTCAGGCTGGAGTCCCATCCTTGAGCTCCGCCCAGCCCCTCCCCAGCCAGAGCATTTCTGGAGCTGATACCCTGGCCCAGGCTCCATGGAATACTGCTGGTTCCCCATGATGTCCTTTTGTTCAATGCCATTACAACATTGATCAGGTGCTTGGCAACCTAACTGCTCTTTATGTCAGTTACCTGATGGTAAAATTGGTTTTGTTATATTAATACATTGTGTATGCTGTATACATTTATTAGGCTCTCAATTCCAATAATTACAGGCTGTTGTTGTTCCTTGTGATTAAGCCCCCCGCTTAACGCCACAGACAACCTAACTGAAGATTTGCTATAACCTAGAATCCTCCATTTTGAATGATGTGCAATTTGTGAATTCTTATAACAACTTTGCATGGCCTTACTGGAGAGAACCCTGTCAAGAAAAGCATTGATTCTGAAATATGAAGATGTTGTTATCAAATAGTGGCTTATTTTTAAGGATTCCTTAGTAACAAAGTTTCCTTGGTAACATGATCACTAGTTTTAAAGTAATAGGACTTTTGCTGCCATACCTTCAGGATCCCATCTACCTTCACCATGAATTGGAAACTGAAATCTTATTTAAGGTCTGTGTCATTAACCTGGAGAGGACTCTTCACAAAAGAATAAATGTTTCTACCCTATAACTCTGAATTTTCTTATTCTTAGCAACCCAACAGTAGTTGCCATTTTCATAAGCTGTGCATCCTTAATGGGTCTCATTTTGGTTTATTGATGAGAAGTTGCTAAGAGCAGTGCATTTGCTTATCACCAGGGAGTTCCTATTCCACTGGTCTTGTGCTGCCTGCATTTGGGAGGGTGATATGCCTAAACTGTTAAAAGTAGAAGTTGAAATTAGCCAAATGTGTTAAGAGAAGTGTCAGGACAGCAGTTACTTTCCTTAGTTTTATTTTTAAGGAAGATGGTGCCAATTTTCATGGTCTGGATGTGACCAACTATTTTTAAATTATCATCATCATCATACATGCCCCACTTAATAAGAACAGCAAAATAATATTTTAGCTATGAGAATTTTCTTATGTATTATGTTGAAGACTGAATACCTGTGAATAAACTACCATATTTTTCGGACCATAAGACGCACTTTTTTCCCCCCAGAAGTGGGGGGAAAAAGTCCCTGCATCTTATGGTCCAAATATAGCCTACACATATACTTAAAAAAAAAAGTTTTTTTACTTGCCCGGCTCTGTGTGGTCTCTGTGTGCTTGCCCGGCTCTAAAATGGTTCTAAATGCTGCTGTTTACTTTACAGGGTTGATTACATGTGTTTATGACTGTGATGTTGGGTTTTAATGCACATAAAATATTTTAGGACACTATTTGTTTCAGAATCTTTTTTTCTTCATTTCCCTTCTCTAAAAACTGGTGCGTCTTATGGTCCGAAAAATACGGTATTATGTAACCTATTAAACATTGATATTTTTCCGTTCTAATTTAATATTCACATAAATTCATAGATACATAGGAATTTGTAATAATATATTGGAGGTTAGCAAAACACCTTTTAAATAAAATATCTAAGGTTCTGGGAGGAGAAGCTTTAAGAAACTTCCAATAAATTCCAAGTGTTTTTAAAAAGAAAAATCACTTTTAAACAAGAGATGTTTCTAGCCACAGAAATGCTTAGAGTTTAAATCTTAAGCCAAATGTAGCTTTCTTTGGAAGAAATAAAACACAGCCTAAAAGAAGAAATCTAGCTGGAGGAGCATGAGAAATGTTGAGGCAACAATAACCACAAGTGCTCTGGCATGTAACAAGCCCTTAATAGATCTCTGATCGAGTCATTGATTAAAGAGGTGCTGACCACCTGCATCAATTTTGAAGGCTGATTAGGCACCTGTTAATAAAGAGGTGTGGAGAGGAGGAGAAGGAGGTAGGGAATGGCAGGAGATGGCCCTTCCATGCAGTGAGCAGGATAAGCAAAGGCTCAGAGGTATGAGAGAAGCTGACATCTGGGGCAGGCATAACCCTCAGTGTGACGAGAATAGGTTTTCCAGAAGGAAGTGATGAGAAGTGACAAGCTTTCCTTCTCATGCCAGGGTTAGGTGTCTATCGTGAAGGCAATGCTTAGTTATTGAAAGATTATAGGCAGGGAAGTCATATATCAATTTTTATCTTAGGAAGATTATAATGATAAAAAGGATCGACAAGAAAGCAGAGATGGAGGAAAATAAAACATTAACAATCAAAATCTGATGCCAATTACTATTTTCCCAATCACTATGCCCAGCAAACAAAATTATCCTTCTTTAGAAACTGGAATAGATAAGACTTAATTACTTATGGTTTCTTATAATTTTATTTTCATGTTATTAGTTGATCTCCTTATGACACACTGAGCTTCATGATGAAGAAGATATCTATCTTACTTTTTCTCTTGAGCCAGTGCCCGAATCCCACAAAGTTATTGCCACTTGATGCTTCTTTGCTTGTGGTCTGGAACACTAAGGTTCTGGGGTAACTTAGAAGAACCAAGATAAGTCTGGCTCACAGTATCTTTGAAAATAATTATCATCCTTTAACACCAAATAAACTGCTAATTTATTTTATTTTTAAATATATTTTTATTTATTTCAGAGAAGAAGGAAAAGAGAGGAAAAAAAAACATCAATGCTGAGAGAGAATAATTGGTCAGCTGCCTCTAGCACACCCCACACTGGGGATTGAGCCCACAACCCAGGAAAGTGCCCTGATTGTGAATTGAACCTTGGCCTCCTGGTTCAGAGAACTAGATTCCACCAGTGGGCACACCAGGTAGGCCAAAGAAACTGTTCAATAAAGGGGTCCACCTAGTTCTAAAAATCATATTCTAACCTTGTTTACAAAGCCACTTTCATCTGGTAAACCTCTAGTATCTTGTGACATTCCAATGAGTACTTTAGGCTCTGTATCTCATCTCTTTGTTCCATATTAATAAAGGATTTCCAGAAGGCAAAGAATGCCTTACTTGTGTGTGCTTTTGTATCTATGCCCACACTCAACAGGAATATAACTGGCCCCTAGCAAAGAAGTATCCAGCTGAGAACAAAATGCACTCAGTGAGCAGAGACATTTCCCTTGAAGGCATATGGAAGGGAGTGGCTTTAGATCCTCAAACTGACCAACCAGGAAGCCCAGATGGTTCTTTCAATGATACTTTCATAACAGTGAAGCTCCCACTAAGGTATTTTAGGAAAATAATAACATAAATGAAAAAGTAAGCAGATAAAGTAAGATTTCTCTTTGAAATGCTTTAAAGGCATTCACTTATGGAGACACAGAAAGCACATACTGATAGTCAATAACAGAACTCAAATCAGTAAGGAAGAAAAAAGATTTATCCACTATGACATAGCCATGCTGCATCATTGTCATGAAGGCAATATAGATCACTTTTCCCTCAGCATTAACAATATTATTCAATAGATGAATTATGAAATTTTATATAAACTTTAAATATTACTTAGGTAAAATGTAAATGTTGTTTCCCTGCCCCTGCCCCTCACCTTCATATAATTATGAACTATATTTTTATGATAGGGGAGTTTAAAAATATTCCTGCAATAACAGATGAATATTCAATACAATTTGTGAATGTGTTACATTAATAGCAGTTAAAACAAGGACCTGATTAATGTGGCTTAGGAACCTCAGACAATATTGAGCTTCTTGCTGATTACAATCTGTGATACTTTCTTTCTGTGCAGATATCGATTTGATAGATAAAGTGGGGGTAATTTTTCTTTTGGAATGGTGACATTAATGGCCATTGAATGCTCACTGACAACAGTAGTCAACCATCTTTGTTGGAACTCCAGTAGTTATTTCAGTTATTTTCTTTCCTTCTCTCTTGTTACCTACTTCCCCCTCCTCTTCCTTATGCCTCCAGCCTTTCAAGAATGATGGAAAACCTATAGGAAGGTAAGCCAGGATTCCAGCTTTCTTTGAAAGGCAAGATTAATTTTAAGAACAACAGGGAGATAAGACACCTTTGTTGTGTCCTATCACATTAAAACCTTGGTTAAGTCTGCCTTTGCAGTTGTTTTCTCCATTGTTTGGAACTGTGTTCTTATTCAAATCATTTCTCTACTTTTCTCCAGGTCGCACACCAGGTTTCATGATGTCATCCTCAACAGTATTTAATATGAGTTTAGCTCTCAGTGTTTTCTTGGAAAAAGGATTCCCTAAAGACAAGGGTAAGCAGGATAGAGATGCATACCCCTCCTCCAGCTTCTTACTCTGCAGTGAGACATATCAGGGCATCTGTTAAATAAGGCATTTCAGTGAAGAGACTGTATTTCCCATGAGTTTCCCATCTTACAGGGAAAGTATAAGAAATCATTCCTGTCATTAGAAGAATAAACAATCTGCCAGGAAGCTTGGATAGGGGTTTCAGCCTTTTACAGGAAACATAGAAATGTTAGTTGCTCAGCCAGTTAGACATTTGAGTCCAAATATGCTGTGGCCATCCCCATCAGGAGAACATTCCAGTTCTTTGAAAACCTGAACCTTATCTCTCATTGAGAGGAGAGGTTACCAGGTAGCCCAATATATATTTTTAAAATGTATTTTTATTGATTTCACAGAGGAAGGGAGAGAGAATGAGAGATAGAAACATCAATGATGAGAGAGAATCATTGATTGACTACATCCTACATGCCCCCTACTGAGGATTGATTGAGCCAGCAATCTGGGCATGTGTCCTGACCAGGAATCAAACCTTGGTCTCATGGTTCATAGGTAGACACTCAACCACTGAGCCACATAGGCCAGGCCAGGTAGCCCAATATTTAAGCAATCCATAATGAGTACCTAAGGCTATTTTCAGACAATTTTACTCTAACATCCTTATATAAGAAAATAAGAACAGGAAATTTATGTATAATAAATCACAAGTATATAGATATTAGAGGCCTAATGCACAAAATATGTGCAAGAGTAGGTCTTCCTTCCCTTGGCTGCTGTCACCAGCTCCCTCTGGTACCCTGGACCTAGGCTTCCCTCTGGCCGCCAGCAGGAACCCTGGACCAGGCTTCTCTCACAGCCCAGGCATCATCTGGAAGGTCATCCAGAAGGATGGCTGGTCTAATTAGCATATTATGCTTTTATTATTATAGATGATATAGCTATAATACATATGTTTATCATGTATAATATGTGTATGTTATGTGTGTGCATATGGATATCATAAGGATAATGTGTGTGTAAATATTTCTGTATGCCTTGTGTGAATGTGCACTTGTGTGTATAACCTGCCAATGGGAAGTTTGCTGAAAAATTTTTTATCTGGGCAATTTATTAAAGGCCTTATGTGATAGTAGATGTGATGTCAACTCAGGAATCAAATGTGCCCAAATGCTCACACTGCCTCTAACGTTGAGACCTGGGGAGTTGTTTTTTTTTCCTGAGTCTCAATTTGATGACAAGTTAATGATAATCACAACTTCTGTGCAGAGTAGTTTGAAGTTTCAAGACAGAATCTGTAAAGCACTTAGTATAATATTTTGTACAGTAGACACTGACAGGCTAAGTTATTATTTAAACATATCTCAAGAGATTGTTAATTCAACAGACAATTAGTTTCACTCAGTCATTTAGTCAAAAATCATTTACTATAACCTATAGTATTGCATGTTTCTATAGGTTACAGAGGTTTCTGTAGGCTCTGTAGGTTTCACACAGGTATGAAAAGGCCACTGTGCTTACCCTCTAGGTAAGGTACCATGACAAAGCAAGGCATACCTTTATAACAGGTAAAAAGTGTGTAAGATACTGATGAAATCTATCAGTATCAGTGTTTTTTATTTTGTTTTCTTTTTCTTTTTTAATAGTGCAGAGAATCAAAGTGGAGATAGTCTTCCCTTGAATAGTCCAGGGCTAAGTTAGAAGTCCTTATTCTCAGCATAGAGTCTTTAGGAGGTGAACAGTGGCAAGAGTGGAATGCTAGTTTGGAGATCTGTACCTGGAAAAGCATGTGAATAAGAAGGGAGCTTGGGCTTTTGTGTGTGTGGAAACATATCATTTAGAAGAGAGGCCTTTTTCCCCCTCTTTATCAGACAGAGTTAGTGGCTCAACTGGCTTAGTGTTTTGAAGGTAAGAAAGGATCTTCCCAGGGAAGCACTGGTTAAATTTTGGGAGGCCTGTAAGAAGGGGAAAACAATATTTCATTTCCTAGTTGAAAATATGTTCAATCATTGTCTGCTTGGGGGTGGCACCACTTGAGTTTTGAGTTAACTGTTTTATGAAATCAGATTGAGAACATAATTTCAAAAATAGAGTGTACAACTCAGGGAGAAAAAGAAGGATTTGAAACAGCACAATATAAGCATGAATTAGAATAAGCATATATTTTAAAAAGTAAAACAACAGTATCTTGAAAGTCCAGTGAATTCAACCTGCTCAGTGTAACAGTTATATTTTCAGCACCCAGAAGTATAGAATGGAGACATAGGAAGTGTTGCCTTGGAATCATGCTGTTGAGGAAGGCCTTCTAGGGTAGTTAATACCAATCCTAAATTTTAAAACCACGAGCAGAAATTGTACAATCAAATCTGGCTTGGGAGAATTTTATAAATTGTTTTAAGGAAAGAATGACCTAAACACTGAGGCAAGAAACAGAATATGACAAATTGCATTGTGTATTTCACTATATTTATTATTCATGATATGTTTTCTGTTCATTCCAGTAAAGGCAGATAAGAAATATTAAGCTATTTCTCACCCACCCATAAACAAGACAGACTTATTTTCTCCCACATGGGATAAAGCACTTAGTAGTTATCTTTTCATTGCTGTTGAAGAAAAGTACAGTAATGTTACTCCAATCTTTTTTTATAATAGGAAGGCCATTGTATAGCTATCCAATTGGAATGGAGAGTTAGGACACTTGTCAAAGTGTTTTATTTATACTGCTTTTATTTAGATTGTATAATGATTTTTGTGGGGATTAGAGAGGTGTTCTTGTATAGGACACCAGTAGAAATAGGGAAGTAAATAACCCAGCAGCCATCTATTTGCTGCTGACATTGGGAATAAGTTCTATGTTTATCTTTATATTATTTTTTAAATATATTGTGTATGAGCCCAATGGGAGTCATTACTCTGTATCTGTAAATATGTGATTAGTTAAATGGAAAGAAGCAATGATAAATGAGTATGTTTGCTACAGAAAAAAAATCTACTTTGAAAAATTATTCTAGTTTTTCAGAAATGTTATTTAATAAAATATTGAAATGGAGAAAGAAAGAAGGGAGGAAATAAAACATTCAATGAAATTTCTCGATTCTAAGTCAAATTAAATTGAATTGGAATATTTCACAGTAACCTCTACCTTTGTTAAAGTAATATAGTAAAGCTGTTTTTTGAATGAGACATAAAAATATTTTATAATTTTGAATAAAGGTTCAGGGTAGGAAACCACATTATCCATACAGCTGCCATGTTCAAAACCAGTTATATTTCTCTAAAGAGGATGATTCCACCAAGAGTTCCTGCATTTTAAGTTGACAAATTTCTAATCATCAAGGTGCTCTCGAAAGGAACTACTTAAAAATAATAATAGTGTAAGAATCTGAAAAAATTTAGTTGCTTCTTTCCCAATTATATTAATGGTATGGAAATAGGTCTACACTTTTGAGAACAAAGATATTTATCTGCCCAACCAAGAGATTGCCAAAGAAAGGTAAAATAGTGTTTCTATTGCATTTTTATGAAAGAAAAGTAATTCTTCAATATATATTAGGATGTTCTTATTTCTGTTAAAAATTCAACCAGCTCAGAATGTTAAAAGTATTTCTAGGATTCTGCAATCACCTCCATTACTAAAGCAATTGGGGGGGAAAATATTTACCATTTCTCCTGCATGTGTATTTCTATTTTTCTGATTAAAATACAATGGTAAATTGTAATTTTACTATTTAGAATTATTTATTTAATTTGAGTACACTTACTTTCTTGTTTTCCTCTAACATAAACTGAACCTTAAATGCTAGTAATAGATACTGCAAATATTCCTTTTTACTAGTGAACAGATACACATATGACTCAGTAAATAATTGAGTTCATACATTATTTTTGGATACTTAAATTGAAAAATTAAAATAGAGAAATAGGTGATTGATATATTTCTATTGAATTTACTCTTTAGTATTTAACACAATATAAAAAGGACATTTAAACAGATAATTCATGATTTACTAAAAAATCTATACTAATGTGCTTGGGCTTTTTTTTTTTTTTTTTTTTTTTTAAAGAAAGGATTGAGAGAGAGAGAAAGAGAGAGAGAGAGAGAGAATATACCACTGGGTTCTTAGTCTTAAAGGCTTTTATCTGGAAGTCTCAGAAGAGGATTTCTATGAAATAGTCATTGACTTTTCAGGTGTGTCTCTTCAGGGTCATGGTCTCCACTGATTGGTCAGTGCCAGAGTGGGGGACCATTAGTCATAGAGCTGGTCCTGATGTCAGCCATGGTCTTGCCCCTCCTGGCATTGCTGCATTTCAGGGCTGGCCTGAAACACAGCTGAGGCCTAGATGTTATATCTCTCAGGCTTAATGCTTAAGGGAGTGGTTGTATGAGAGTCCTTTGAGGACTCTCCACCCCTTTGTTTCTCTCCTAAGGGAATCTACCACATGACTAGTGACATGCAGGGAAGGGGGCGTGGTGGAGGGAGGGGTCAGGGGAAGGTCTGAACTGAATGACCAGTGAAATAAAAGATCAGGGATTTAAACTCTATGCTATATGCTAGGGGAGGAAAGGTCACCATGGTACAAGATTCCATGCCAGTTTTGGCCATTTCTAGGCACCTGGTGCTTTCCACCCTAGTGACCTTCTGTAACCTGGCCTATCATCCCTACTCTGCTTGTGTTCGTCTACTATAGAGGGGACAGGGAGTGGATTCCAATTAAAGATGAGAGACCATCAGCAAGTTATTGCAATAGTTTGAAGTCAGGAGACTGCACTAGAATAAAAGCTGTGGGAATAATAATAAAGAATAGTGTAGAAACATGCAAAGATAAAACAACCATCATCAATAGGAGTTGAAGCTTGACTGTTGCATGGGTGTAAGTGACAGGGAGGAATGAAAGACTATGCTGAAGGTTTCCAGCTTGAGTGACTTGAAATGAGATATTCAGGGAGCATTCTTGGGAATGCTCATGGGAATTAGCACAGCTATTAGGAATACCCATGCTCATTCTCCAAGAATCATTATAGTCATTGGAACTATCCCTTTGAAGACACAGAAACAGGTTTAAAACTGGTAGATGAAGGCAGACCATGGTTTAAAAAAATAACTATGTACTTATTGAAGCATAATTAACTCCCAAGTAAAGCATAGGAAATCTGGTATTTGAGGTGGTAAGTTGTGAGAAAAAAAAAAAAAAAAAAAAGGAATAAACAGATACTATGAAAAGACTTTTCCTTTTGATAGGAAAAAAAAATCAAGTAAAATCCAAAAATGTGTTAAACTTTTATCTTTGGAAGGCTTCCACCAGCCTATGCACTTATATCTCACATGCAAATCAAGTTCAGAGCTTAGAGACCCCAATGAGATTTTTTTGAGAGGCTTCTGAATACTACTCCTAGTTTCTGTCCATTCACTGCTGCTTTACTATCAGAAATTCTGTATTTGATCAGTCAAGCATGGACAGAAGAAAAATCCAGCCTTCCTACAGTACCAGTTATTAAATGGGAAAAGTATTTGGAAGCTTAAGATGAGAAATGTAACACTTTAGTCATTTAAACTTCAACCTATTTTCACTGTTGTAAATGTGTTAACCTCATGCAGATGCAAATGATATTCTGAATTACATGGCATTGCAGTGTGCATTATTTCTAGCAAGGCATGTGGTCTTGATCCCTGCACGGATGTGCATTTGTGAAACGTAATGCGGGTACACCTGCTTTTAGTTTAGAATTCATGCCCGACTTACATGAAGAAAAAATTTGAGTAAGTGGAGGAACAAATAAAATAAGTGGGAAACAGAAGCACATTCACACATTCAAATAGATATCAGAGCCATAGAGATGTAACTATTGCCATTCATCCGATATGACTGAACCACCCCAAGAAGCAACATGAAGACACAACATGAGTACCAGAGGGTTTTGGGCTGTATCCTGAGGAGGAGTTTAGAAATGGCACTCCTTTTTCTGATCTTCTAGTAGAACTAATTCTGAGATAACCTAAGAAATAATCATCCTGGGAAGCAAAGATAACAAGTCAATTACAAGAGATTTCTGAGAACTTTGGAATACGCATTTAAGGTTTTGTTTATTATTGCTGTTCCTCATGAATAAAAGTAAAACAAATAATTCGTTAATTTTTATTTTTAAAAATATATTTTCATTGACTTCAGAGAGGAAGGGAGATGGATAGAGAGAGAGAAACATCAATGATGAGAGAGAATATCACCAATTGGTCCTGATGAGGAATCAAACTGTGACCTCCTGGTTCCTATGTTGATGCTCAACCACTGAGCTACGCCAGTTGGGCAAAGAAATCCATTTACATAATTCGTCCTTAACAATAGTTAGTTTTACCCTTTGCAACAACATGGTTGGACCCGGAGAACATTTAGCTAAGTGAAATAAGCCAGTCAGAAAAAGACAAATACCATATGATTTCACTCAAGTGAAATTTAATGAAGAAACTGAACTGCCACACAAAATAGAGACAGACTCATAGATAGAGATCGGGCAGACAGCTCTGGTAGGGGGAAGATCTGGGGGGCAGGTAGAAAGATTGAGAGAGAAAAAAGGGAAGAAAAAAAAAGAGAGAGAACCTATGGAGATGGATAATAATAGTGTGGTGATTGTGGGAGGGCAGGGGGAAGGTGAAAAGGGAATAGAGGGGATAAATGATGTGAAAAATAAAATAAAATCACTAATAATCTACAGTAATAAAAGGGTAATATGCAAATTGGTCAGGACGTCTTCACAGTAATGACCAAACAGCAGGCTGCATTGGGTGACCAGGTTGGTGGGGGGAAGGGGGGGGGCAGTGAGGGTGACCAGATCGGCAGGAGGGAGCATGAGGGGCTACTAGGCTGGCAGGGGGGTGGTTGGGGGTGACCAGGCCAGCAGAGGAGGCAGCTAGGGGTAATCAGGCAGGCAGGCAGGTCAGTAGGTAGGAGCCAGTGGTCCTGAATTGTGAGAGGGATGTCCCACTGCTGGTTTTAGCCTGATCCTGGATCAGGCCTAAATCAGCAGTTGGATATACCCTGAGGGGTTCTGGACTGGAGAAGAGGTAGGCTGGGGTGAGGAGCCTCCTCCCCCCCACACCTCATGCATGAATTTCATGCACCGGGCCTCTGGTAAAAGCATACTATGCTAATTAGACTGACCATCCTTCCAGATGACCTTCTGGATGAAGTCAGAGCTGTGAGGGATGCTCGGGTCCCAGGTGCCAGAGGAGAGCTGGTGTTAGCAGCTGGGGGAAAGAAGGCCTACTCTTGCACGAATTTTGTGCATCGGACCTCTAGTAAAATAATAAAGAATGGTTAGGAAAGTGTAATTTTAACAAGGTGGTTATAAGATTTTGGTTTGGAAGAGAGGTAAGTGATTCCATATTGAGGAGGTATGGAAGAATATGCTCTAACTAGAGAGATCCTTCTTGGTAATGATAAAGATCTAGTTACTAGATATTTGAACATCAGAAATATAAAACATTAGGAGACACAGTCAGAGAGTGATGTTTCAGAGTAGGCCATCCTTACAAAATTTCAAGTGATGATGAAAGTGACCTCAAATGGCTGGTACAGAGGTCAGGGTTACTGAAAAGTTGAAGATACTGAGGCCAGAGTAAAAGGAATAATCAAAGAGAGAAAGAATAGTCGAAGAAACTATACCAAATAATCAAAGAAAGAAAAACGTACATTGCGTATTTCTTATGAACAGCACCAAGAAATTTCTCATGTTATTTTTAGTGCTGAGAGACAAAAGTTATATAACTAATTTATTTTCCTAAACTTTTGATTAATTTCCTGACTGGAGGCTATCGGAAGGAAAATTGACAATTTTAGAATTAGAGGTAAAGGTCAACCATATATCAAATGTCACTTCTAAGACAAGAAATAGAGTCTTGACAGTACAATAGATTCAAAGATACCAACTTTTATCCTCTGCTTAACTATAGATTTCCACAAAAACCCCTCCACCCAAGAAAATAATTCTTAGCTACAATCATTATTTGAAATAAGCAAACAGAAATAGATCCTTCTGGAAAATGTTAAAGCTGTCCTACAATTCAATAGAAAGTGCATACACACACACACACACACACACACAACTTCAGGTATTTTTGGACTTACTTTAGATATCAAAAAACTAGTATACATTTCACACAGATAAATCTGAATAATTCATAGGAATATAAGATAATATTGATGCCTTTATCAAATTATAGTCTAAAGGGAGATGCCAGGGATATGTATACTTGCTATAAATAAATCTAACATTTACAAAATCCTTTATACAAATAATAAATTAAAACAAGGTTCATTATTTGTTTCATAAAATACTCATTATAGTGGTTCCTTAAATGTCAAGTTTCTTCATTAAGTTTTAATAATTGAATAACTTTTGCAGAGCTCAATTATTTTGTAAATCAAATATCAATGCATGTTAACAAAGCAAATTTAATGAAAATTAAATTGACAGAATAAAATAAAGTTTTTTCAAATAAATAAGAACTTAGTAACTAGAGAGGCAGAAATACTAAAAAAAAAAAAAAAAAAAAAAAAAAAAAAAAAAAAAAAAAAAAAAATTCCACACATTGAAAAAGTAATATAAGCTTGGGGATCTGGAACCAACATAAAGATTCTCAATATGAAAACTGGTAGTAGAAATATAATTGATAAAAAATATAAATAATTATTACTGAAATATATAATATATTCTGGGATATTAATATATATTCACTTAAAACATACTACTTACATTACATTTAATATGCATGTTAAATAATGAAATGCTGTGTTTAAAAGTGTATTTATAATGTTTTCTAAGGATAATACAGAGAAATAATAAAAGCAAGCAAATATGTTATTCTGAGTCTTCAGTATGTGTGAAAAAAGTTAGAGGGAAAGGAAAAATATGATGGTTAAAAAGAAAAACTTCCTCTTTTTTTTCAATTTGATATAGGCATTCTAAGACAATGTTTTATTATTTTTAAAAAAATGTATATTTTATTGATCTCTTACAGAGAGGAAGGGAGAGAGACAGAGAGTTAGAAACGTCAACGAGAGAGAAACATCGACCAGTTGCCTCCTGCATACCCCCCACCAGTGATGTGCCCGCAACCAAGGTACATGCCCTTGACCGGAATCGAACCCGGACCCTTCAGTCCGCAGACCAACGCTTTACCACTGAGCCAAAACCGGTTTCGGCACTAAGATGATGTTTTAGTTAGATGAAATTGTTAAAGTCTATTTAAGAGTGGAAGATGAGGGAGCCGTTAAACTCTCTCAAGGGTCTGCAGGTCCTACGAACACAGCTCTGACAGCCTCTGCTTTATTCAATGTAATGAAAAAAAATGTGTTCCTTCAGATCAGTTGTTGGAGATTGGAGGCATACAAAACACATTTGGTATGCAGATTAATTTTGCTGGGCCTACAGAGATTTTAACTTGTGTAAACATTTAAAAATAAGAACATTTTATATGACAACAACATTTCTGGTTTCCTTTGAAAAAGCAGAATGTTCAGCAACATCGAGAAGTGAGTAGCAACTGGCCCCTTTTCACCTGGGCCCTGTACTCATTTTTTTTTTTTTCAATCCTTTTCCTTATCTTCCTTACATATATACTTATACCTTCCATGCCAGTCACTATTTTGGCACCTGGAAGTATTTGATTTTGAGGTGCTCTGATCAGAATGTGGGTTCTGAATACCAAGCAATTTCTGCAAATCTTATCTTTTACCAATATGCATAACAAATATACCAACATGTAAAATAGAAGTGTAAGAAGTCATAAAGCCCAGAATATAAAAGTTTAAATGCTGTTTTGTTTGTGCCTGTGAGAATACAGAATACGGATAGAAAAATGTAAATGCATGTGCCTATATCAAACGAGTAGAAGTATATATGACAAAATTAAATAGTCAATAAGAAGAATGAGAGAATGTAAGGGGAAGAACTATATAAAATGATCAATTGATTGTGGAAATACATTTCATTCTCCTTTCATTATTTCACATTTCAACATCCAATTCAATTAATTCGGTAATGAGAATCTTTTTCATTTTCTTATTCTCTTGTCTTCAATTAATAAATACAGTAAATGAATGAGAAGTAAAATTCAAGATAAATTTTCTATAGAGAACAATTAAGTCCAAAGGAAAATTTATGGGTAGAATTTAAAAAGTATATTATATTTTCAAAAAAATGATGACCAAAATTATCCTATCTAATAAAAGGGTAATATGCTAATTGGCTGTCACTCTAACACACAACATGACCTCCCTCAGGTGGTCAGAGATGGCCATCCCCATGTAGACACAAGATGGCCACCACAAGATAACCAGCAGGGGAGGGCAGTTGGAAGGAACCAGGCTGCCAGGGGAGGGAAGTTAGAGGACCAGGCCTGCAGGGGAGGGCAGTTGTGGGTGACCATGCCTGCAGGGGAGGGCAATTAGGAGCAATTGGGCTGGCAAAGGAACAGTTAGGCATTGATCAGGCTGGCAGGAGAGTGGTTAGGGGGTGATTAGGCTGGCAGGCAGAAGCGGTTAGGGGCAATCATGCAGGCTGGCAGGCAAGCAGTTGGGAGCCAGCAGTCCTAGATTGTGAGAGGGATGTTCTACTGCCCATTTAGGCCTGATTCCAGTGGGCAGTCAGACATCCTTTGAGGGATCCCAGATTGGAGAGGGTGCACACTGAGCTGAGGGACACCTATACACCCTCCTATGCATGAATTTTGTGCACCAGGCCTCTAGTTGTATTATATTTTGTATAATTTATTTTATAATTGTGGGTAAGTATTATTCACTTACTATTGTTCAATGGGCACATAGTTTCAGTTTTGTAGGATGAAGAGTTCTGAAAATGGGTGTTACTGATAGTTAAATAATAATTTGAATGTATTTAAGATTGCTATACTAAGAACTGTATACTTTGAATGGTTAAAATAGTAAAGTTTATGTTGCATATATTTCACCATAAAAGAAGTAAAAATATATGTTAAACCCGGTTGGAGAATTCTATGGAATCACAAATAAAATAAAGTACTATCTTCTTATTTTTCCATTAAAATTATAAAAGCAAGACGAAAGAATGTGACAAAAATTCAGGACTTTCCTCACAAAGGTTAATTGAGAAAATGGAGGGGAAATAATTTAAAAGTACAAGGTTTATACAAAAATAAAGTCCTTTGTACTGACTGACACTAATTGATATGCTTGCTGTCTCTTAGGTCAACTTTCATGAAGTTATTTAATTGCTCTATCTCAGTTTCCTTCTACTGTCTGTCCAGGAGAGTTAGTAAGGACAGAAATGGTTGTCACTCTCAGGCTTGGAAATTTTCTCTCCACCAGTGAGGCCATGTTTTTTTGTTTATAACTATCAGACCAGTGTTGGTTAAGATGGGCCATGTGATTGACCATTCTGTCTGGTATTATGATATATCACTCTGAGCTACACATTTTATTTTTTAACTAGTGGCCCCGTGCACAAAATTCGTGCACATTAAAAGGGAATTAGAGGAAATATTTTAATATTGCTATTTGCTCTTTCTCCATAATAGAAGTGCCAGAGATGAAAGAAAATTGGTAAAATGTATATGAAAATCTTCCTCATGTCAGAGTCTAGGGCACATGTGTCAAACACAAGGCCCGCGGGCCAAATCCGTCCCGCCAGGCCTTGCAATGTGGCCCACACCGCACTGTCATCACTGCACTCCGCTGCGTTTCCATCACAATGACAGTTTATGACTGTTCAGTAAACCATTCGGCCCGCAATTTAGGCTGGATTTTAGATTTTGGCCCCTTCTCTGATTGAGTTCGACACCCCTAGTCTAGGGCATGCCACGGGACCCAGAGTCAATTTCCTGCCCACCCATATGCACCTCAAAATTATATAAGACCCAGACCCGGCCAGTCCCACCCTGTCAAGCCCTGCTGGGTAGGGGGAGCAGCTTCAGGTCCCCCGTCAAGCTCTGCTGAGTTGGGGATGCAGCCACGAGACCCCTGTTAAGCCCCACTGGGCGGGGGTGCACAGGCTCAGGTCCCCCAGTGTACCCTCAGGTCCCCTGGTCCAGCGCCAGGCTGGGGGCACACCCTGAAGTCCCCTGGCCCAGCACCAGGACAGGGGGCATGGCCTGAGGTCCTTGTCAAGCCCCACAAGGCAGGGGGGCGCAAACCTAGGTCCCCTGGCCGAATGCTACACAGCCTCAGTTCTCTGCTGAATGCTCATTATGGGAATGCTGCCTTTGCTATGGGCACAGCCATCTTGTGTTATGGGAACTCTCTGCTGTAGCGTAGCCATATTGTGAGGGATGAGGGTCAATTTGTATATTACCTCTTTATTATTTAGGATTATTATATAGGATGGAAATAAAACTAGAGTAACAGATTCTTGCCTTTATTTTGCCTCCAACTTTAGTGACCCCAGCTCATTTTATTTTTCATCGTCAGACATGATGTTGGAATTTCCCACATCTCGTCTATATTCAGGTCCTCTCAAAAATTGAGGAAAATAGTCTTACTATTAACTGTTCATAGCTGTTTTGGTGTGCTTACTATGGACTAGTCTTATTTTTCATATCTTTATGTTTTCTTCTTTAAAAATTTTTGGATGTTCCAGGAAGTAGGTAGAGCATGGTTTAATAAGTTTCTTCTTGTAAATCAACATTATTACTAAACTCAACTGGGTTTATTCTAAGTATGTTTGATCTGAAAAGCCCAGATGTTCAGGTAGGTGAGCTGAACTTCAGTTTACTGATAGGAACTTCGTTCTCCATGACTGTAGATCCAAACTGACTAACCTCCATTCTCAGGGTTTATCTGAACTGTCCTGTCTGCTCTCTGTAAGAAACTTTTGGTTATTGGCAAAAGGTGGTGGGATACCTAAATCCCCTATTTAATGCTTGAAATTTGAACATACGTTAAAATTCGGAATGTTCACTCTTAGGTGAAGAAGAGTTCCTTAAAACATAGATGCTCTCTTAATAAGAATTCTACACGATAGTCTTTGATTCACATTTTTATGAATGTTTTGGTCTCACTTGTAGCTTTGTTCAAATATTCAGATATTACTTCAATTCTTCATCAAAGCCTTGATCATTTGAATTTCTTATGAGTTCTGTAGAGACTTTCAAAGTCATCTCTGAAAATCTTGCAATGTATATCCTTACAATTCTAGTTTTCACATTTTGAACATAAAGATAGCAAGCATTGCAGTGTTGGAGGTGTAGAATACAAATATGAAATTGCCTGCTGCTAGATGACATAATTGCTAGATACAGTGAAAGGGCAATAATCACTTTTTAAGCCTGCATAGTTATTTCTTTATGTTACTACAACCTTAATTCACATGTAGTATTCTTCAGATGCATTATAGGTATCCCTTCCTTACTTCTATTCCTTACCAGCAGTTCATTTTGCAAATTTGCCACCATTGCCATGGCTTTCTAATTCTTATCTTCTTCACAGTTTAAGGATGATTTCCTGAGCTTATTGCAGGCAGTTTTCATTTTATGTATGAAATTATAAATTTATGCAATGTTTTTAAATATTGTTTTCCACACTGTTTGCGGTAACTCGGTTGGTTGGGCATTGACCCATGCCTTTAGGTGTTGTTAGTTCAATTCTAGGTCAGGGTGGTTGGATCAATCTGTGCAGAAGGCAGATCGATGCTCCTCTCACATCAGTGCTTTTCTCTCTTTCCCTTTCCCTTCCTCACTCCCTAAAACTCAGTTTTTAAAAAAAAATACCTTTTTCTCTTGCAGCCTGCATTTTGTGCCTCTGTTAGTCTTCTCTAAAATTCTTTCCATTTCTTAATTAGGATATTGGAATTTGCTGAGCCAACCATACTTGCTCCAGAGTGACATTCTGAAGAAATCCAGGTGCTACAGACCTGTTAGAAACTGTCACTCGTATCCGGCTAATCATGGTCTCAGTTTGATTAACTGTTTGCCTTTGTCTGCTGCCCCCAGTGATGTGCTGTCAGTTCTCTCATCTCAATGGCATCTGCAATCTCGTGGAAATGAAACTGCAGCGTAATTACTTCACACTGAACAGAGAAATAAAATCATCCTTTCAAAAGCTGTGTAGGTGTAAATGGGGTCCTGTATGTGAGGAAATGACTGCCAAGTTTTTATTCACTAAGTAGTTCTCATTTTCTTTCAGACCATAACAGTATATGAAAATAGCTGGAATTTATAAAGTATCTTTTATCTAAGTTTCACAGTGCACTTAGAGACTATTCTGTGTGCTATTAAGCTAACACATTTCCAGAACAAGTCTACCTAATTGTGCATATTTTAAGAAATAAATAAATAAGGTAAGCACGAGGACATTAACTTTCAGGATGAAGTTCTCAAACAATTAAATGTTAAAAAGTTGGTCAACTGAAATTGTGTAGTAGATTCAGGAATGATAGGATCTTACTATTATTTTTTTAATCTTAATTTGTCCAGAAACCCTATCTCTGAAATAACCGTAATATAGAGTGAATCCCTAGTATTGATAAATTTCCTGTCATGCTTCCAAATAATCTATTAATGAATTATTAGTCAGCTGCAAATAATTTAGTCCAAACTGCATTTAGTTTTGAATATTTGCATCTGTGATATATTCTTCCAACTTTGCTTAATTATAGTGATCATTCTAACAACAACAACAACAAAATGAACATGGAGCTATGAAATCCAAATGGCTTTTGGCAAATGATTGTTCTGTGCCAGATGTTGAATACTGCAGAATAAAATATACAAAAATGTTTAACATCAATTCTACAATAAGGTATATACGGAAATAAATTGGAATACCATTGGAACAAATATTATTTGTTTTCAAAGTTATTTTTCTGCAGAAAATCATTTTTAGGTAACAAAAGCTTCAAAAATTTATCTATCATTCATAATTCAGGATGGCCTAGTTAAAAAGAGTTATGGGCTTTGAAACTAACTTGCTTTGTATTTCAATTCAGTTCAAAGCATCTACTTCAAATAAGGTAAAATTTTAGCAACATGTCCCTTAGTCTCCAAAAAATGTTTGACATAACTAATGAAGAAATGTTGTTAAACTTATTTTTATCACATACAAGATAGAGCAAATTCACTGCTCACTCATTTGCAACCACACACACACACACACACACACATATATATGTGTATTTATATATATTTTGTTCTTAAAGACTACTGAAAATAGAGTAGAATAATTTCTCATGTATAATTCTGAAAATATTCTTAATAATAAATTTGAGTTCTAAATAGATTTTAAAATAAAAAGATATAAAAAACACTAAAAATAAGACATCTGTGGGCATATTTAGATTTATACTCACTTAAATTTTTTTGTCTTTTAATTTGTTCCTCATTTTTTATTTCATTATATCTACAATTCTCTTATATTTCTCAAAGGTGTAAAAATATCAAAAGACCCAATGGAGCATGATTTATTTTGAGTTATTTTCATCCTGTATTTTAAATTTTAAACCCTATGATCACATTTCTTCTTTTAAAAGATTTGAATAATCTCTGAGTATAACATGTACCAAACAATTTGGGTTGCCGCTATGAATCTTGAAAATCCTATATCCAGAGTTATTTCATCTGGCATAAAACTATGTTTGCATAGGTGAGTAACCAACTATGGCCTGATACAGCCAGTCATGTAATTTGGAATAGAATTTGAGTCCTCCGTTTTTATAAAAATAAAAACAATCTTATTTGAAAATGAAAATCACAGCTCATTTGTGTGACCATTTCACCATAAAATAAAATTGCATTTTCCCCCAGAAAGGCTAGGAAACCTGAGAAAGGGTTGTTGTTTCATCGAAGAATATCAATTGAATATTATAAAAGAAAATAGTAACTATTTCCTTAGGTAATATTAGCAAACCAATGAAACTAGAAAAATTGCTCTCCTGGTAAAATTAAAATTTAGTTATAATATTTTGAAGTTATAAATATATTAAATAAGGGTAAATATGCATTATATAGTTCACCTAAAAAATAAAATCTATAAATCATAAGAAGCACTTAACATAATCATTCATCATATAAAGTGTATAGCTATATTTTTTACAAAAATAAAGAAATAGCTTTATAAGATAAACATGTGAGTATCAAAGTGACAATAATTTATGATGGCTTCTTTCAATCAGTGTTTGTTGTTATGGTGTAGAAATGTTCATTATGGATAAATGACAAGTTTTCCCATAGGCTTTTATTTGGTCCTTTACACTGAGTGACCCACATGTGTTTCCAGAGATTGTCTTAGAGCTAGAGTTTGTGGCTATGGAACAGACTAAGTTAACTGGACCTGCATGGTTGCATGGTGAGGGACACTTGGGATTGCTAACTTTGCTCTTGTCAGCTGCCTGCTAAGACTGAAATAACAGACCACAGAGATCTAAGCCTCGGGCAAGCCCCTGGGGCAGGTTTGACTGCTTGTGACCAAAGCCACTGAGAGAACTCCAGATAAAATTGCAAAAAAAGACTTGTAAACTATATTTGTAGCTAGAAGGAGAAATGCTTTGGTTAAAAGTAGATGTTATAATGCTTCTAACTATTTGGGAAGAAGCTGGCTATACAATTCCTCTTTTGCTTGCTTTTATCATCTTTATTAAGGAAAATGATGATCTGCAGACCAGAAAGATAAGAACCAGCATACCAGCATGGCTCAGAGAAAATATACTGTATAAGGTGTGGCAATTGTACCAAAAGTCACTAACCCAGGGTCAGCGTTACCAGGTGGTGATGCTGCTTGACCTCGGACTCCCCAGCAGTCTTTCATGCCTAATGGGACGATCGTGAATTAATTTGGTCAGTCATTCATTTACTCATTCATTCCACAAATATTAAGCTTACCTTCTGTAGGTTGGAGGCAATTGTGTTAAGGAACAGCTGTATTAGTGATCCTCTCAGAAAATTATGGATGTTTTAGAAAGTTCCAAGAGGAAGGAATAATCAATCTAAGACCTGCAGAGGTCATTTTCTTGTTTTGATCACTTCACACTGTCCTCAAATATCCATCTAGCTCCTTTCTCATGCTTTCTTCAAATACTATTTTCTCTGCCTCAGATGCCCTTTCTGTCTTCTGCTTAGAAAACCCATAATTATATTTCAGGAACCAACAGAAATAACACATACCCTGTGAAGCTCTCTCTCCTCACTCAGTTGCTTGAAAAAGAAAGAACTTGAGGGATTACTGTGCTCTATCTAGCCTTTCTAGTCACATTTCATAAATGTCATTTTAATAGCATTTTTCATATTACTGATTTTATTTATTTTTCCTTCTCTTGCCCTGTATAATCTATGAGCTATATGAAGGAAGAAATTACATATAGATGTTTGTTACTATTTACCTTGTTTGGTAAAACTTTTCTGTAGATTGTAAGATATCCAAATATTTCCATATTGCAAATAATTTAGGCTTGGTAGGCCTTACAATCTTTGTTGCAACTACGACCTCTACCACTGAAGCATGAAAATAGGCATGAGATGTAGTTTGCTGACACCCATATTTACATGTTCTTTCCTAAATATGGGTAGCTAGAAACCATATGTTAGATATTGTATTCAAAACAAATGCTTATTATAATAATTTTAAGTTTTCTCAAAAGTACAATCTGCCTCCAGTGTTGAAACATTTAAATAGTTAATAAGAGATAATGCAACACTATTTTTGATCACTATAAAACATGTCATTCAGAATATGGTGTACAGACTGATAAAAGCAATCCATATTGGTTATCTTCTTCCTTTAGGTAGGCATTTATGCATAACACATGGACACAAATAATAATGTGGTAAAGCTCTAGGGGGATAATGTCAGTGCAGGGTAGAGGAGATCAATTGGGGGACGGGGGGGGGACATCTGTAATACTTTCAAAAATAAGATAAGTTCTAAAAAATGAAAAGAATGTTTGAAATGTTGGGTGAATGTCTTGGCTAAGAATCAAAACATTTGGGTCCTGGTGCTAGAATCGTTACTAATTATGAGAATCTGGGTCAATGTCTCTCATCTAGCCCTACTAAATACATCAACAGGTCAAGAAAATTCTAACTGGGAATGCACTAAGAATTCTTAGATGAGAGAGAAGACAACATTATCCTAATATATAAAAACCCAGGGTCCGTATCATCCAAAATGACCAAAGGGTCAACCAACCAGAACTCAGTTCTGCAGTTAGTGCTATGTTGCTGTGGTGACCCAGCACTAACTGCCAAGGGGGCTGTGGATCTGACCCAGAGAGAGGGCTGGACAGAGAGACAGGGTCTGATTGTATCTATTGATCAGCCATCGCCTCTCTCTTTCTCTCTGGGCTTTGCCAGCAACTGCGCCTCTCTTTCTCTCTGGGCCTCAGCAGGGGCTGCTGATCTGCCCCACTTCTCTAATTAGGCCTGGAAATAGGCCCAGAAACACTGACTGGCATAGAAACTGACTAATCAGAACCAAATTGGCTGGCATGGGAGGGAAGTTGGGGGTAAGATCAGGCTGGCAGGGAAGGACAGTTAGGGGTGATCAAGCAGGCAGCGGCAGTTAGAAGTGATCAGGCCGGCAGGGGAGAGCAGTTGGGACAAGATTAGGCTGACAGGGGAGAGCAATTGGAGGCAAGATCAGGACAGCAGGAGGGTGCCATTGAGGGTGAGATCAGGCCGGCAGAGAAGGGTAGTTGGGGATGATCAGTAAAGCAGAGGCAGTTGGGGGTGAGATCAGGCTGGCAGGGGCAGTTAAGGGTAATGAGGCAGGTAATGAGGGAGAGGGGTTAGGGGCAATCAGGCAGACATGCAGGTGAGTGGTTAGGAGCCAGCAGTCCCAGATTGTGAGAGGGATGTCCCACTGAAGAGTGTGCAGGCTGGGCTGAGGGAACACTCCCCTCTCTGTGCATGAATTTCTCTGTGCATGAATTTGGAATAAAAGCAACTGCATATGTTCTTGAAAGCAGTGTTCTCAACTTAGAGGCAACAGTCTTCAGAAGAAAAAAACAGAAAAACCTAACCAAACAATACCCAGAAAAATAAGATTGGAATTACTGTATTAGCAAAGAAGACTCCTCTGACCTTCCACAGGGAATACTAACTCATTCTCCATTGAGGGTTGGGAGGTCACAGTTAGCAAGTCCTGGAGCAACTGGCAGAAAACAAAAAATGAACTAACAGAAAACTGCTGGAAATAGAGATTGAATGAAATAGCAAGCATCTCAGCCACATCAGAAAATCTCACTGGTGAAAATGAAAATGCCTTTAGAATCAGATGGAGTTAAACAATGGTTTCCAAATTTTAAAACCATGGTTTTCTGTGGGCTAGGTATTTGTTTCCATGCAAAACTGTTTGTTTGGTTTTTTTTGTTTGTTTGTTTTGTTTTGTTTTGTGTGTGTGTGTGTGTGTGTTTTAAATAAATTTTATTGATTTTTTTACAGAGAGGAAGGGAGAGAGGGAGAGAGAGCTAGAAACATCAACCAGCTGCCTCCTGCACACCCCCCACTGGGGATGTGCTCACAACCAATGTACATGGCCTTGACTGGAATCGAACCTGGGACCTTTTAGTCTGCAGACCGACACTCTATCCACTGAGCCAAACCAGTTTCAGCCAAAACTGGTTATTTTTATCTCTGGGGGGAAAAAAGAAAAAGGATGTATTTCATTGTAGGAGAGTGTGGAGTTTGTAAGGAATCTCAAGTAAATAAACATAAAAATGGGTTTGAGGTTAATGAATTTGTGGTAGGAATAAAAGAACATTTGCAGCTGATATTAAAAGGCTGGGAGGTCACCTCTTGCTATAGAGTCCTTACCTTGTCACCTCATATAATGATTTAATGAGTGCCACACATCTGAGATTATTTGTACAATTTAGAAGAATGCTCATCCACAGTAGATGATAAAAATCCTACAATATCCTTAGTTCTTAGTTCTTCCCTCCTATAACTGATATTCTATAAAATAATGATATTTTTATTTTTATTTTTTTTAGAAAAATGGAAACTTGTCTGTTTTGCACAAGTTAGAATGAATACATTGTATAATATTTTTTAACTTTCCTGGGAGGTACAATAAATTTATTTATTTATTTATTTATTTTACATTTTTTTAAATTAAATTATTATCTGTGTACATATTAGGAATTATATTTTTAAATATTGTTTCCTATTTAGTTTTAAACCAGAAACAAGAAATGCTAGCTCCTGGTTTTTATTTTTTTTAATTATATTTAAAATTTTTGTTTATTTATTTATTTATTTTAATTAATTAAAAAGGAAACATACTGTTGAGTATTTAATTGCCTAGTTGCCAAAGTTGTTGCATTCTGGTAGTTCTATACTGTCAGCACAACAGTTTCATAACGTGTATCAATGTTATGTGACAAGATACCCTAATGTCCTAGTGCTAAACTTCAATTGTGTTTATCACCAGAAACTCATATAGTTATAATCATTTTTAAAATGATCCTTAAAGAAAATCACCCAGGCTGGCTCCATCCCCCAGTAGGGACTCCCCACTCTGATCCAGGGCCCTTTCAGGGCCGGCCAGCAGGCCCTCACCTTTGCACTAGGCCTCTATCCTGTATTCAAAATGACCCTAATGGCAGAACAACCAAAATGATCACTAGGCCCGTCACTATGAGGTGAACTGACCACTTCTTGATCCCTTCTCAAAGCCCTCAGGCACCGATCATCCTATGGTGAACGGGAAAATGGGGGTGGGTGGCGGCAGGGGTGGGGCCAACTGCAGGCATCTATGAAGATGGCCCTTATCACAGGCCAGACCTAGGGACTGTACCTGCGCAGGAATTTTTTGCGACAGGCCTCTAGTCTATATATATAAAAGCCTAAGTGACCAGAACAACTGGAATGAATGGTTGCTGTGATGTGCACTGGCCACCAGGGGGCAGAAGCTTCTCTCTGGTGGTCAGTGCACTCCCACCGCCAACCTCCCCTGGCTGACCAATCTCCCAAGGTCCAACTCTCTCCCCCCCCAATCTGGCCAGCCTCCCACACCCCCTCCCCCTGACCAGCAGGCCCTGATCACCCAATTGAGGCTGGCCCCCAGTCTGGGATGGGAAATCAGGGGTGGGTGGCAGTGGACATGGCTCCTTACCCAAGGGGCTGAGAGCTGGCTCCCTCCTTGGGATTGGTGGCCAACCTCCCATGCCCTGTCCCTCTTCCCGGCTGGCAGACCCCAATCAGCCCATCACCTGCTCACCATGGTGGCAGCCTGGCAGCAAGGGAAAGAGGAGGGAGAGGAGGCAGGGAACCGCACAATAGTAGGGCACCAAGGATGGTGGTGTTGACTTCAAGCATCTGTTCCTTCCGCACCCAGAGACCACTGCCTCCTCTCTGGCCTGGTCCTGATCAGCCTGACCCCAATTGGCCCTGATTGCCGGCCAGGCCTAGGGACCCCACCCATGAACAAATTTTGTGCACTAGACCTCTACTTCATTATATTTTTACAAGTGTACTCTGGGAGTTTTTAGACAACTTAAATGAAATATATACACTAGGCATCATAATAATTGGAATAAATCTGTGCCTTTAAAGATGGTACTTACAGGAAAGGATGCTATTTGCCATTGTAACAATAATACTATTTCTATATTTATAGTCTGGAACAAAAATGCTGTTTGTTTCTTTTAGTGTTCAAAATGTATAATAAAATAAAAAAATAATAAAAAAATTGGTCTTTCTTATATGTTACCTCTTAGCATATATTATACATATATTTATCTTAGAAAGGAATTTCTCCTTATTCTGTTCTAGAGTTAATGCTAATATGTATTCTTTTAGAAGGATATACAAAAACAAACATGGAGGTAGTAATACAAAAGCAATTCCAATAACCTGCAAGATAATATTGCAGAAAGAAAAAAAAAATCCTGATACTCTGAGAACTTATTAATACTCAAGTTTGCTCTTGAAGATGCTCAGGTAAGACATAGGTCTGGTCCTGTGTTCTGAGACCTAATATCCTCAGATTTCATAGAGATCTGCACATAATAATTCTTAGAGATGAAAGTCTTTCCATTGAAAGGTTCTTGCTGCTTATTTCCAATCTGACACACATTTAATTAACCTCAAAATTTGCTCAAAACATTTCATGACCCACCTCACAAACAAAACTCTATTGGTAGCTTATTCAGAAAATTTCTAAGTTAATGAAGAAGAGATGAGTGGTATTCATAGTATGTTTGTTGTTTTCTCTGGTACAATAGTATTATTTATTTTAACTAATAAATAAAAATTATTTCTGAGATCAGAAAATGACATTTTTATCTCACTGGTCTACTCTCCTTTCTCTAACTCATCAAAATAGCAACATGATAGTGAGAGGGCAGGGCGGGGTGAGGATGAGCTCCCGACTCCGCCCCACAGGGTGGAGTTATCCCTAGCCCTCACCCAACCAATCAGGGTTAGCCGAGGCAGTGACATCACCACCGACCAGAGTAAAACCCCTGGACTGGGAGAAGTTCGTGCTCTCTTCCGCCATGCTGCCGGCGTGGGTGGGAGGGGCCCATGCTAGCATGGAGAAGGCTCTTTTGTTTATTGCATCGGACTCGGCTCCCTGGTGGTCTTGGGGATCACGAAGTCTGGGCATAACAAAAGAAAAAAGGCGTTAACACCAATTAGAAACTATGAATGATACTCTGCCAGATGCTGGGAAATGTTGCCCTAACAAAGAATGGAGCTGCAAGATGACCAACAGCCTCCTCACACCTAATTGGAAGCAGTTTTTTCTAATATTACCAGTGGCAATTAGGAAAGAATTTCTCTATTGACCATTTGATTAAAGATAGAAGTGCGAGTTTGCCCTCCACTGACTCAGTGTGACAATTGAGAACAGTAATGGAAGTGGAGTTGAAAAATTAAATTGTGCTGTCAAACCATTTATTTCTCTATAATCTAGCCCCTTAGCCAAAGGAAGCTGCCAGGAGTAAATGTCACAGGAGAAGGCCAGGCAGGCAGAGAACATGATGAAGAGAAAGGAAGGAAATCACTTAGCCGTGAGCCATGCTGACACCTGAGTGCTGTACTTTGGAAGACACTTCCTCACTAGGTTAAAAAAAAAAAAAAAAAAAAAAAAAAAAAAAAAAAAAAAAAAAAAAAAAAGATAGATTTGGTAAGAGGCATCAGGTCGAAATCAACACTGCAGATTACTGGAGTTCTATCTCTCTTCTTTCCACCCCCTGTTTTTTCTCAAACATATATCTAGCACCTTTCACAGATGAGCAGCAATGTGAAAGAAATCAACAGAGAAGCTATGCTTAGAAATAGTTCCCCCCACCCCCCAAGTAAGACAAGAGGGAAGAACAAAGACACAGGAAATGCATACTTCACAAGAGGAATTACCTAAGGGTACCATGGAAAAAAGTAGATAATTATTTTGTCAGAGAATCAAAGAAGTTGGCAACAATATATTTCCAGAAACAGGCTCAAAGAAGAAATTTTAAGTCATAGAAGATAAATAGTACAATGCCAAAAATCAGAAAAGGAATATAAAAAGATAAATAAAGCCACTGTCAAAATGAAAGGCACATTAGAAGCAACAAAAAATACTGGGCATAGATGGCAAAGTGAGATGAAATACAAATGCATTAATTTCCTCATTTTCTCAAATAAGTAACTGATTATATGAGATGAAGAAGGAATACATGGTATAAAATAATTACTCCAACATTAAAATGCTTTTCACAATATTTTTCTTACCCTAATTAAGCTAATGAATTCCTTAATTCAACTTCTATTTTAATACCATTCAATTTAAGTAAATAATATTTCAAGCTTTTGATTAAAAATTTTATGCAGGGGCTTCAAGTTTCTTACATATAAAGACCTTGGAAATCACTGCTCCCATCTTTACAGTAAGAAACAACTTGCCCTGGCTAGTGGCTCAGTTGGTTGGATCATCATTCCCTACACCCAAAGGTTACAGGGTTACAGGTTCAATTCCCAGTAAGAACATATACCCAGGTTGCAGGTTCCATCCCTAATTACCTCACCTGCTGTAGAGGCAACCAATCTCTCTCTCTCTCTCTCTCTCTCTCTCTCTCTCTCTCTCTCTCTCTCTCTCTCTCTCTTATTCTCTCATTCTCAATCAATAAAAAAATTATTCTTGGGTGCTAAACACCTCCACAAATGAAAAATCAGTGACTTCCCTTGGTCCCTTTGTGAATCAGTCCTAGTCTCCTTAACAAAGGGCCACTTTGCCACAGCACAATTCAGAAACCTATCCAGCAGGTGGAAATAATTATTTCCCAGTCTAGCATTCCTTTCCAGTCTAGCTCTTTCAGCCTTTCTCACCTAAGAGGCTAGGAAATAGTCAATGGAGAACAGGCCTTCAGGGAAGTAGATTAGGAGGACCGAAGCCAAAGTAGGCAACAAAGAGGAAACATTACATCAATGGAGGTCAATCTGAAACACCTGTGAAGGCCACAGCCCCAATATACAGGCCAAATGAAAGACTTGACTGGAAGATCATAGAATGCCCCCTTCCTGCACCTCCACACTAAGGAAGCTCCAGGATAACAATAGGGAACCTGCCTGCAGGACTGTGAGCTATAAAGTACAATTTCTCCCTGAGCAGCAGGACCAGAGAAAGGAAGCCCTGCAGCTAACAGTGGAGAAATAAACAAGGACACTAGAGGGATTTTAATTCTTCACCCATAGTTACAGTAAACATTAAATACAGCACACTCTCAGCAACATAAATTGTCATAATAAAGGCTTATTTCCCTCAGTTCCTCTTTCCCAATACAGCAAGCCTTTTGACTTTCAACCAACTTTACAAAGCTTGGTGAAAGGCAACAGAAGACGCAGTCTGAGGAATAGGTGTAAGATGCACTCATGTTCTTTTAAGGAAAGGGCATCTTAATAAATGTCAGACAAGCACTGTTCCCAATATGCAGGCACAAATAAACCATCACCATATTTTATCTTTGTGGTTTTTATTAAATACCCAAATTTTATGTAAATAGAAGAAATCTGGATACTCATCATAAAGTTAGGATAGAGAAATATATATTTGAGTCATTAGAATATAGGAACTGAATACAACCTTGAAACAGATGAGATTACAGAGAGACAAAAGGCACTAGTAGAAATCATTAAGAAGTGAACAGAGTCTTGGGCTTTCGAGTAATAATAATTCACAAAGAAAACCAATATGATATAGAAAGAGAATGAGAAGAAGCTTAAAGGCCGAGGTGTATTGTTTTTGTTGTGGTTTTATTAAATAACTCACTTAACTTTTTACAGTTCAGTAGAGCTTACCAAGAATGCTGTAGTTAAATGTGCAACCTTCTACCTGGCTCCTATTTTATACAACTCCACCAAACCCCAGCAGAATAGCACTGAGGCGAAATGCAGTCATTCTACTCATCCAGGCACAGGGAACTTTTCATTCTCAATGACGTTTGCCCTGTGAGATCCCACTTACCAGTAATCACAGACAAGGACGTGTTAATGAAAATCAATATATTTTGCATTACTCATTTAGTTACTTATAACACCATGAGAATTATAATTAGTAAAAAAGATGAGGTTCTACATTCATCTCAGTAACATTCTATGAATATAAAAAACGTTACTATGGGAAATAGATGTCAGAATTAGAATTAACATTTCAGAAAGGACAAGTTCTTTAAGAGAGACTGAAGGGGATTAAATTGAAGCATCTTAAAGTTTATCAGGAAAAGCCATCCAAGGTAAAGGGCTAGAAAATGATAGGATGGTGATAAAAACCTGTGTATCTATTCCTTAGGACAAGATTAAACTAAAGATATGAAAATTGAGTGGGTAGTTCAATGTGAAAGATTCAATTTGTGGACAATCCTGAGAAGCCTACATACTGTCAATCGCACCTGCTGTAAACTAGTGAAAGCCCAGAAAATCAAGTTAAAATTAAGAAAGAAGGTGTTTTACCTTTATATCACACCATATCTGAAACTGGCATTCAAAAATGAGTCTTTCTCACATGTAGTAATAGAATGGGGCTAGTAATGACTAGGGAGCACCAATAAGTGGTCTAGCTATCTCATTTGACCAATAATGGGACACAGGGCAATCATTTTCCTCCTGTTGTCCAAGCCAGCCACCCCTCAACCACACCAGTCAACAACCTCCTTTTTCCTTTCCATGCCTGCACACGTGGGACTTCCACCCCCAGCAAAGTGATTGAGAATACTCTGTGCAAATTCACAATGGAAACTAAAGAAAGTTACACAAGGACTTGACATTTAAAGAAAAGAACATGTCATAATGAAATGGCTGCCTAGGAAGCAGCTGGTTATGTAGTGATTTCTATGATTATGAGTTTCAATAAACATAGTCTCATTTTTCAACATTAAATACCTGTGGATCTCAAGACTTGGCAATTATGTTGACAAGAAGTATGCCTTTGTACTTTCTTTGTGAACACTTCAATAGTACTTTATTTTCAGTAAGTACTTTTTCTTTGAATTTTTCTTTCTATTGATTCTATTAAAATAACTAACATATCACTGGTATCAATTTTTTGAGGCATAGCATGTGCACAAGAAAGTGCACAGATCTTAGGTGTACAAACTGATAATTATTTGTGCATGTATAATTATTTGTGCATGTATAAATATATATACTAAGTGGCCAGATTATTATAATCTCTGAACGCATATAATAATATGGCCACTCAGTGTGTGGTGTGTGTGTGTGTGTGTGTGTGTGTGTGTGTGAGTGTGAGTGTGTAAGTGTGTATATAACATGCTTGGTACATGAATTTGTGGATGGGTGGGGTCTGGCCAGCCTGACCAGGGGGAGGGGACATGGGCCTCCTGGTCAAACTCCTGGTTGAGGGGACACTTTGCATATTAGCCTTTTATTATATAGGATGTACACTGAGTGGCCAGATTATTATGCATTCAGAGATCATAATAATTTGGCCACTCAGATTATATAGATAGGCATACCTCATTTTTTATAAATTAAGATTTGTGGCACCCCTGAAACAAGCCAGTCTTTCTTCTTACAGCATTTGCTCACCTTGTGTCTCTCTGTCACATTTGCTAATTCTTGAAATATATCAAACTTTTTCATTATTACTATACTTGTTATAATAATCTGTGACCTTTGATGTCACTATTGTCATGAGAAGGGCATGAACTGTGTCTATACAAGACAGTGAACTTAATAAATATTGTATATGTTCTGACTGCTCCACCTGTGGGTCACTCCTCATCATTCTCTCTTTTCTCTTGAGCCTCCCTATTATCTGAGACACAACAATATTAAAATTCGGTCAATAAATAACTCTACAATAGCCAATAAGTGTTCAAGTGAACGGAAGAGTCATGGGCTTCTCACTTGAAATAAAAAGCTGAAAATGATTAACTTAGTGAGACTAGAAGGTGTTCGAGCTCAAAAGAAAGGCATAGAATATTTAGACATGATTCTATGATTCGTCAACCTGTGCTAAAGAGCCATTCCTAATATTGACATTAGTTTGGATATGCCTGGAATGTTGAAAATTCATATTGCTACCATATTAACCAAACCAAAGTAATCATTGGCTTTCTTCTCTCTAGTCTTCCAAATATTTATGACCATACTTTAATGAATGCTATTTTAACTTTGCTTAAAGTGTACTTCTTAAAGTATGGCATGAGTTATTTCACATAATGTTACACACGTAAAGCTGCTGAGAAATGCTTGAACAAATAAATAGTGGAATAAAAGCAATATTATTGATAATATTAAATTATAACATTCAGAATGATATAGTCTGGTTCCTTATAATAAACATGTAAGCAAACATTTTATAAGTAAAATATCTGACAGAGATTATGACAGTAAACAGGCAAGAATTTGCCAAGCACTTCCTAAATTGTAGTGTACTTCACACAAAACATAGAAACATATCTTTAAGACTGTACATTCTGTGCTCAAGTTGTCAAAAGTGAATAATACTTGTAATTTCAAGTGACACAATATGGATAAGAGACAGATGAAGTTAATGTAATATTTGAGTTTAAGTGATGATTTAAAAGTATCCTCCACTGGTCTGTTAAAAAAAAAAAAAGTACTGGGAATGAGGAATAAAATTGAGTGATTTGAAAGACTCTACATTTCTTTTCCTCTGGCTAGCATGTGATGGAGGTGCCTGATGACTGGCGAAATACCCACAAGGCAGGCAGCAGAGAATGGACCAAAAAGTAAAAGCTATATGCTATTAGCACACTGGGCAGTTGAGAGCTGATGATTCTTCGAGTATGAAAAATGCAAGGTAAATGCTAAAGATCACTATTTAATATCTCACTGTTTGTCCCAACTGATCCGTTTTGCTGGAGCTGATTCACAGTGACTTATTCAATTTATATCATTGTAAACTAAGCTATTCTGAAACTCTACCAAATTTTAACACATATCCTGCTTCATTAAAATTTTATTTTTGTAATCAAAAGTTTTCTTTTCTGTTTTTTTAATGTAAAGTCTTGCCAAGAAATGCCTCACATTTTTTAGAGCTGTTAATATACATATTATTTGGGAGAAATTGCTATTTTTTAAATAGCTTAAAAAGATATTTGTGCTGTGAAAGAGATGTTCATGGCTCTACTGAAACCTGCCTCTGGAGCAACCTTTGTATTACAAAAGGCAGGAGGAGAACTCCCCCAGATCATTACCCAAAGGAGCCTGGCCATTCTCTAAGATGTCAACAGATCACAACAGCCAGAGCTCTTTAGAGCTGTTTGCCCATTACCCCGTTACTCCATAGAGGGATGGTAACTGCATCATAGATTGCAGCTTAACTCTATTTTCCACAACATGATCGTTTATAAAATTACAGTCCATGCTATAGCATTCTGTTTGATGTATACCCAGCCCGAGGCATGAAACCTGCTTTCTTCCAGGAGAAAATTATGCTTTCTTGAATAGAAAGAGTGGATGACATCCATAAAATATATAACTCAGATTCCTTCCCCCTCCTCCACATTCTTTATTTCTTACAAAAACATGAAGAATGAGCAGATTGCTGCTTCTGGTTTTGGTAAATGTGAAAGGTTTACTCTCTCAGTTGATTTGTTGGATGCATATGCTTCTAAACTTCATGCGATAGCTGGTGTTTGTCTAAAAGTTGGTTACATTTAAAGCTAGAGGAGAAAATTAATAAATCCAAACTTTGTTAGTTGTTCTCCATTTGGTGTCCCTGCATCTTTTATGAAATACTTAATCATTTTTTATGAGTTCTACTTAGTGAATAATGATGTTTAAAACTGACCTTGGTAGATCACAGGTTAATTAAATTTCCATTTACCCAAATGTAAGAAATGTTCCCTCTGAACAAAATGAGGAGAAGGATGCAGATAAGCTATTTTTAAAAGTTTGTCAATAGATATTATGGGAACACAGTGAAACATTTCCTTCAAGCAGAACATTAGGAAAGTAACAATAAAATGGCATAAATTAGATAAGACCCGAGAGTACAGATTACCTCATATTTTAATAGTCAATTCCATTTCGATGTGATGGTTTTATGAAACAGTAAAATATTTTAGACATTCTTGTTTATTGTTAAAAGTCTAATTGTGGTGGAATAAAATGCAGTGGATGGAAGAGAATGACATATTTTCCTATATTAAGCCGGCCCATAGCTCATAGTTATTTTCCTCTAGATTGCCATTCTGCATAAGTACAGATAGCTATTTTAAAAAGAAATAAGAGATTTTCATGTGAATTACATCAATAAAGTGGTAGTGCCGCTCAAGTTTCTGAGAAGCTTTCATCTTTGTTCTTATATCTTCTGATTTTGGCTGCAATACTACAGGGGAGGCATCAATACAAGTAATAAGGTGACCCAGGTTTCCATTTGAATAAATGGGTTGAGACCTTGTTGGGTAGTGCCCATGATAATGCTTTCAGTGGGAAAAACAATCTGTCCTAAGCCCAGGCTATTCAGTTATAACTGTCACACTAGAACTTTTGCTTTGGGTATTATCCACACAATGGCAAAACAAATCTAGTGAGTATAATTCAAAAAGCCTAGCAAATATTCTGAATGTTTACCTACTCATTGCTACAAATAGGACTGATTACACTTTTGAGTGAACTGAATGGTGATGTTTGTGTCTTTAAAAAAAAAAAAAAAATATATATATATATATATATATATATATATATATATATATATAGATAGATAGATATAGATATAGATATATATAGATATATATAGTCTAATTGATTTCAGAGAGGAAGAATTAAGGTTAGGTTTAGGAAGGTGAGAGATATAGATACTACATCAATGACTCCCACTGGGGATAGAGCCCACAACCTGGGCATGTTCCCTGATTAGGAATTGAACCATGACCTCCTGGTTCATAGGTCAATGCTCAACCACTGAGCCACTGCAGCCAGGCCATGTTTGAGTCTTATAAGCTCAGCTTCCAGTGAACACTGAGCAAACATTCTGCCTGGGAAAAAAGCAGCCAGGCTGGAAGGGAAATGCATAGAAATGTTACCACTGGGAGTTGGTTGCAAGGAAGTATTCTGGGCTTACATTGTGAGAAGAAAGAAATATGTTGCAGACTAGGAATTATTATAAGATATATGAAACCTGCAGTAAATATCATAGAATTATCTTAATATATATTTTATTTGGTAGATTATAATCTTTTTTTTTTCCTTCTTAAAAATGATCATGTTGTATAAGGAGAATGGTGGAAGATCTACCTGTTTTTATTTCTCAAGAAATGCATCTTAAAGTTGTTCTGTTCTATTATCCTTTAACAGCAGAAATCACGCCATTTATTTAGTCATACAAAGGAAGATGGGTAAGCTTTAGGTGTCATTAGAACCTTATCTTCTGTGGTGAGACTTATTTTATGTTGATACTTAAAATTTTATATTTCCTTCTAAAGAAAATGATTCACATTTATGAAATAGAGTTTTTAACTATATTTTAAAATATATATTGGGTTTAAAATAATCTACACTAATAAAAGAGAAATATGGAAATTGACCATACCTCCACAACACCCATCAGCCAATCAGGAGTGTGTATGCAAATTAAACCAACAAATATGGTGGGGTAATTTGCGTACACAGGCACAGAGCATCTGTGTGGGGCTGGAAACCTGCTATGAGGGGAATGATTGGGGATGGAGGAATCTATAGGAGCAGTACTCTACTGGGAGGACTTGACGGCTCCCAGGTGGCCAGGAGCAAAGCTTGGGGCAGGGAGGCCTATTCTTACATGAATCTTCATGCTACAGACCTCTAGTAATATTAATAAAATAGTTACAAGTAACTGGCTGATTTAATCATTTGGGGTGATAAATGAAAATATAGTTAAGCATTTTATTTTTGTTATTTGTGTATTTTTTAAAATTAAAAGCTAGCAAAAGACATATAAAGCATCAGTATTTCCATTTCGCATATCTTATGCATGAATACATATTAGAAAATGACTTTGTTAGCCTATGTTGGAATTGTATTCCTGCAAAGGACAGTAACATGTTTCACTTAATTTTATATTAATCATTCTAGCATAAAGAGCACAAAACTATGAGCTAGCAAAGTAGTTTCATGACAATAACCAATAACTTAAGTAACCTGATCTAAAAATCCAATTTAAAAATCTGGGAGCATATTTATAAACTATGCAAACAGACAGTAGAATTTATTGAGACAGTCTTATACTTGGAGACCTGCCATGTTCCAAGTAGATGGGCTATATGACTGGAAATGGAAATATTGAACAAAGATCTTAAAGAGGCTAAATATTTTCATCAATATGGTACTTTACTAGACATTCAGCCTTTATAAAACAAATACCATTTCATGTACCAGTCATCATCAGGGGCCCAGGTTTGTCTGTTGTGCTGCTGCTGCTGCAATCCTTTCCATTCAAAAACCCCAGTTAAAGCACACATTTAAAAAAAGTGGATAGAAACAGGGGGATTCCTACCCCTGATTTCAAATCTGTTCTTTCTTGATGTGGCATGTGAATTATGTGGAAAGTTTGGCTGTTGTAAAACCAGGTGGTTCAATAAAACACATAAATTGGTGCAAGCCAGAGTGTATTTTGCTGATGCTATGCTTTTTAAAGCAAAGTTGGAATTATAGTCTTATAAACTAATAAAATCTGGGCTCAGAGCTGCTAATGTATTTCTGTGTGATTTCAGTAAAGACAGTTTTGTTTTTTTTTATGATATACCATAGCTGATAGCATTTTTCTCTAATAAAGAAAAACACTAGAGAAAACCATCATGGCAATTTAAGAAAAAAAAATATATATATATATATTTAAGTCTACCTATATAAGTTTTGTTCATAAGATTCTGATTTTTTTTTTAAAGAACAGTTATAGTTACTTAAGTTGAAGAGAAAATATTTTCCTTTGTGCCTCCTATAGTTGTTGAGGAAATCAATATCTTCTAAGCTAATGGGCACTACTTTAGCTGGCAAAAGCCTTAGCTCAATAAGAGAAAGAACCTACTAAGTTCGTCACAACATAGATGAGTAATATTTTACACATATTGTTTTCTAAAATAATCTATAATAATAAAAGTGTAATATGCAAATCAACTGAACCACTGAAAAGCAAAAGACCTTCTGGATGACCACAATACGACATGCACTGGCACCAGGCCAAGGCAGGTGTGATGTGATGGGTTTGGGGCCCAGCCATTGCCTCATGATACCCTGCAGAGGGAGGCCCAGGCCACCAATCAGCAGGATGTGGCGGGTGGGTGGGTCCCTATTTTTGCAGGGTGCTATTGATGGCCCCAAAGAGGAAGAACCAGGCTACCCTACAGCAGTGCTACAGTGGGTGGGCAGGGCCCACCTCTTTGGGGTGATCAATCATGGGGCCCCTGGACTGTGAGAGGGTGAAGGCAGGGCTGAGGGACACCCTCCCACTGACTGCACGCATTTTATGCACCAAGCCTCTACTATTTTATAAATATAAATATAAATATAAATATCTTAATTCTGATCAGTGTTTTATTTGTTGCATATTACAATTTCAGATATAACTATTTTTTTTAGTGAAAAAGCTATCAACTACAAAATAAATTTTATTTAAGGATAACAAAAAACCTTTAAATATTTTGAAGCTGAAGGTCCTAATAAAATATTTACATACGAGATATGGAAAGAGAGAGATGACTCTCTCCTACAGAAATGTACAGGACTTATTTTTCAAGAAGTACTTAGAAAGAGGCCCCTGACTGCCCCCTGTGGCTCAGTGATTGAGCACTGACTTATGATCCAGGAGGTCCTAGTTCCCAGTGAGGGCACATGCCAGGCTTGTAGACTCGATCTTTAGTAGGGCGCATGCAAAAAGTAGCTGATGAATGTTTTCTCATCATGGATGTTTCTATCTCCCTCTCCCTCTTCCTTCTTCTCTGAAATCAATACCTATATATTTTTAAAACACAGGTCCCTTACACAATAGATGCCATGAAGAGAATGAAATATACTGAAATGCAGTTATACTTGTAATTAGCAAGAGTTCTGCAAGGACAAAAAGCAGAAAGCTGATATTCCTCCAACAGGACTGGAATAGATTCTTTTTAGCAGCTTCTTGCATAAAGAATAAAAAGAATGCCTAAATATGAATATGAAAGTAGACTTAGATTGCAACATCTGTCTTTTCTACCTCCAGCACTGTCTCTCCAACTTATTATACTTTAATCCAGAGCTAGAAACCAGCAAGGGTGTGCACTACCTCGGTAATATTGTGATTAAACAAGAGAGGAAGGACTGAGAAAAAGTGAAAATCATATGCATATAAGAAATTACAAGAAAGGTTATAAAAACAAAATTAACTAATGAAGTCAAGGTTATACTAGTATTCAACAGAAGACTGTTTACAGGCTTTTATTTAATGAACAAGTATAAAAATTTGGTGCCTATAACTATGGAAGAAGGCACAGCTTAAATGTTCTATACATGTGACAAGCAAGCTCTGATAAAAACTTGCAGGTATGCAATATGTCTTTATATGAACTGAAACATATAGACTACAATAAAAATACTTTTTCAGTTTAAAACAAAATTGTAAACAATATAGCATTGTATTTATTATAGAGATTTCTTCTTTTCTAAAAGAAAAAGACAACACTATCTGAATGCTCTTTAGAATAACATTGTCATAGTTAACATTCTTTCTGATACGTCACCAAAAATGTTAATCACAAAAATAACCCTGTCTGGCTAAACCCACTACACAGTTGAACCATTGTCCCCTTATCCAGTAGAATCTTTTGTTAAAGGTGGACAGCTTCCAAGAAGTCCAACACACCATGATGGGGAGGGCAGAGAAATAAGAAATCAGGAAGTAAAATGCAACCATATTGGTATTGAGAGTTGTGAATGTCTGAGATTTTACTCTACTTGTAAACTAATAAATTAGCTTGCCATAGTCTTGTGGGTGCTGACAGAAAACATGAGATGCCTGGGTCAGAGGCCAAACAATTTTAATTACTACCCAAAGCAAAAGCAAGATCCAGGGTACCATTTTCTTTTGCCGGATCTCTGACTCCAATTCACACAGGAAGAAGTGAATAAGGCAGATGATGCCTATATATTCAACATGTTGGGCTACCAAAGAGGAATTGTTAGCTTAGTTTTGGGAACCTGAATCTTTTATAAAGGGCAGTAAGAATGTCTGACTTTGCTCTTAAGGGAGATATGTCCTGTATCTTCCAAGAATGTGTCCTATAGAAACATCTTTGAAAATAAAGTACAGAACAAAAAGTTTCTTTCTTTGCAAGATGTGCAGAAGAAACACATTGGGCAGACTTATGGAGAATTGTCTTTTAGCTGGAAGATACTGATAAATGTTATTTTAAAAAGTGTAAGCAATGAGTGTGGTCAGAGGAGAGTATTTTACATTTTAAAAAGAGTAGCCAGGAAAGGCCTCAATGACAACATTTCAGATGTGGCTTGAAGAGAATGAGGAGTGTAAAGAAACACAGGCTATTGTGGCAGGCTGGCACGGCCATGGCATACTCACACTCACATTGGGCATCTTATGTGCCGTGCCAGCTCAGCCAGGTTCGGTGAGCTTGAGTGGGGATGGTGAAGTATTGAGAAAAGACAGAGAAGAGAATGAAAGCTGGGTCTCTGCAGGACGCTGCTCTCTCTGATGGAGAGAGACAGCACCACAGACTACAAGCCGTGTCTTTATTTTATAGCCAGATACCAGAAGGCAAAGTAAGGGTGTGGTCAAGATGCTTACAACATTCTCTTGAGTTTTGATCCTATTCAATTACATCTACCTGAACTCTACCAAGCCCACCTCACTCAGGCATGTGGGACTAGTGTTCGGACCACAGGTTCAAGCTTTAAAATACAGCTGTTGGCTATAATTGTGCTGGGAGGGCTCTGCCCTCCAAGCTGGGACTTGCACGTGGCCACCAGAGGACTGTGCCCTCTCATTAGTCTGAGACTTGAACCTGTCCAAACACTGTGGCTGCTCTCCACAGAAAAAACAGGTTATAAAGACTTATCTTTAACTTATCTTCTTAGTCTAATAATCATATTAAGATGACCTTCCTTTTCTGTTTTACCAGAATATCTTTAACAGTTTTGTTTCAACTATTTTTAAATAAATTGTGATGTAAAAGTTTATACATGTGAAACTAAATAAATATTATTATTTTAAAAATACTAACATGGAAAACTAGAAAAACATGATTAAAATAATATAGAATTATTAAAAGGTAAATAGAAAAGGTCAAATTTTAAGCTGAATGCATGTACCCCTTTACCAAACTCTCTCCCTATTTTCCCACCCCTCATACCTGTGTTTCTTATTTCTATAAGTTTGAATTTTTTCTTCTTTTGTTTTTAGATTCCACACTTAAAACGATAATGTGCAGAATGTATGTATCTATTATTTCACTTGGTATAATGACATCAAACTTTATCCATATTGTTCCAAATGGCAGAACTTCCTTAGTTTTCACTATTAAATAATAAGCTATATATATATATATATATATATATATATATATATATATATATCTCCATTCATCCATTGTTCCTGTATCTTAGCTATAGTGCATAATGTGCAATAAACAAGGAGGAAAGATATAACTTTGAGATCTCTTTAGATTTTTTTCTTTGGATATATACCCAGAAGTTAGATTGTCCAATTGTATGGAAGTTCTGTATTAAATATTTTGAGATGCCTCCATATTATTTTCAATTGTCAATGCACCAATTTACATTTATATCAATAATGCAGAGGGATTCCTTTTACTCCACAGTCACCAGAATTGCTATCTCTTGTCTTTTTTATAACAGCCATTCTAACAGGTGTAAGGTGATATCTTACAGTGGTTTTCATTTGTGATTCCCTGAGAACTGGTGATGTTGAGCATATTTTTATGCACCTTCTGGCCACAAACATGTCTTCCTTGAGAAAATGTGCACTCAATTTCTCTGTCCATTTTTTAAAATGGATTGTTTATGTTTTGCTATTGAATTGTATGAGTTCTTTATACATCTTGGATACTAACCCCTGTCAGATATATGGTTCACAAATATTTTCTTCCACTCAGTAGGTTGCCTTTTCATTTTATTTATTATTTCCTTTGCTGTGCAGGATATTGTTAGTTTGATATAGTACCACCTGCTTATTTTTCCTTTTGTTGCCTTGCTTGTGGTGTCAAATTTAAAATATATTATTTTCAAAGCCAATGTCAAGGAACCTAGTTCTATGCTTTCTTCTAGAAGTTTTATATTTTCAGGTATTACATTCAAGACATTAATCCATTTGAGGGAATTTTTGTAAAACTGTATTTTGTAAATAGAAAGCACGGTCAATTTTTAAAATCTCCAACTAACTTTTGGAGTAATGTAAGCATTGCTATGATTTTTTTTTTTTTCAAAATCAGACATCGATATTAGAACTCAAGTTTAGGTAAACATTAGCAATGTTCTCCCCTAATTGGACATCTAAATATATAAAAGCCTAATATGCAAATAGACTGAACAATGGAACAAATAAGTAGTCACTATGATATGTGCACTGACCACCAGGGGACATGTACAGAAAATGGCAGACATCAGCAGCAGGCAGCAGAGCACAGAAACAAGGTGGGGATTGGTCGTGGTGGGATGGTGGAGATGAGCAGGGTGCCAGACCAAGGCAGGGCACTGGTCGCTGTTATTGGGGCAAGTCTCTGGTAGTCATGAAAATTCTTTGCTCCCATGCGCCATGGTCCCACTGGGTGCTTGTACTTGATGCTCGCACCAGCCCTGCTCGCACCCATTGCCAGAGCCAGAGCCACCACTTGCACTACTGCTGGTGCCAGGCACTGGCCCCGATCACTTGGTGCCAGCAGCTGGGGCAAGGGGTGGCTTCCAGCCCCACTAGTATCTGCTGCTGGTGCTAACCCCAATTGCTCCATGCTGTCAGCAGATGTGGCAGGGTCAGCACCATCAGCATGTGGGGGTGGCAGTGGTGGGAGTGGGACTGCCAGCAGAGAGGGGACCAGAGGAAATGGTGGGAGGGACCAGGAGGAGGCATGGAGGATGGGCAGAGACCTGCCCCTGTGCCCATAGCAATTCCTTTCCAAGTGCATGAATTTGTGCACTGGGCCCTCATATAATAATAGATGACTTTAAAATGACAAAATATCTAATTTAGGAAGTTATCCTATATAATAAAAGGATAATATGCAAATAGACTGAATGGCACAAAACAACCAATCAAAACATGATATGCTAATTATATGCTAAGGCTGCTCACTGTGATGTGCACTGACCACAAGGGGCAAACAGTAAACTAGTTGACCAGTGGGTATGATATACACTGACCATCAGGGGGAAGATGCATCAACTGGTAGGTTACCTTGCTGCTGGGGTCCAACCGGACACATCCTGGAACTCTGCTATGGTCCCTCCTCGGCCTGATCGTGCACCAGTAGAGTCCCTCAGCCTGGCCTGCACCCTCTTGTAATCTGGAACCCCTCAGGGATGTCTGAGAGCTGGTTTCAGCCCAATCCCACACACCACTCCCCTTGGGCAAGTGCCAAATGCAGGGCTCGTGGCTGTCAAGCACTCTCCTGATAGGGACTGATTGGGTGGGAGCCCATGGCAGGCACAGTGGGGCCAGGATGAGTGGAAGCAGCAAGTAGGAGCTGCAGGTAGTGTTGAAATGCAGGTTTTGGCCCAATTCCTATAGGCCATCCAGTGGGACCCAAACCATGCATGAATTTGTGCACTGGGCCTCTAGTAACATATAAAAGAGGACTAATGTTTTGAAGTCTTATTAACTTACCATAGGGTTATGCATTAAAAAATAAAAAAATAAAACTTTTAAAAATTAGAATTAGGAAATGTAAAATGAGATATTAGCAATTGAAATTCAGAAATATTTTCAAAGGTTGAGAGACACAGTTGAGTTGAACTCCCTCTAGGAATACAAAGATACCTCAACATAAGAAATTCTAAGCCATATTTCACTTCATTAATAATCCAAAGGGGAATTATCATAAGGTTATCATAATAGTTGCTGAAAAGTAATTAAACAGATTTTAAGATTTTTAAAAGCATGTGAAAATTAGTATTAGACCTGAAACTACTTATTTGGTGGAAAATCTGGACTTAAAAGTGCTATGAATCTATTTATAGTTTTTGTATATCTCTCAGCTTGAATATTCATACTTTTGGTGCACAGATTTGTGTTTTGATAATTATATGTGCCAAGGACCCAACTGGAATTAAATATGTATTGCATTTACTTTCTGAAATATGAATGTTTCTCTATTGCAAAACACATCTTAATTAGCAGATTTGTGGTTAAGAGGTTTTCGTCTTATCATGATGATGAAATTTAAAAATTGTTTTTGAAATTGCATCATAATGTACATTAAAATGAAAATGGAAAATCAATTAATTTTAACTAATTAGCATAGCATTGTAAACATGTACAAGTCAGAATATAATCATATCTACTATTCAAGAAGACTCTGTCATGGCTTCTCCAAATCACTACCTCTGTCCAATGCCAACATACCTTTGTGTTGTCAGTTTGGTAATTTATAACTGAAGACAGACTACGTACATGTAATATTTGGCAACTGGCTTATTTTTTTCAACATTACACTTGCAAAATTCATCATTGTTATTGTATATAGTTAGACTTCATTGTCTTTGCTGAATAATAGCTCTGTATGATTACATCACATGTATTTATTACAGTGGTGCCTCACACAACGAACTTAATTTGTTCCAGGAGCAAGTTTGTTATGCGAAAAGTTTGTTATGTGAAATGCGTTTTCCCATAACAATACATGTTAAAAAAAATAATTCGTTCTGTAGCATAAAATATGCTAAGATGACATAAAAAAAGATAAAATTTTTGTTATTATTTTTATTTAGATACATCTAAAAACATAATTTAAAAAAAAAACACACATTTTTTTAATTTTAAGACAGACTAAGTAGAGTCTACTGAATCTTGCACATCTTCATCCATTTTCTGCTTTTTGGCCGATGGTTTCATGAAAAACCTGTCCAAAGTCATTTGTTTTTCTCTTTTCTCCAACATCTGCCGGAAATAACGGACAAGAGTATCGGAGTAAAGATCGTTGATCCTGTTTGCTTCAGCTGAATCTGGATAGTGGGCATTGGTAAACTCCTGAACTGCTTTCCATTTGACCAGGATGTTCTTGATGTCAGCAGTTGGGATTGGTTGATTGTTTGATTGTTGCTCCTCGTTATCAGATGACGCTTCCCTTTGAGCATTGTCCTGTTGCTGGACCAGAAGTGCTTGGAGCTCTTCAGTTGTCAGCTCTTCTTCGTGTTCCTCAATAAGCTCCTCTACATCCTCTTCCTCTACCTCTAATTCCAACCTTTGGGCCACTGTGATGATGTCCTTCACCACTTCTGTGTCATCAACTACTGCTTCTTCCTGGGTCCACGAAAGCACAAGCATCTTCCAAGCAGAAATGAGGGTCCTTTGTGACACTTCTTCCCAGGCCTTCTGTATAAGTCGTATTGCCATAAGGACATCAAATTTCTCCTTCCAAAACTTTCGGACAGTCATATTGTCTCCACCAAACTCGCATTCTTCAAACACCTTATTAAAGAGGGCTCTAGTGTAGAGTTTTTTAAAGTTCGCAATAACTTGCTGATCCATTGGCTGAAGAATGGATGTGGTGTTTGGTGGCAAATACTGTACTGCACCTTGATAAAAGGATAATTTTCCTGCAATATTTCCTCTAGGTCTTTTGGGTGAGAAGGGGCATTGTCAAGTATCAGAAGGGCTTTGAGCGGCAGTTCTTTTTCCAGCAAGGATTTCTTCACGGCAGGAGCAAAGGTTTCCAGAATCCATTCGTTGAAGATACAGTAACTTGGGTCACCCAGGCTTTTTGATTGGACTTCCAATGGACGGGCAGTTTGGACTTAATAACGTTATTTTTCTTGAAAATTCTTGGATTTTCAGAGTGATAAACCAATAGAGGTTTGATCTTGAGGTCTCCGCTGGCATTAGATGAAAACATAAGGGTAAGTCTGTCCTTCATGGCTTTGTGTCCTGGCAATTTCTTCTCCTCTTTTGTAATGAAGGTTCTGCTCGGCATTCTTTTCCAGAAAAGACCCGTTTCATCGGCATTGAACACTTGTTGTGGGCAGTATCCTTCATCCTTAATACATTTTTGAAAGTTAATAGAGAACTTTTCTGCTTCTTTCTTGTCAGCACTGCCAGCCTCACCATGCATAGTATCGCTGTGGATTCCACACCTTTTCTTAAATCTAAAAAACCACCCCTGCTAGCTTTGAATTCTTCTTCATTATCTTGATTGCTGCTACTTCCAGGGACGTTTTTCTTTAGATCGTCATAAATTCTCTTGGCTTTGTGACAGATAATATCTTGGGTTGTTACGTCACCTTTCACCTGCCTGTCCTTAATCCAAATCGCTAATAGCCTCTCCATTTCCTCGTGGATTGAAGACCTATGTTTTTCATGAAATAATTTTGATACTCCTTTGGCTACTTTGGCTGATTTGATTGCATTCTTATTTGTCAAAGTGGTGAAAATGGTGGTCTTGCTGAGGCCAAACTCTTTGACGAGGTCACACTGTTTTACCCCACATTCACTCCTTCTAATTATTTCCTGTTTCATTTCAACAGAAATCACCTTCCTGCTTTTTTTAGAAGCCATGATATAAAAAAAATATTGAGTTTAACTTAAAAGGACGACTGCCGTGTACGTGCGTGATTTAATTCGTAATGAAGAACGATTGCCGCGATACGTGCTTAAGGTAAGCGCAGTGCCTGCGCGGAAGGATGCAATACATCGGCAGCGATCATGGAAGCTCGGGCGAAGCGGTCATGGAAGCTCGGGCGACTTCGTTGTGTGAAACGAAGTTCGTTGTATGAATCATGAAATGAAGTTCGTTGTGTGCAGCGTTCGCTGTGCGAGGCGTTCTTTATGCGAGGCACCACTGTATTCTGCTATGGGCTTTTGCTTTGTTTCCAGTGAAACTGGCAGATTTTATAAAATAAACATGTTTTGTTTAATAATAAGGAAAAAGTGTCAGGCTATTGTATTGACCTCATGGCAGATACTTTTAAGTAAAACAGAGTGTGGTGTTGATCTCCCCCAAGTGTCCATATAACACGTAACACCGGAATCAGGTCTTATTTATGATAAACTGTCATAAAAACCTTAGCTCTAAACACACAAATAAGCGAATTAAAATTTACTAACAATAGTTGCTATGCTTTTTCTTTGCTTATACCTGAGCAAACTAAAAGAATAAGGAAAGGGAAGGTTAAATTAGTTTAATCTTCTTTATTTCACAATTGCTGATAAAAATAATTCTATCTAGTAAAGAGGAAATATAGTAATTGACTGCCCCGCCATCAAAGATGGTGGCACCCACAGCCACAAGATGGCGGTGCCCAGTTCCCTCAGCCTGCCTACAGTGTCCTCTATTCCCCTCAGCCCCCCAGCTGCCCAGGGCCGCCTGAGGCTCAGGTAACCAGAGCTGGCCAAGGCTTGCGCTGCTGGAAGTGGCAGCAGCAGCAGTAGTATGATGGGTCATCACCTTCTGCTGACCACCTGGTTATCTCCTGCCTATGAGGGCTCCTGGACTGTGAGAGAGGGCAGGCTGGGCTGAAGGACACCCCCCTCCCCCGACTCCAGTGTATGAATTTTCATTTACCAAACCTCCATTAAATATTTGTATTTTGCATTGCATATGTATAATTCCAATATGTCAAGTCCACATATTTTATATTTTATTCCTTTTAATTCTTATGTGTTTTTACCCCTAGACTTAATCCCTATCTATGACAATATTCATGACCTCCCACCCTCATTCATTTCCCTCAGTACTCCCAACATGACAGTGGCCTTTGTTTCTAATACCCCTGGAAGAAATTTAGGGTCTAGAACCCAGCTCCCAATGGAGAAGGCAAAGAGGTGTAGAAGCCAAGTGCACACTGGGCCAGGAGCGGATGATTCACCCCTTTCTCTGAATTCCACATATACACTTGATCTTCTGCAGATAGATAATAGATAGATAGATAGATAGATAGATAGATAGATAAATGATAGACAGACAGATAGATGATAGAGAGATGATAGATGATAGGTAGACAGACAGGCAGATAATGAACTGAACTTTCTGAAAGCTTATGAATAACTTAGAATATTTTAGAGGGTGCTATTGTCTGTTTATTTCTATCTGAACTAAAGACAAAGGAACTATTGTCTATTTCAGGAACTATTTCTGATAAATAATTAAGAACTAACAAAGAAATAACTAATGATACAAGTAGATCATAAAGTAAAATATTTAATGGAATATGGACTTTGTTATATGTTCCTAAAACTATTAAGAAATATTTTCTTTTCCCATCTTAATAAGCAGTTTTTTTATTTTAACATATACACATTTCAGTTATTTCATGCAATTGTTATATTGACCAAGTAATTTGATTATATATGTATGAATGTGCTGTACAAATGCTACTTTTGTGTCATTAATGCTTTATGCTTGTTCTAATAGAAGGTATCATTTTCAGTCCTTCAATTTCCTTGTAAATTTTAGAAATGTATAATGCCAAGGCCTGCCCGATCTTGAAAAATAATTAAAATATATAATTATTAAACTAAGCACTAATGGAGCCTTTTATTTAAGCTATTCTTCGGTAATAACGAAAATATTCCGATTGGTAGGAAAGAAAACCTCATGCCATGCCATACTAATTTATGCTTAATTAACTATTTATGTAAAGTGTAGCCTGATACAAAGAATACTCAGCAAGCACGATCAAAGTAAATATCAATAAAAACAGCTGATGCCTGTTTTTAATGATTTTTCCATTTGCCCAGGAGATTCAAGCTTTTGAAGCTCATGAAAAGGACAGCTTTTCTCCTAGAAAGAAACTCAATGTTTTTTTATCTTCTTGTGAGTTGAACACATTTATTAAATTGAAGCATTTTCTTTCATTTTTCCTTAGATATGTTTTGATTGGTATTTATAAAGCACTGGAGGCCAGGTACATGAAAATTTGTACACTGGAGGGGGGTTCCTCAGCCTGGACTGTCCCTATAACAATCTGGGAGCCCTCAGGGGATGTCCTACTGATGGCTTAGGCCTGCTCCCCACAGCTGATCAGGGGAAGGCAATGTCCTCATCATGCCTCTGCTCCTGCCACTGCCAGCCATATGGCTGCCTGAGCCTTCACCCTCACAGACACTGTGGTTTGCCTGAATCTTGGGCCCACCATCAGAGGCTTTCCTGAGTTTCAGGCCAACTTTGAGCAGTGGCAGCCACCATCCACGGCTTGTCTTAGCCTCAGGCAGCTGCCGTGGCTTTGTCCAGAAGGGCACAGTGTCAAGTCCCTGTCCATCCGCGTGTGCCATTCTGAGCACACAGCCCCATCCAACCACGCGCACCTGCCATACATGTAGCCTCCTGCTGGTCGGTCATTATGGCGTGACTATAATTAGCATATTAGCTCTTTATTATTTAGGATAGATATAATGTATTAACAGGACATTTGAATTCTCAGAAAAGATGATGTTTCATATCTATAATTTGGAGAGAATTGGAATAAAATTTTCATATAGCAAAAATAAGCATTTTTACATTGCTAGGTATTCTTTCCAGGTTTATGTTTTGTTTTGTTTTTAATTAAAAAAATAGTCAATATCAGTTAATAGGCCTAAATTAGCATAAAAATACTATGATCCCAAAATAATTTTGATTAGGCAAAGTTAATGAGGTTCTTGTAATATTTGTTGTTTAAGACAAAAATTATATACTTATGTTAATTTCAGAAATTCTCAATGAGAATCTTTGTCAAGATGGAAATCTTCAAATAAAATAGGTAAGTTTAAATGAAGAAGTTGACTTTTACAATGCATCCACAAGAAGTATTCTAGTTATGGTTGGGACAATTTTTAGAAGAGTCATTTCACAATCCATTTGTTTAAACAGAACAGTATAAGAAGTATTCTATAAGTACTACCTGTGTTTCCTTTGCTTGTGTAGTGGAAGAAAGAACAAAGCAAATGTTGAGTTGATTTATCCAGGGTAGATGTTGTGAAATTTTTAAAAAATGCAAAAGACTTGACATGGGGTAGAAAACACACAATACAATATACAGATCATATGGAATTATGTACCTGAAATCTATATAATTTCTTTTTTTAAATATATTTTATTGATTTTCCACAGAGAGGAAGGGAGAGGGATAGAGAGCTATAATAGAAACATCGATGAGAGAGAAATATTGACCATCTGCCTTCTACACACCCATACTGGGGATGTGCCTGCAACCAATGTACATGCCCTTGACCATAATCGAACCTGGGACCTTTCAGTCCACAGACGGACACTCTATCCACTGAGCCAAGCCAGTTTTGGCATGAAATCTATATAATTTCATTAACCAATGTCACCCCCAATAAATTCAATAAAAATAAATTTGAAAAAACATGCAAACATGCAAAATACAAGGTAATATTTTTATTAATATCTCAGAGACAGAAGATCACATTTAATAAATAAAATATAAACAAACATGACATGTGGAAAAAAGAAAGAATAATGGTAACTGTGCAGGGTACTGAACTGGGTATCTTTCAGATTACTGAGCACAGATGGTGATAATGACTTTTTAAAAAATTAATTTACAGATATTGACTGTTATCTATGTGGAAGATTTTATATACTGAGAAGACAAGTGAATAAAATTTAAACATTCTCAAAGTGGAGAAAGATATTATGAAACCATACTTTCATATGAGAATACTGTACTTACAAAGTATGACTTTTACTACGCAAGAAAATCACAGGTAATTAAGAAAGCATAAGGTAAAAATAAAATAATTTAGGTTGGAGGTGTTGCATTGGGGTGGAGGAGGGGAAAAGGGCAACTGGAAACATTTATCCATCAGTAAAAACTACAATAGTAGAGGTTTGTGGCTTTTAAAAAAATACCTTTTGTAATTGATTTCAGGGAGGAAGGGGGAGGAAGAGAGAGATAGAAACATCAATGATGAGAAAGAATCATTGATTGGCTGCCTCCTGCACATCCTACTTTGAGATGGAGCCCGAAACCTGGGCATGTGCCCTGACAGGGAATTAAAACGTGACCTCCTGGTTCATAGGTCAATGCTCAACTACTGAGCCCCGCCAGCTGGGCAAGGGTACAGGTTTCCACAGAATCATTGGGCTTGAGTAAAAATGCTTTGAGGCAGGAAACATGGCCTATGCAAAGATCTGATGAAATCTCACCATAATGGTTTGCATTAATGAAGGGAAAGTGATTCTGAGTGAGGTCAGAGTGGTGGGAAAGAACCAATACAGATTTTGAATTTTATTCTGAGTGCAATTTCAGTATTTGAAGAGTCCTTTTTGATTCATTGTTCAGTTTTAAAGATCACTGGGCAGTATCTTGAGAACTGTCTGGGGAAGAAGTTAAGATATGCTTAAAATGCTCTTACAAACTTCATTGGCCCTAAAAAATAATTTCTAGAATATTCTTCTTCTGAAAATGAATCTATAATCAAATTGTATCCTTACAAAATTTCTATGGATTCCCCTGTGTATATCAATCCATCCTATCGTGTCATCCATTAAATATAATAATATATATTTTTATTTTATTATAATTATGTGTGTATGTAGGTATTATAGAATTCTGAACACATTCTTTATTTCTCCTTTTGTCACATTTGCACTAAGCTTAAATCTACTGAGTGCCTTATTGAGGCTATTCATTGATTTTGACATTGAGCAATAATTTGTACATTTGTCTCAATTGTATTTCTATTAATAAAAATGGGTGTTTTGTTGTTTTTTTAATAAAATAGACCAAAATGTACTATAACTAAAATATTGCAAAATCTAAACTGCATTACGGAGATGACAACCTGACAAAGGTGTGAAGGATATCATGAAAATGCTTGAAGTATTTGTTAACGGGATACAAAATACTAATATAGAAAAATATATGTAAATATAGAGAATATATATGTAGTTTAGGGTTGACTATGTTTACAATATACATTGTATAACAGTACAGCTAGGGCAGATAAGGAATGTCTTATCTCTGTACATATTCTTTATTTACCTGTTACCCCCATCCTTACCCCACACAAGGTTATCTATATCATATATTGAGCTCTTAATACATGTTTTACACTACTTATATGCATGTAGTTTTAAATTGTGTCACATTAGTTAATTTAAAAAAAATAGTTATTTAATGCCAAAATATTGGTCATGAATAAATATAATCACTGTAAATTGTGCTAATTCATCCTTTTTTTGGGGGGTTTATGAATTGAGGATTAAAGTTTTAAAGCATGATGTACAAATATATATAAACATGTAAATTAGCTATTTCATTTTCAACTAACACTTCAGAAAAAAACAACAACAGAGCTTAGACATATAACACTGTAAATAACACCACTAAAGGGTGTTAAATCACTCAAGATGTATGGAAAGGTTGCTGCTTTTAATTAACTTGATTTAATTTGGAGCTCTGTTGTCTATTTAAATTTCAAAAAAAAAATTAGCAATACAATTGTCCCTTGAACAACATGGGCTTGTGTGGGTCCACTAATGTGTGGATTGTTTTTCCATAAATGCTATAAATGTATTTTCTTTATCTAATGATTTTCTTAATAACATTTTCTAGCTTACTTTATTATAAGAATATGGTATATAATATCTGTGACATAAAAATATCAATTTACTGTTAACATTATCAGTAAGGCTTCTGATTAACAGTAAGCTATTAGTAGTTAGGTTTGGGGAGAGTCAAAGGTACTCATGGATTATTGACTGTGTCAGGGGTCAGCATCTCTAACCCCCAGGTTTTTCAAGATTCAACTGTGTCATTCCATTTAATTAAGCAAACTCATCTTTAAAGATGATTTGTACATTATCAGTCAATTTTCAGTGACTGAGTTATTATTAGCATAATCTCAATTGGTAGATACTTGCAAATAAATAGTGTGATTAATCTTGTTTCCATATCTAATTGAAGTTTTTGTTGAAAAGCAGTTCTCAAACTTTGTTTCAAGGATCTCTTAAGATGCTTAAAATGTATTGAGGACTCAAAAAAGTTTTGTTTATACAAGTTATATATATTGATATTTGGCACATTAGAGATAAAAAACTAAACACACACACATATATATGTATACATATATATATATATATATGTGTATATATGTATATATATAATCTCATTAATTCATTTAATATTTTAAAATGATAAGACTATAAATATACATAAACATAAATATACTAGTTTTAAAAAAATAACACTTTCAAAAATAGTGAGAAGAGAGACATTGTTTACATTTTTCAAATACTCTTTAATGTCTGAATTAATACAAGAGAAGCTGAATCTCCATTGGTCTATATGTCTGTTCATATAGAGAATCCAGAAATTGACCCAAACCACTATGCTCAATTAATATTTGATAAAGGAGGCAAGGACACAGAATGGAGTCAAGACAGTCTCTTCAATAAATGGTGTTGGGAAAATTGGTCATATACATGCAAAAAAGTGAAAGTAGACCACTAATTTACACCATACACAAAAATAAACTCAAAATGAATAAAGGAGTTAAACGTAAAATGAGAAACCATAAAAATATTAGAGGAATCCACAGACACAAAATCTCAGACATATACTAAGCATTGTTGAAAGTATTACATATGTCCCCCTTTTCCCCCCTTAACACTTCCTAGCCTTCACCAACCTTTCACCCAGGCCTTCTGTGTTACAAAAATATTCTTTTTTCCCCTTTATTGATTAAGGTATTACATATGTGTCCTTATCTCCTCACTGCTTCGATAGAGCTCCTAAGTCAATGGAAACTAAAGAGAAAATAAACAAATGGGACTACATCAAAATAAAAAGCTTTTTCACAACAAAAGAAACCATCAACAAAACAACAAGAAAGCTCAGTGCATGGGAGGACATAGTTGCCAATGTTGTCTCCAATAAGGGTTTAACCTCCAAAATGTACAGGAAATGCGGGCCAAGAGGCACATGAAAACATGCTCAGTCACTAATCATCTGAGAGATGCAAATCCAAATGACAATGAGGTACCATCTCCCACCTGTCAGAATGGCTATCATCTACAAATCAACAAATGACAAGTGCCAGCGAGAATGCGGAGAAAAAGGAACCCTCTTGCACTGCTGGTAGGAATGCAGACTGGTGCAGCTGCTGTGGAGAACAGTATGGAGTTTCCTCCAAAAACAAAAAATGGAACTCCCATTTGACCCAGCAATCCTACTTTTAGGACTGTATCGCAAGGAACTAGAAACACCAATCAGAAAGGATATATGCACCCTTATGTTCATAGCAGCACAATTTACCATAGCTAAGATTTGGAAACAGCCTAAGTGCCCATCAGTGGATTAGAAAAATGTGATTCATCTACACAATGGAATACTATGCTGCAGTAAAAAAGAAGGAATTCTTAACATTTGCAACAGCATGGATAGAACTGGAGAGCATTATGTTAAGCAAAATAAGCCAGTCAGAGAAAGATAAATCACATGATCTAACTCATTTGTGTAATATAATGAGCAACATAAGCTGATGAACAAAAACAGATCCAGACACAGAGAAGCATCCATCTGTCAAACCTTAGAGGGAAGGTATGGGAGGTTGGGGGTAACAGGGAAAGGTCAACCAAAGGTCTTGTATGCATGCATATAATCCTCAGCAATAGACACAGACACCATGGTGGTGAGGGCATGAGTTGGGGGTAGGGGAAATGGGAAGATAAAGACATATATGTAATACCTTAGTCAATAAAGGGAAAAAAAGGAATATTTTTGTAACACAGCAATAATGTGGTGAAAGCCTTGGGTGGAAGGTGGGTGCACGCTAGAAAGGGTTAATGGGGAAAAAGGGGGGGGGGCATATGCAGTACTTTCAACAATAAAGATTTTTCTTTAAAAAGAAAAAAAAGGGAAGCTGAGTCACGTATCAATTTTTGCAGTCACACATGTCGTTGTGAGATATTGTGTTGTGTGCAGAGGCAACCTAACCTCACACACATACATAGTTAGGAGGAAAAAGGAGTATGCCAATAGGTTTTTTAGATAATTGCTGATATTGTTCTTAGTTACTACACCAAAACTTGACAACTTATGTAGAAACTGAAACCACACAAAAAGATTTTTCCGCTCTTCACAATAAAATCCACTACTGTGCCATGCACTATGAAAGGACCATTTATCCATTCATGACTGCATAACACAGTCCAGTGATCATTTGGAAAATACCAGTTCACTTATTTATGCAAACCTTTTAAGTTTTGACACCTTTTATTATTCAATATCAATATCAACTTGAATCAATTTCGAGAAAATATTTGTCGAATGCTTTAATCTGAATAACCATTGTTTGTCAGTTGCTCTTTCAAGTAAACATAGTGGTTCAAGAGAAAGGCAAAGAGTTCAAAACTCCAATAATTGTACAAGTGCTTTTCTAGAGATAAAACCTTGGTCTTTGTCATGCAGCAGAAGTACTATTTGTGTACGACTTGTTTTCCCAAACTGATCTTTGTCTGTGAGACTTAGTAAAATTAAAGGTAGACATGTCATAAAAATGAATACTTAAAGAAAAAATACACACATACAAAAATAGTGAATACTTTTTACTACTTCACTAAGGACTCTCTTAAGTGTGACTAGCTTTTGTTTTTCTTGTGAGTGGCAGTGAGGAAGACTACAGTAATTATGTGTGTAGTGGGTACCAGGGTTATGGCATCAGCATTTTACTCAACATTGTTTTTGTACCATCAGCCAACACAGTGACAAAGGTAAATGATATTTTAGTATTCTTATTAAACTAGTCCTTAAATCTTAGATTTCTTGAAAGGATATCAAGGATCCTTATGTCCTTGCAAACTACACTTAAAGCATAGTAGATATAGAGGAAAAGGCAATGTCAATATTTTTGAAGAAAAAGGAACACCTCAAAAGCACATTGACTACTGAGAACTAAGATGAGGAATGTAGCCCAAAGAGGAAAACACATTGTTTAAGTGTAGAAAAATGAGATGTGCTGCCTTGTCAACACAGGGAGAGCTCCACAGTCATTCTCCCTGGTAAACCCTATGCCATCTCTACCATTCCTATAGTGCCGTGCTAGTTGTAATTCGTAGGAAGATTGCATCACCAATAAAACCATCCAGAGGCAGAGCAAAACATATGCTTTCTCTGGTAAATTCCTCCTATATTTAACTTTTTGTTTTTCTTTTTCATAAATAAGAGATTCTCTTAGTTGTCACACAGACATATTTCAAAGACTAAATAATGAAATACGTGTTCTCTAATGCTTATTGTGTTCCTGTCAAAATGCATTATCTTAGTGCCTATCATCCTATGACTCTGACTTAAGAAAACACATTTAGACAACTTGCAAATGCTTATTAGTTCAACCTTGATCTGACATCACTTTGCTCCAAGGAAAGGGTCTTCTAACATGCAAATGAGGCTGATTTAAATTGTAATGAACCCAAAACATATAAGCTGGAGTACCCTTAAGGAGCTTGGTTAAGGTAGGAAATTAATCTAGATTTAGCAATAAAGAGACTCAGACTTTACTATCACTTGAACTCACGTAAAGATGGTTTATTTCCTTCCAAAGGGTTCATTAGGTCCAAGCATTTGTCATTTGTGTTAGCATTTGTCCTCCTTGGGAGAAGGAAAAACAGTCACCTAATTATCCAACTCATACGCAGTGTTATTTAGTTCACTAAGCCCACATACAAACAGAAATGTGCCTCAAATGTTCCAGTTAACATTCATTTACCTCCTCATTTATTAATTTGAAGTTGGCAGTAGAGAAAATTAAGAAATTAATATGAAAATAAATAACAAATAAAATGGAGACAATGCTTCCATTTCCTTTTGAATTTTAATTTGACTTTTTGAATCAATAATACATTCACATAATTTAAAATTCAAAAGATGTGTAAGTATATTCAGACAAAATCTCCCATCCAATCCTGTCCTAAGCCATGTACTTCAACCAAGAAGCAAACACTATTGCAGTGGATTAGAGAAATGCATTTTTGACATTTCCCTGTTGGCGTTTTTAAAATGCCACATGTATGAGAAGAGAGATTTTGCTAATCTTCAAAATTACAAGTACCATATATTTTCCAAATTGATGAAATATTATACTCCAACAAATTGGGTGTTTAAAAACAGTGCTTTTTCTTAATATTTGTTTATAAAATAAAAGTTTAATTAATAAACTTTTTAAGAACATATTTATCAATTACAAATTCAAATTAAAAAAGAAATTGGAACGTCAATTGTGTAAGACTAAAAATATATTGCTGTGACTTATGGTTTATTAAAATACAAATATTTCTATAAAATATTTAGATTTCATTTTAGAAAATGGTAAAAGCAGCCAAATCACATGTAGCTTTGTAACATACTTCTTTATGGTTACATTTTCCTGTTTCACTGTCAGCTATTTGCAAATTTTACAAGAAAAAGCATTTCAAACTTTGTAGAAAGTAAAAATCAAATGCTACTGTGAAGAAATAAATGACTACTAGTGAACAAATACTTAATACTGTTTAACCTATTGACTGTGAAAAATGCATTGAAAATCATTTAAAGCCCTTTTTTAAATTTCATGCAAAAATTACGTTATACTAACCACAAAGCAAGAGAAATTAGACTCTCTAACTCTGATCTACCTGTTTGTGAGAGAAAATGCACACATATGTAGATTTTGAATTTTTTTTTCAAATTGAATAAGCATTTAACAACCAATAAATAATGTACTGTTTTTTTTGTGTGTGTATGTATGTGTGTGTATATATATATATATATATATATATATATATATATATATATATATATTTACTTAGGGAAACAGAATATTTATATTGTTCTTTTATAGATGCAGCAAGGAAATTGAAAGTGAAATCAGGAGAAACAACTTAAGTTGTAAATTCTATTCTATACTTTCTTGCTTCTTGCCTTAATGAAAAATAAGTTTATGTCATTTTCCTAGTTATGGATGCCTATATACATGACAACTATTAATCCAAATCCTCCCATCTTGTTATCATTCACCACACATGCCTTAGGAGAAGAAGCAGAAGAAGAAAGAAGGGAGAGGAGGGAGGAGAGGGTAGAAGAGAAAGGGTAGGGCAAAGTGAGAAGGGGAAGGGGAAAGGAAGAGGAGAAGAGAAAGGTTGAGAGAGTTAGTTAGGAGGAAGAGGAAGAGAAGAAGAAGAAAAAAAGCCAATTTATGGTCTGCACATATTTATTTGTAAAAAACAAAACAAAACAAAAAACCTAAATAAAAATTAGTCATATAATGAGAAAATACAGTTACTCAATGAATATTGCTTCTGAAGTTATGAGACCTTTACATTGAGCTATTATGCCAGTTTTTTTCCTCTTTTCATGAAAAAGCTTTGAAAAAATTATAAATAATTTAATAAAATTTTTGTCTCCTGTGACTATAAATTTTTATTTACACAGAAAATCAAATATTCTGAAAATGCACCCTGACTTTCCTACAACAGTGGAGGGGAGAGTTTTAAAACTAATTTTATAAACCGTTTTTTTCAAAGCAGCTTTTTTTCTGTTAAATAAAACAACCATCTTTGTACATGAAGACATTGGATTGAAATGATAACCATTTTATTTCTATATGCCAATGTACTTATGTAAATATCTTATTTCATTTGTTTTCTTGTTAATCCATTTACCTATTGGGTTAATGTTGTATCTGTAATTGTTTCCATTTAATACATCAGTTTTTCTGAATACTCCATTCCCTTTTTAAGTCATTCTAATTCAAGCTCATGATGAACATGATATTAAAGTGTTATTTTACATTTGTAAAAATATTTTCAAATTTCAGTATTTTTGGTTTGGTAAAATACACCAATTTTCAAAATAAAACTAATTTAATAATTATTGACCTCAACAATTTCTTTCACTATGGGCATCCGCAGACTGTGGAGTTTCTAACTGCTCTAAATAACAAGGCATCGTTCTAAGGGTGATTCAAAGATCTAGTTCAAATTATAAAAATTGAAGAGTTTAGACAGTAAAGAAGAATATATCTCTATGAATATAGATGCTTGTGCTGGCTGCCCCAGCCACAGAGTAGGAATCTTTGATTAAATACCAGTTATCTCTTTGTCCCCTAAACTGAGAGCAGACAATGGCCAGACTACATGCAAAGCGCTGGCATCATTGTGAATTTTGATGTGACCCACCCAATATTTCAGTTTTAACATAAAAGGTATCTGTGTATAATGTTTCACAAGGAGGCTAGCCACACAAATCTGGACAGAATCACTGAAACCATATATGTACCTTTGTTGCATTGAGTATTACCCTCCTTAGGAGTAAAATTGTGTTTGCTGTTCTGCAACAAAAACTGTTATTTTAAGAACAGTTATAACAGAGGCTGATTTTTGTTTTCACTTGAAATCTTATTCTCCTCTGTGCACTTGAGAAATACATGCAATAACAACAAACCTTTGCTATTTTGGCTGGATAACAACATCACTATTACTAGCCTTGCCATCAAAGTCAGCACCAAGATTGCCTAACATATGCCAAGCATTGAATTAGATAATGTAACTGTGAAATATAATTTTATCATCACAAAAAAAAAAATTAAAGGGTAATATTGTCCCAAGTTTACAGACAGAGTAATTGATTTTTTAGCTGACGTATCTGTCAGCCCCTACATAAGGACTATTCACAGAGCAGTGGGGAAGGGCTAGAGGAACTAATAAGGGATGAAGAAACGTCATATCCCATATCAAAGCGAAAAGGGAGGGAATAGTGTTTTCTGAACCCTGTGAGCTCTGGAACCTGTGAAGCAGAAACACCCACACCAGTAGGAGATGTGACTGATGGGAAAAAGCTCCTGCCGTGAGAGTAGGCAGGAGCAGAGGAAACAAATACCAATGTTGGCCTTCTTTTATTCTCCAGGCTCCATCTTGTCCCTCCCATTGGCCAACCCCAACTGGAGCCCAGAGAGCAGGCCTGGTGCTGCAGCCCAGGGAGCCTGACTCCAGGAGCACAGAGAGAGTGGGAAGGAGGCAAACAGAATTACCCTCAGAGCTGTGTCCATTACCTGGAAGGAAGTGGCAGAGCTGGTATGTAGGCAAAATTTCCTTCTTCCTCCAAAAGCAACACTCTTAACCACCATATACTACACTTAAAGGCTCATTGGATTAGAGACTGAGATAGGATGATCTAACAAGAAATTAAAAGTAACATGAGAAAACCAGAGCGAAAAGTACCTTTCTGTTTTCTCCTTCTACGAAGTAGGGGCATTTATTATATTTAAAATTCCTTTTATCGGCGAAAACTACAATGCCCACAGCAACGGTGATTAGATTGGTCAGTGTCTCCTATGCTATCCACTGTATGTTTCCTTATGCAGATTAACTTTAGATTTCTTAAATGAAGAAATCATCTCAGCTGCAAGGGCCTTACAAGAAAGACCTGTTAATTCACACTTGCTGAGTAGAACAGCTGATACCATATGGACCCTGGAGGGAAGTGTGCGATTCACGGGAATTCTGTGTGAACTGCCCACAATGCTTGACAGCTTAAATGCTTAGTTTTTATATATAAATTGGCCCCAATGTGTTTTTATATCTCTGAAGTTCTTTATTTTTCTTTATAAATCTCCATATAGTTATGTTTTATGTTTTACTAAATCTGAAACACAAACAATATCCCTTTATTCAAAATTCTTTCTATATATATTAAATACAAACTTCCAATTATATTATTCTCAACAAAATATATTCTTTATAAATTGAGCAAAATTTATTCATTCAATTAATGTTAATTGACCAACTACTGTGGGCCCAGTGGTCTTCTAAGCACACTAGCAATCTAGTAGTTAATAAATCAATCATAAATTGTTGTCCCCATTATAAGGGGAAATAGATAATAAGATGCATAAATAAAATATATAGTACATTACATTGTGATAAATGCTAAGAGACAAGACCAAAGGGACCCAAAGAAAGAAGAGGGGTTAAGAGTGTCAGGGGTAGGTTATTATCACCTTTTCTAACCCGCCCTTTTTTAAGTTAAATTTTATTTTTAAATTGCAGTTTACATTCAATGTTATTTTGTATTAGTTTCAAATGTACAGCACAGTGGTTAGACAATCATATACTACACGAAGTGTTCCGCTGATATTTCCAGCACCCACCTGGCACCATGTGTAGTCATTAGTCTTATTGACTACATTCCCTATGGCTGCCAGCTGAAAGCTTACAGCCAAATCTGCTCCACAGATGTGTTGCTTGGGCTACAAAGCACTTTGTTTTGTTTTGTATTCAGCCAACATTAAAAAAAAAAAACAAAAAAAAACTTGTACTTTGCATCCTCATGACTATTTTATAACTACCAATTGCACTTTCTAATCCCTTCACCTTTTTATGTCCTTTGTCAGATATTTAGAACTGAAGTCATGATGAATATAAAGCCATATGCTCACTTTTCTCCTGAGAAACTCTCTTGTTCTTTTACTTATTTTTTTTAGATAAGTCAATTTGGGAATATTTTTAATGCCACTATGATATTTTAAATGTGTATATTGTAGAAAGAATCCACAGAGTTAATTAGTAGAGAGGAGCTAACATTTTTTTTCTAATTAGAATATTATAAATGACATCTAGCATTGAGTTTAAAGTATCGTTTTTTAGAATTAGAGTTTAAAATTTTATTTTAGCATCAATGTTTGTATTGTATTTCTTATTTTATTTATTTTTGGCATAATTGATATACCCTCAAATATATCAGAGACAAATAATGAGTATGCTATTAATGAAATAAGTTAAAACTTTACTCAGGATTTATATGAATAATTTTAGATAATTGAAAATAAAAATGAAAGAATACTCCTCTTCCAAAACATATTGGCAAACCCATATCACATGTTTAAAACATAATATACTGCTTTTTAATAAAATATCTTGAAATATTATAAAACCAATGTCTCTAATGGATCTCGGTATAATGTCTAAGAGCAAATAATTATTTATAAAAAGATTAATGTTTGAACCTAACTTTTGATGCCACCTGAGTGACTCTGGGTAAACAAAATAATATTCCCAAGTCTATTTGGTCATAGTAAAATAAAAGTAACAGTACCTGACCAAAATGGGATTAAATTAGATGGGGCATGTACATTACTAAACACAAGTTTTGTTTTTATTAAGTATCCAATGAGGGTGAGTTCTCATTGTAATTCTTTGGATTGGTGAAGGATGTAGCAATTTACTAATACTTTTCACAATATTACCTGCAAAGAAGATGTAATTTTAAAATAAGCCTTCCCCTTTGCCCCACGCACAATATAAACTCTGTATCAGTCATATTTAGATTTATAGGCAGAAAGAAGACCTTTGAGAAATACATTTCTCAAGGGCTTTATGTAAAAGTGTATAAAATCTAAATTTTAAATAATTTTAGCATTTCTTCTCTGGGAGAAGAAATATAAATCTTATAAGAAAACAAACTTTTGTTTTTAGCCAGTGCTCAAAAAGAATCACATCCAAATAAAAGTGCCAAGTACAGTAGTTATGTGCAATTAAGTTTCAAGAAACCTAGAATAAAATGATTCATCTGAGTGCAATATAATCTCTGTGCCTCACATAGTACGCCTAAATAAATTCAGTGCCAGCCAGCCAAAGAGTGCATATATTGCAAAGGAGAATCAACATCTAAGAAAGAACTGGGAGAGAAAACACTGCATAGCTCTTGGCTTAGGGACAGGACCCAAGAAGGTAGCAACAGGGAGTCAGCCTATAATAGGGTATCAGGACCGTGGCATCTGTGAGTGTGTCCACAGGAGACTGAGCAGAGAACAGCTGGATTAGATGGTGAAGAAGGGGAGCTGGTGGCTCTGTGAGGTCATTAAGTGGGGTCTCTAGGACTGCCTGCAGAATGGAATCCTTTTTGGAATTTGAGTTCTAGGTGCTTTGGGTCCTTACCTAGAAATTTCTACTCCACTTCCCATCACCTTCTGCTCACATACCTCTGAAGAAGAATCAGACAGCAAAGATATAAGAGAGGCCAAACTGGTTTGGCTCAGTGGATCGAGCATTGGCCTGTGGACTGAAAGGTCCTAGGTTCAATTTCGGTAAAGGGCATGCACCTTGGTTGCAGGCACATCCTCAGTAGGGGGTGTGCAGGAGGCTGCTGATTGATGATTCTCTCTCATCCAGGTTTCTAACACTCTATCCTTCTCCCTTCCTTCTGTAAAAAAATCAATAAAATATATATTTTTAAAAAGATGTAAGAGAGCTGTTCAGAAGTACTATTGTACAAAGAATTTTATTTGTTTGTACTGCAATTGAAATCTTATAAAGGCCTCTGACACCTGTTTTAAGATAAATCTGCAGTTACTTCTATAACAACAATAACTAATATATGACCTTTTAATTAAGAAGTTTCAAAAAATTGGTAACATATACAGCATACGGTTGCTAGTAATGTGGAAAAAAAAGAGTTCTATGATTATTTTGAGGCAATGAAATATTTAACTAGAGGTAAGATTTCTGCTCTTGAGTTAGAGAGAAAAGGGACTTGGGGAATGCACAAGAAAAGCTGAACACATATCCTATATAATAAAAGATAATATGCAAATCACCCGAATGGTGAAGGACCAGTTACTATGATGCACACTGACCACCAGGGGGCAAACACTCAACACAGGGGCTAGCCCCTGGTGGTCAGTGCTCTCCCACGGGGGGAGCACCACTCAGCCAGAAGCCCTGGCGAGCGCAGTGGTGGTGGCAGGATCCTCTTCTGCCTCCATAGCAGCACTAAGGATGTCCAACTGCTCGCTTCCCCTGAGGGCTCCTGGACTGCGAGAGGGTGCAGGCGGGGTTGAGGGATTCCCCCTGAGTGCACAAATCTTGTGCACCAGGCCTCTAGTATGTGTATAATCCAAGTTATTGTATTACCCAAAATGCCAAAATTACTTCTCTGATGAACTTTCTATAAATACATGGACAATAATTTCAGGCTGTTCACGGATAAACAAAAAAATAATAATAAATATTTGTTATGGAAGAGCAAATCTAGACAGGATTTAATGTGTAGAAAAATTAGCATTCACTTTAGGTTAAAGATGAAATACATTAAATGCATCAGAAAGGGTATATTTTGAAACTTAGAATTTAGCGCTTAGTAATTATAAAAGTTTATTTACCATATCCTCTTTTTACTAGATATTGAGGGACATACATTTTTTTTTAATTCTTTATTGTTTAAAGTATTTCATAAGTCTCCTTTTCCCCCCATTGATCTCTCCCCATAGCCACTCCCACCATCCAGCAAATGCCCTCACCCCCCTCCTGTCTGTGTCCATTGCTTATGCTTATATGCATGTACACAAGTCCTTTGGTTGATCTCTTACTCCCCATTCCTACCACCACCCCTCCTTCTCTCTGACGTTGGATGATCTGTTTGATGCTTCTATGACTCTGGCTCTTTTTTTGTTCATCAGTTTATGTTGTTCATTATATTCCACAAATAAGCGAGATCATATGATATTTATGTTTCTCTGACTGGCTTATGTCACTTAGCATATGCTTTCTAGTTCCATCCATGCTGTTGCAAATTGTAAGGGTTCCTTCTTTTTTACAGCAGCATAGTATTCCATTGCGTAAATGTACCACAGTTTTCTAATCCACTCATCTGCTGATGGGCACTTAGGCTGTTTCCAAATCTTAGCTATTGTAAATTGTGCTGCTATGAACATAGGGGTGCATATATCCTTTCTGATTGGTATTTCTGATTTCTTTGGATATAGTCCTAGAAGTGGGATCACTGGGTCAAATGGGAGTTCCACTTTTAGTTTTTGGAGGAAACTCCATACTATTCTCCACAGTGGCTGCACCAGTCTGCATTCCCACCAGCAGTGCAAGAGGGTTCCTTTTTCTCAGCATTCTCGCTGGCACTTGTCTTTTGTTGATTTGTTGATGATAGCCATTCTGACAGGTGTGAGATGATATCTCATTGTTGTTTGGATTTGCATCTCTCAGATGATTAGTGACTTTGAGCATGTTTTCGTATGTCTCTTGGCCTTCTGTATGTCCTCTTTTGAAAAATGTCTATTTAGGCTCTTTGCCCATTTTTTGATTGGGTTGTTTATCTTCCTTTTATTAAGTTGTATGAGTTCCCTGTAAATTTTGGAGTTTAAACTCTAAGCATGGATTACATTGGCAACTATGTTCTCCCATGCAGTGGGCTTTCTTGTTTTGTTGATCATTCATTTTGCTGTGCAGAAACTTTCTATTTTGAGGTAGTGAGAGAGAGACTTTTTATTCAGTATGATACTTCTGCTCCCTAGCATAGCACAGTTGAGGAAATATTTGGCCTGTATTATAACTGGCTTGTCAGTAGATAGAAGCAATTTATACAATGCCACCAAGCTGCTAGTTATTTTCCTGGCTTATCCACTAGACAAAAAACTATTACAGTAGTTCCAGAGCAGACTCTCACCAGCCTCCACAATCTTGAGCTTTTCTCTTGGTGCTGAGTACCTCCTGCCTATGAATATGTTTCATCAAAACAAAACACACAAACAAACAACTAGAGAGAGGGTCAATGTAACAAGGGATTGATCAATCACCAAACCTTACCAATGGGTATGTTTTAGAAGAAACATAAACATCCATTTTATCATCCTCATCATTCAAGATGCAATATAACACCATGAGATTACAGACTAGGCTTTGGAGTCAAACCATTAGAGTTGAGATTTTGGTTCTGTCATTTACTAACCCTGTGACCTAAAGCAAATTACTTAACTACTCTATGCCTCAGTTTCCTTATTTGTAAAGTCGGTAAAACTATTGAACATATCTCAAGGTCTTGATATGGAAATGAAGTTAAAATTTTTAGAATAAGTTTAATACTTTAATTTGAAAGTTTCTTTTTAAATGGTATCTAAAAATCTGGAAAAATAATCCTGCATTATAAATGGAGACAGTGCATATATAATGGTTACTGTCTTTTTTTATGTTTAGCAGGAGTCAATTCATATATATTTTAGTTGAAGTTGGTTTAGACTGGCTTAAAAGAACTGATTGTTAAATTTTCAGTTTCATAAGCCAATTGATATTATATTGGTAGCAGCCTGTTATTGGACATGGTGGATTTTATACCACCAAAATCAGAAACTGGCCAATAAAAGCCACAGATCAGCCCCTTCTTCAGAGAACTGGTTATGTGAAAAATTACCAGCACATCACTGGCTATTTTGGTGTTTTATATTTCTTCCTTTCAACAAATATTTGATGAATACCTTGTATGTCCCACATGCTTCAGATGGATGGATGAACAAGACAAACATATGTAATGACTAAAGATAGCAAAAAATCCTTTGTTGTTTAAAATAGAGAACAGTTGGGGTGACCAGGCCTGCAGGGGAAGGTAATGGGGGGGGGGGCAAGGCCTGCAGGGGAGGGCTGTTGGTGGGGACCAGGGCTGGCAGGGTCGCAGTTAGGCATCAATCAGGCTGGCAGGGGAGTGGTTAGGTGGTGATCAGGATGGCAAGCAGAAACGGTTAGGGACAATTAGGCAGGCTGACATGTGAGCAATTGGGAGCCAGCAGTCCTGGATTGTGAGAGGGATATCTGACTGACCGTTTAAGCCTGATCCTACTGGGATTGGGCCTAAACAGGCAGTCGGCCATCCCTTGAGGGATCTCAAATTGGAGAAAGTGCATGTTGGGATGAGGGACAAATCATCCTCTCCCCCCACCGTATACAAATTTTGTGCACCGGGCCTCTAGTTATTAAAAATAGCTAAAGCTAAGGAGTATTGCCAGTCACAGTTCAAATAACAATCCTATTAGGATAGTGTTTTTAAAAATAATCAATGTTTATAAGAGATTATTGGTAATCCAAAGGTTAAATAATTTACTGAAAAGGTGTCACACCATGTCACATAAGACAAGTTAATAATTTCTAAATAGAATATGCAGTGTGGTATAATGCTTTTTACTTAAGGTACAAAGTTATAAGGCTTGAAAGTCACTAGTTTCAAACTTGGGGACTATATGTTGTGGCAGGAGGGAAGGAGGCAGGGAAGAAATGAATCAAGAATCATTAGCAAGCATTTATGATTGCCAATGGCCGCGTATGAATTTACCTTTTTGTAAAATATATATTTCTGTTGATTTTAGAGAGAGAAAGGGAGAGAGAGATAGGAACATCAATGATGAGAGAGAATTATTGATTGCCTTTCTCCTGTGCCCCCGGCTGGGGAAAAGCCCACAACCCCGGGCAGGTGCCCTTGACCAGAATCAAACCTGGGACCCTCAGTCAGCAGGCTGACACTCTATCCACTGAGCCAAACTGGCTAGGGCTGAATTTACTTTTTTAATACTATATATCTTCTCATGTGCTCTTCTGCTGCACAAGGCCATAAACTCTCATTTTTTCTTAAAGCAAACAAATAAGCAAAATAAAACATCCCATTTTTTTTTTTTATCTTTTAAGCCATATTTCCTTCATTTCAACTGGAATATTTTTTCTTTAAACAATACTTTTCAAATACTGGCCATTTTTTTCAAGGTCTTTATGGTGTGATAACCACTCCAGGTGGCCTCCTTTCCTTAGACGGAAGCTCTGTGAGCTGCATCCCTTCCTGTCCTATGGTGTCTGCTAAATAAGAGAGGATTCTTCTCACTGCCAGCTATCGCTGTTTCCCAAACCAAGCCCCTTGTTAACTTTAACATCTGCAAGAAGAAGAACATAATATATTGTATTTTTGTCTCTCAGAGCAGACTTTAGTAAATTAAAGCCAAAGATACATTTTCTAGCAATTAGAGCTGACCAGCAGTGAAAATGCTAAACTCCTTTGCACCCAAATTATATTAGAAAGAACGAGATTTCTATCTACCATTGACATTTTTTTAAAAAATGACTCCAGATGATCTCTGAAATCCCTTACAACTTCAAAATCATGTGACCACTTGACCTTTCATAGATATAGTTGAGGAAAGCAACTTTAAACTAGTTTGAAACTTCTATTAAAATGTGTGTATCATTTTTTTTTACATAAAACTGGAGCAAGGGTTAAGAGTTAGGCAATTTGGGAAACATTCATAAAGGCTCAATTAAAAGTAAACAGAAAGCTAAAAGACTATAAAAAGGGGGGGGGAGCCAATTAGATGCTTTAAAACTATTTTGACAGCAAACATATTATTTTTAAATTTACCATAATGTTTTATACTATTGAGTAATTGTAGTCCAAATGGCATTACAGGAATTCAGTAACAGAATACAAATACATGTGAGTACTAGTAAGTGGAAATATCTCATTTTGATTAGCCCATTTTGGATGCTGTATGTTTTTCTTCTTTAATTTTAATTTTTACAATTTAAAAACAAAAACATGTTTATTTTTGACACCTACTAAAATTGAATTAGTAACTCTTAATCATTGAAGACATTATTAGGAGAAAAGTAGAAATATATTCTGTAACATTCAACATGGGTTTAAAATACATATACAAGTAAATCTGTAGAAATACTAAATAAGGTGTTTCATTATGAAACTCCTGAATTTTTTAACTTTTGAAACATAATCATGTGAAGTGGAATTAATTTTAGAAATTAGAGAATTTAATTAACTATCAGATGTGTCAGAGACATCAGACATTGCCGTTCACTCCACAGCTGATGTCACTGAGACTCACAGCACTGGCTTACGCATTTTTCATATGGTGAGTTATTTCCCACTTGAACCTCAAGTCAAAGGAGCTTGGGCTTATCTATTTACATCCCCTTAATTAGAAATTACTATGTGCAGAGTAAATAATGAGTTGAATAAATATCAACCAATCGATGAATATGTGAAAGAATAAGAAATTATGTAATTTGACTGACAACCCACATTCTCTGCCCAGTGTTGGTGCTGCCATAGTTTTTTGTATCACTAAGATTATTGTTGTTATTTGTTTTTAGGAATGAATAAAATTAACACTGCGTGTTTTTTTTTTAATCTTTACAATTTACTAATGAATATAATCTTATGAATATTATAAACATGAAAAGATATGTCTTTTGACATGAAAATAGGCTGAAAATATTACTTAATAAAGAAAAGCAACAGCTGTTTCACATAAAACATTTTAACCTTTGGTAAAGAACAGAAATATTGATATTCACTTATATGCAAAGCATTTTATACATACTTTTTTCATAGTGGCATTATTTAACTTGAACAACTTCACTGTATTAAAACAATAAAAATGAATTTCACCTACCTAATTTTAATAGTTTTAAACAACCCAAAATCTAACAATTGGTCAATATAACTAACTTGGATATTGTAGTCAATCCATTATTAGAGGAACAAATTTCCCACCCTTCATTTATAAGTACTTTAGTGTTTAGTAGTCTAAATTGGCATTTTTTTACATACATTTAGTAATTTTCACTTACAGTTATTAAAGATGCAGAATTTTGCTTTGTATGTTTACAAGGTAGTCATAACATTTTGCCTTATAGAAAAGAAAGATTTATAATGTTTGCCTTTGCAGAACAATGATGAAATAAAATATGAAGGCCTAAAGTAGTAAGAGGCAAACTATGAAGTACATACAGATGGCCAAAGACAAGACACTATTGAACTGAATTATTAGTGCAGCAACTGTAAACGTGAACTGCTTGGCTTGCATTTTGCCAAGAACATGATTACAGATGCCATGGGGTTCTTTATAGCTCACTAGGTAATCTTAGCTGCCTTCTATTTGAAAAGTTGTATTCCTGTTAAGAGAAAGAAAAGTCCACTAGCCACTTACACCCTGTAAGAACTCTGTAACCAAACACCATTGCTAGCTGTCTTCTGCATCTCCTGGGGTCCCAAGAAAATACACACTAGCAATTGTGGGCACGTATTGGTTAGGCGCCTCTTCTGTCTGTGTGCCTGTGTGTCTTAGCTAGTCTTCCTCTTTGAGAGTGTTCATTACTTTCTTATAATGGCATTGCTTTTGTTGAATAGTCAGTCTATGACTGTGAGCAATCCATTTCTGCACGCCTTCTTGCTGAAAGCTTATGTTTCTTTTTGTGCCCCAAAATCTTTATCCCTATCATCTTCTTCATATCACTGACACTAGTGGATCTAAAATGCAAAAATAAATACCTTATAAATCAACTTTTAACCCATTGTCCTCTCCCAAATGAATTTTTATTTATTTTAGATAAACTTGAAGGGGGGAAAGAGGGAGATGAGAGAGAGAGGGAGAGGGAGGGAAGAAAGGAGGAAAAGAGAGAGAGCGAGAGAGCGAGAGAAAGAGAGAAAGAGAGAAAGAGAGAGAGAGAGAGGTTTTTCCACCCATCTATCTATGCATTCACTGGTTGATTTCTGTATATGCCCTGACCAGGAACCTTAGTGCATGAGAACAATACTCTAAACATGTGGCCAGGACCTGATTCAGTTTGAACTTATAATAACTAATACTTTTAGAGTTTCAGTAAGAACCCAAGAGGAGACTATATACTAAACATAGTCTACATTCAAATTTATATTTGCTACAACACATAATTATCATCTGTGTACATATTAAGCTCTTTATAAAGTTAACACTCCTGGAGATTTATACTGTAACTCACTAATGATGAAAAAGCAGATGATGTTTTGATCGTTGTCAAAGAAAAATATGTTAGTAAGAAAAAAAAAACATAAAAAATATTACAGTTCAGTTCAAAGCATTTTTAACAATAAAATCATGTTTTCCACCAGGTTCATTCTGTTTCAACATTTGGTATAACTTACACTGAAAATATCTCTGTTGAAGCTGTTCCCTCTAGAGCTATTTTAGTGCATTGATCTCCTAATTTTCTTTTCAGACTGAATGCTGATTAATGACAGGAAACCTGCCATTACAATGGATTGGAAAGAAATGCATTGTGGGAATCCAGTTCAGCTATTGAGGACATTTCACTGCTTTTAGGGCAGAGCTTGTCAAAGTGCAATCCATTCTAAAGCATCCAGGCTGGAAATATCTCTTCCTTGTTTATGGATCAGGCCACGTACTTTTACTGATTCATAATGGAGCTACAGCCCTTTTATTCTGACAGTTTTAAATACAGAAAAGAAAAAGAAAAATGCTGTATGAGAATCTCCATCATCCATCATAAACAGCTTCATGAAGATCTGCCATTTACAGGTTCTCATTAAGAGTCATCACAAGTCTGTCAGGAAAAGCATAACTTTCCCCTGGTCATAACAAAATGTGTTTCAAGGAAGAGGAAGCAAATGATACTTAGAAATAAAACCTTGGCAAGCTATTTTTAAGTAAAACTAAATTTTTATAAAACCCTCATCTTAATTCTCCAGAATGCACAAAGATGTCTTGATTTGCTTAGTTAAAAAAAAAATTAAACCAGGATCACCTATACATTTTCACATACTTTCTACAAAATTCCAACAGCACATTGATTAGAATGTATAAGATCTCTTGAGAGAACGAGTGTTTTTTTCATTACAGTCCATAAGCCCAACTCTAGTGAGAGACAACACACATTAATAGCTTTATCAAAAAAAGGAGAAATACCATTTAGAGATGCAAAACACCATTTTGAGGTTTTCCAGGTACCAGAATGGTAGTTTTTCTTACCACTGAATATTCATGACACCTCATAAAACTAATGATAAACATAAAAATTGATGTGAACGTTTGACTAATCTGCTCTTATTTGTTTGGAAGAGCTGTTGTAATTGCCTGGTTTGTAAATTAAACATCTGCTATGGGAATAAACAAAAACATAACTGAGCATATTCAAATAAATTGAATTCACTTTGGTTCTATAAATTTTATTATATGGGCTCATCAATTTTATTACACCTGAGCACAGCATTGCCACCAAAGTCAATGCATTTTTAGGTGTTCTATTGGTAAGAATAAATACTTCCCCCTGCCCCCTAATAAAATGCATATCGTATTAGTTCCTTTTTTTAAGGAGTGTTTTCAATAGCAGAACTCAAGGGATTGAAGCTACTCGCCATATTGAATATGAGCTGGAGTTCCACTATGAAGATCCTTAAGGGTGCAGCAGACCATTAAAAAAAATCTCTATATCACAGCAGCACATGTCAAACAAGATATTCACTTCACTTTAGTGAAATTAATCTGTCTGATGATGGGCACAGCCATGTTTTTCTAGTTTCTAAGCCATAAAGATGAAACATACAGCAGAACAACTCACCAGATCAAGGGCCACAATGAAAGAGAAAAGTGGGTTTGCTAAAATGTGGGTGCACACCTTTGATATAATTATATATAAGTAATTATACATATTTATGTAGTTAATTCCTTCATGCTACAGATCTATTACAATGATTCACATCAGTAATTCAATTTCCTATTGAGATTATCAAAGCAAAAAAAGAATTTCAAACAATAGACAAAGAATGGATGGAAATAATACTTTGCTGTTGCAGGTAATAAAGATAATATTAAGATGGCTGCCCGAGAAGGAAAGTGATGTAAGGTAGCATAAGACAAAATATGTAATGACTCAGAAAACCCTCACGTGTGATATGTGTAAGGCACATTCCACATTATTCTTACAAGTGTGAGATGTGAATGACAACAAAAGGCATATTGGGTGATGATCCACTTAAACTTCTGCATGATGATGATAGTAGTTGCTGACACAGATTTCATTTTTAAAACAAAAGCAAAATTTCTAGGTAGCCAGGGATCCCAGAACTCCACATTTCTTTTCTTTGTGCTGACTTAGAGGTTTGATACCAATGTCCCTGACAAGGTAGGTCTTTTTGGCCCTTCATTCTCCCCCACCTACCCTCGAGGAAGAAAGCATTCCATCATTGCTCAATCAGGAACTTTGTAGGTCTATGGTGGCCTATGGGAACTTGAAAGGGAGAGATGCTCAGGACTGGGATTTGTCAGGAACTTCAATCGCTAAGCATATTTCACTAAGGACTTCTCATTTCTAGGCCTCTCGTATAAATTGAGATTTTTAGACAAGTAGAAATAATAGGATTCTTTTAATCAAGGTGTCCCAGCCAGTGATTTAGGACTGACCGACCCAGTCATTTGAAACTTAGGTATGAGAGAGATCATCACCCAGATTTATGCAGAAAAACAAAATCAAAGACAATCTATGACTCATGCAAGGACAGTGTCTTATTAGATCAAGGTTGATTGTATAGTTAAGTGTTCTCTACTCAGACCACATTTTAAAATCCCTATCACACCCAGCTGGAGAGGACATGCAAGTAATACCAACTCCGACTTTCAAACTGCTCAAGAGGCTTTGATTTAAAAGCAACAATAACCTCAGAAAGGAAATTCATCTTGTTTTAGTCCACTAGACATGCTTTTAAAAGTATCTGAAATAGTTATTGCTTAATTTTATGCTTCATGGTGGTAGTAGCAATTAGGAGCAAGCAGTTTTCATTGTAATGGATGGGGGGAAAAATAAACTTTCAAATTCTTACAGTGTTTTTAGTAGACTTCAGCCTCCCAAACACAGTTAAGTGTCATTCTTACAAATGTATTTTGAGAGATAGAAAATATAAAAGTGTTACCTCCCATTGCCAAAAAAAAAAGTTGTTTGATGTCAATATCATAGGTAACAAATAAGACATATTAGAAGATGCATTGTCTTTTATACATTAACTAAAATCCATTTATTTTAAAATAAGTCATTTAATAATGCATTTATAGAATATTTTTTGAATTTTTAAAACTTGAATACATGTCAAAGTTTAGATTTGCATTTTGTATGGACTTGAATATAGCATAAGTTCCTATGTTTTTATAAGGTGCTGTAATAATTGCACTATTTTATTCTTTGGAGAAAATAGAATGCAGAGGAAAATGGATGAAATAGGAGGGTAGGACCAGGTTCTCTGAAGTGATAAATAAGGCACCAAGGCCTAAAGGAGTGGGAGGGGATAATGGGTAAATGGGCAGGGATGAAGACTATTTCATGAGAAGAAATAGCAAATGCAAAGTTGCTACTGGGATAGAAGCATGAGGCCAGCGTGGCTCTAACATAAAGTCAAGGAGAGAGAGTAAGGGTTGATGCAATGACACTGGTAGGTTCAAATCACTGAGGGGACAAGGGTGGGATGTGGAAGCATAGCATAAATCTGAAAGTAAAGGACTGGGAAAAGGTCTGAGAAAATGAGTTTTGAGGTCCCAGGTATATAATTATCTCACAAAGGTCCCACTCCCAAATAAAATCATACTGGAAGTTAAGGCTTCAAAATATAAATTTGGGGTCAGGAGGAATAAGCATTCAGCCCACAGCCCCATTCCTATATTAATCACAAATGGATATTCAATATTGGAATAAAGTTTCATAATTTATATTATCAATTCGTTTTCTTCGGATGTGACTATTTAAAGATAAAAAATATGTTTTCAATGGATCATTTTCTAGAATGATAACTCTAAACTATCAAGCTGATTATCAAGCATCATGGAAGCATGAAAGAAAAATCAACAATTTTATAATGGTGAAGTCTCTAATTATAAATAAAAGGTCATAATTTAATTATATCTCTTAGTTCTCTTATAGTTTGAAGACTAGGATACATGTTTAGGTCATGCTTAAGGCTCTTTTTCCAGCATAAACTAACTTCTCTGCGAACAAAAATGTATTGAGGAAGGAGCAGCACACCAGCCATGACCAGTTTGTCACTATACCAACATCGATTGCTGCTCAGTCACATCATTAATTAAATGGAGCAGTCTCCAGGAAGTCAATGAAAACTCTATTCTTTTCAACAAGGAAGACAGGTTCAAGTTCTAAGTGAAGAATCATTTTAATCCTTTAAATTAAAAACAAAAATACTCAAAACTTTCTTTGTCTTTGGGAAAATGGTGTTTCCATTGATTAGTGGCTGCTAACACTCCCCCCCCCCCCACCTTTTTAATACCTCTGGAGATGTATGAATAGCGGTCCTCTAAAAAGGTACCTTCCAAAAGGGGAACAAGGAAGGAACATGGTATGCAATTCTTCTCTAAGTGATTATAACAAAGAATGTTCAACACTTGCACACTAGCAGAAGCTTCCCCACCCCCTTGGATCATTGCATTTCAAGTTGAAAAATGTTGTGATCCCACATTAAACTGTAACCCCAAAGAAAGCAAAAGCAGTATTTTCACTGTGTTATTTTGGCTGGGAAAGACAGGTAGAGTTCTAATTATCAGGCCAATGAAAGTAAAATTCAGTATGCCATGTATTATACTTTGATAAAAAGATAGAAAGCATGCTAGTAGCCAACAAGTATTAGATGCAAAATAGAGAAATCAATCAAAACAAGCCATAAAAACATGGTGTGCTGAAAGTCTCTACCTCTAAAATTGAACTTTAAAATAGAATGTGCATGCGTTACACAATGATCAATTCAATTCATAGCAAATGCCATCACCTGAATGCACAATTATAAGTATCAGCTTCCATCAGGCCCGAGTTTTCTGGTTTTGGTGCTTTCTAAAAGTGCAGTAGAAATAGCTTTTTGTTTAAGTTGAAGGGATTTGTAGAAAACGTACCTTTTGCAATAGTATTAGCATTCTCTATCAAGCCATTAAAAAATGATTTAGGATTTCTGTTTCTTGGAAATATATAGAGTTGAGGGAAGATACCCCCCCACCACTTAACTCTTAGCTAGCCTCATAATGGATGCCTTAATCGTTAGAAAACCCATTTAAAATCTTTTACTTGCAAGTTCCTGAAAATAGCCATGGTTCTATACTGAAAACCTTCCTAGGAAGCCTTTACTTTATGTCAAGAAAATAATAAATAATGCCCTTATGCTATTTTGTATAGGTAAGCTAGAGGCTAAGATAGAATTAAGTTCAATTTTTTTTTTCTTTCCTGAGGTAAGAGTGTAGAAACTACATTGACATTATTATCTTGTACAATTTGCAACCCTATTCATTGCAGTCACTTGGAGAGTGTCTTAGCAAACTAAAGGTCATTTAGGTTTAAATGAAAGTAGACAAAATAAAAACTGAAATGAAAAATTACCTATTTTTTTTATAGTGACAATGTTTTTAAGGATATACTTTATTATCAACAATTGTGTTGCCCCCGGATAAAATGACTTTGCAAAAACAAGCGTTTCTGCCCTGTCCACACCCTCCAGGCCTCACTATTGCTGCCCATTTGTTGCTGTCACAGTTGTGTCTACCTTGTCCCATGTGGGCACAGCCTTTCCTAGCAGGGCCACTACTGTCACCCGTTGTCCTCTCACTTGGAGCTCTTGTGCATCCTTGGTCCTTCAATCCCAGACCTATTCTATGAGACGCCACTGCCATGAATTCTTTAGTAATAGCTGAAGAATTAACAAAAAATACATAATGACATAAAAAATCATCATCATTTATTTTTTCCATGAAATCCCCATGCCAATGTCCTTTAACCTTCACAAATTATGAAATATTTTATTTTACATGGTTTTGGCTAAACTTGAAAAATGGATTTCTGCTTACAAATGATTATTAACCAGCTGATAATCAACACTTTTTCAGACTATTCTTATTTTGATCATATGTGGGTCACCCTTAAGCCCGTTTGGGCAGTTTCCTTATCTAAATCCTCTGCTAGGGTTGCTGTGCTTAATTAATCCTACCCCCTTTACCCCAGCTATAGAAATACAGGTTCCATGCAGAATGGAACATCCTGAATGCAGGCTAGTTAAGTTGGTATCGTACCTCTGTCTCTTATTAACTGTATGAACAATCCATCTTCTCATGTGGAAAATGTGACTTAGATGACTCAACCTTTAGAGTTGTTTTGAGGATTCAGTGATTTAATACACTTAAAATATTAATAATTGAAGTAATGCCAGACCTATGTTAAATATGTCATACCAATTAGCACAAAAACTCTATTGTAAAATGAGGCCAAACACCGTACAAAGTAGGAGATAAGTCACAGTGCTAGCCCTGGGAAAGCAATGGTGATGTGGTACAGAGAAGGCTGACATGAGCTGGCAATATAAAAAGATGAAGCTAAGAATGTGGTCATAAGTGATAGTCTGAGAACACAGCTTATGAAACCCATGAGTGTGTCAATTAACATGGATTTCAGACTGCAGCAGGTTTAGGAATATATTTTTTTAATTCCCTATGAGAGTATCTAAACTAATTGCATTTGAGAACTAGCCTCATCAATAAAAGTGAGAAGAAATAAGAAAGGAGGCTCAGCAAGGCAAAGTTTGGTAGTGAGCTTTATTTAAAAATTTTTAAAGCTACAAGGGGATTCTAGACAGTGAACGAGAGCAGAGCAATGTGCAACAGATATATTGCAATAGGCAAGATCAAAGGCAGACAGGTAGTGAATGGGCCTTTTCTCAATACATTTTATCCTGGGGCAATGAGATGCCCTTATTTGGTTGGATTTTGAAGAATTATATTAGTCTGGTTTGACATGATAAAAGTATTAAAAGTAAGTAAATGTAAGTAAAATTACATGAAAAACATGACAACAGAATCCTATCCAAAGCTGAGAGAAGAAACCAGTAATAGCTGCCATGTAAGCAGACAAGCATGTTACCATGTGAGATGATGGAGCTGTCAGGGATGGATGAGGGCAGGTTTCCTGGCGAGGGAGAGGAAGAGAAAGCACACTCAGGAGAGATGGCAAGTGTTTCAAGGTGTACTGTGCAAAAAAAAAAATAAATAAATAAAAAAATTAGGAACAATGATTTTCCTGGCTAGAAATTTAGAAAGGTATCAAGTTCCAGTCAAGGGACCTGACCACAGCACAAACTGCCTGGCATCTATAGCCACAGGACTGGAGCCCTACAGTGGCTTGGCATCACACCCAGCACTCCATAGCTTCTGTGAGTTTTGTAATTGACTCAGGCTGATCTAACTGATCCATGGTTTTGCTTTTGCAGTGGGATAAGTGAGATGCTCCTATGCTGAAAGAAGTCTATATTTTAGTTTCTTACATATTAGGAGGAGGCAAGATTTGTGTAATTGTACTCAAACTGCTGCACACATTTTACAAGAAGTGGGTAGTGGAATAATTAAGCATGTATGGCAGGATTTTTAGAGCAACAATTAAAAATCAGTGTAAAAAGATACAGCCATAACAATGATTAGACATTTAATTTAGGATGTTCACATGATGAGTCTGTTAATGCTGTCCAGATGATGTTGAAGCAACAGCAAATAAATATTAATGCACTAATTTTAATTCAGAAGCTTCTGTACATGAGATCTTTTAAATGTTTAATGTTTCCCAGTGAAGAAAAATATGAACAAAACTTAAAATGAGAATCTATCAGCTAAAAGTTTTTGAGGTATTTCTTATTGCCTTAATTCTTGAAAATATTCAAAGTATAGGATACAATTCAAAATTATTTGGCATACAAGAAACAGAAAACTGACTCATTTTCAACAAAAAAATAAATACATAATGGAAACTATACTTAAGAAGATGTAATATTGTCCATTGTTACATGTGTATATATTATTGCATAAACACAAGATTATGATTTTTTAAAATATATTTTATTGATTTTTTTATAGAGAGGAAGAGAGAGGAATAGAGAGAAACATCAATGAGAGATAATCATCGATCAGCTGCCTCTTACACACCCCCTACTGGGGATATGCCCTTGACCGGAATCAAACCTGGGACCTTTCAGTCCAGAGGCCAATGCTCTATCCACTGAGCCGAACCGGTTTCGTCAAGATTATGATTTTTTTGGTAAACAATTTTGAAACATGTCTAAAAGTATTAATAGTTAATAGGAAGTCATTATACCACAAGCAGTTTAGAAAGTAGTCATTAAATTGAGATACATACTACTAATCAATTTTTATAGTGTCTGTCACCAAGAGTATAGCAGTAGTTGCCTGGTTGGGTGGAGGTGGGGTAACTGCAAAGTGGTGTGATAGATGTTTTGAGGGTAATGAAAGTGTTTTATGTTTGGATTGTGGGGGTAGTTAGATAAGCATATACATTTATCAATATTCATTTATCTGGGCACTTATTTTTGGCTTATTAAAAATGTGAAGCAAGTCCATTAACTTATTATATTCATACAAAATCAAGTAATCATAGTCCATAGTTCTTGGTCAAAATGCAACTTTATTTATATTTACATTAGAAGAAAAATACAAAAGAAATGGACTATTTTTCCAAATTAGGGAATTAATTTGGAAACAGGACTGTTCTGTAAGAACTTTGATGAGAACACTTTTTTCTTAAGAAGACAACTTAACAAGTGACACTCAGAAAAGAGAATAAAAGGACAAGGGATAAAATTACAGATATTTCCTGATAACGAACCACACCACAAATTGGGTATAAAATGTAGACTTCAGAAAGACAATACAGGTAGCTGAGAAAATGAAACAGAGTAATGATTCAGAGAGATCATAAAGAGTTGCAGGTTCAGCTTTGCATCTTGGCTTTCAGCAAACAGAGTGCCAAATAGATTGTAATGATTTCAACATCACTTTTCTGAGTTTTTCTCGGGTTAAATGTGATAGTGTGCTTTTAAATTAGTGAGCTAATTGGATGCTTCAGTGTTTTCACTTTTTTCCTCTTTTATTCCCAATTAAATAGCTATAGTTAAATTCATTTAAGATCTTTGCTTTTATAAAAAGTTTATTTGAACTTTTAAAATAAATAAAAATATCCAATTGAATTTATAGAGTTGGGCCCTGTAAATTGATTATGCTTATTATATTTATTTGATAAATATGTATGAACAATGCTCTATATGTGACTTTACTAGATACTGGAGAACATGGGAAATAAATACAGATATATTTACTGATTTTTCATATAGAAAAGTAGAGCTGGGAAAAAATACTAGTACCATAGTAGGATCAAGTAGAATTAATTATCAAATAAATTATCTAGTTGGTAAGAAGGTCAATGAAAGATAAGAATATCCTAATTTAAAGCTACCAAAACAAAATGAAGCTTGAGTTTGACTCAGAGATAGTATGGCAAATACAGAATAGAATTACATTGCAATTTCTGTTTTAACTTCCCCAAGGACAAACAAAAAATGTTCTGTAACATGTTTTTGCCATAACTACCAATTAAGGACTTAAACCAAGTTTGCATTTTATGACAATATTTATTTTTGTTTTTAAATTTGAAAAAGGACATTTTCAAAAGAAAATGCCCTCACAAAACCCCCCCCCCCCGCAAGAAAATACAAAAAACAAAAAAACCTCAAACTATTATATGTCCCCCCTAAAACTGCTCTCATGAAATATCAGATTCAATAAGCTACTGGGAAGAGAAACAGATTTGTATGCATGAGTTCACACTTCATTGGCTCCTTTCCCATAGAAAATACAACCCAAATGTATCCTATGACTATCAACATTATAAGTTAAATGCAAAATTATTTCTTTGCTACCATTTAATTACCTTATATTATCTATGTAAAGGGAGACTTAAAGTGAATCTAAAGGATTGTTAAAATACAATGTATTAGGTAATATGGAGTGTTAGGCTTGAGTGGACTAATCCACTTGGAAAGAAGTAGCACTATTGATACATTTAGAACAAGTAGCTTTGTAAGGTCTTACAGCCTTAATACCTAAATTTCTCTTAGCTTATTGGCAGCCTACCAACAAAATAATTGTAATAGGAATTTTAGTAATTATACATATATTTCCATTCAGAATTATTGGACTCATGATAATAAGCACTAGTCTATCTCATTGTCTTTAGGTATCATCCCAGAACAATTAGCAGGTATAGGCATTTCCCTTATAATGCCTTTAAAAGTATTCATTTACAAAAAATATTCTGCAAAATTATGCACTAAAAATGATAGGATTAATTAAAGAACAAAGATTAGAAGCAAATCACTTCATAAAAGACATAAAACTTTATAATCAAATCTTATGTACATATACATACATATATAAATACATACATATATTTATATATTTATATATATTAGAGGCCCACTCTTGTATATCTATGTGATATCCTATCTAATAAAAGAGTAATATGCAGATTGACTGTGTATATATTGTTCCAGAGAATAGTTAAGGTTGCTTTATAAATACTTCTAATACAATATGTTAAAATAATTTAAACCAGATGAATAGAGTAGATATAAAAAAAGAAAAGAAAAGAAAAAAGGCAAATTATGGTAAAGTCAAAAGTGAGACTGTTAGCATAAGCAGTTAATTAGTTATTCACAAAGGAAGGGAATGAATGGAATTAGAGATTAAGGCTGATTAACTAGGAAGGGGCAACTTCATAGACAGCCCAGGGAAAACCGTATCCTCCCACAAAGGGGCTTATCCCCAAGCAAGCAGGCAGGAAAAACTGGCTTCCAATATCCCCTGGGAACAACTGGCCCCTTCCCATGAATATCCAGGGGGAAGGAGGACTAGTAAAAGGGATATTCCTCTGCTGAGGCAAGTGCAGTAGAATCCAGATGACAAAGCAAACATATGAGACATGTGCTGTAGGAGCCAAAACAGCAGCCTTAAAGAAAGGAATCTAACCCAGGGAAATCTGGGGGAAAACCAGATAGAATGGGGTCACTGGAACCTCAGATGATCCAGAAAAAGGGTTGGATAGGGGGAGGACCGAGCACGTGCTCATGAAGACTTAGGGAGATTGGTTAGTTTGAACAAAGGCTTAGACTTCCTCAAAGCCAAGCTGATAAAGTCAAAGCCTAACAAAGGCCTGAGGCACTGGTGTGTCTTGTCTCCATAGCTGCCACTCAGGCTAGCCTAAGAGTAGCACCCACGGCAGGCCGGAGGGAATGGACACTGTGCCGGACTACCTGAGCCTTGGATGCCAGGCTACTGGCACAGCGGCTCTGGGTCCTGGCCCTCCTCCTGGGCTTGATGCTGTCCCAGAAGCTGGACTTCTTCCTTCAGGACACAGACCGGAGCCACCAGGTTGTGGATGACACCTGCAGCACCTGGGGGCAGTCTTTTGTTTTTGCTCCAGTAAATCTTGCTACTATATCTTATCCTCCTATGTATGAATTCTTGAAATGCATTTCCTGTGATACCATGGGAGAATTACTTTTCCCCTGGCAACAAGATTAGTATATCTACTCATTAAACTTTCTAAATGTGGGAGAAATATATACTCTTCGGCAAACCAGTCACCAAAGTAGATGAAAAGGTCAAATCACAAATCACATAATAAAAAATAAACTAGGTGCACAGAGGTAGCCTAACCATTCAGCACACTGAAGCTAGTGAAAATGTGCTATGTGTTTTCCCAAAGGGAATAGCACTCCATGGTACTTTAAACACATTCCTCATCACCATCCTCACAGTGAATAGAGCAATGAAATTTTAAAGGCACTTTTGGATAACATCCTTCCAAGTTGGCTGAAAGCATAATAAGCACAATCTTCTGCCCAATCAAAATGATGTACCCCAACTTCTGGGTCAGGTTAAGATAAATAAAATACACACTTTGTCTCTCACAAACTAAAACTAAAAACTCTAAACAGAAATGGGTGGTAGATATAAGCAGATAAATCTCCAAGAGAAACATTTTCTTTTAGGTCAGAGAACTTGGAAGTACCATTGCTGTATGTCAGTGAGGAAGTCTTTTTTGCTTGCTTTCTCTTTGTACTAGGGTACTCTGTGCATGGCCACAACGCAAGTCCTTTTTAGAGAGCTGCACTCCTATTACAGGGGGCAGCAGCAACGATGATGACAGTCACAGTAGACGTGGCAGCAACCTAGGCACCTAAAATATGAATAAAAAATATCTCCCTTTCTTGGCAAGAGAATCTGAGATAACAGGTCCTGTAGACAAAGCATATACTAGAGAGAATCTCCATTATTTGTTCTCTCTCTTTTCTCTCATCAATTTTCCTCAAAACAGACCTAATTGCAGAAAGCTTGCCACAATTCAGGAGGCATAAATTTCAGCTTTGTAGCCAGTCCCAAAATGAGTATGTGAGAGAACTGCAGAGAAAAGAGAGCTGAATAGAGATCCTTTAAAACACATATAAAATCCTGGATTTCCTTCTTATCTGAACAGTTGCAGAAATACTCCAAACAACAGAGCAAAGGCTTTTGGAATAAAAATACAACGTAGATGGCCAACAAGTTACCAAGTTGATTCCTGAGAAATGGACACATGAAATGGACCCGAATAGAACTGGTGTTACAGGGCAGGGTCTGGGCCCAGAGCCAGTCTGCTGAGGGCTTGCCTATAGTGTGTGGGCTCTTGACTTTGTGTAGGAAAAATTTTATAGAATGAGTCCAGGTGTTTTTGTGAGTATATTTATTAAAGCTGGGGACAGTGAAAAAAGAAAGGATTAAGGCAGAAGAAGCAACAAAAAATGTCAGAGAGAAGAGGGCCTTGGTAGGTTTAGGGGGTAAGCCCAGGATGAGCTGCTGCTGCCCACTGCTCTCTCTCCTGGTTGCAAGTCTCATGGAGTCCCTTAGAGTTCAGGAGAAAAGCAGCAAATATACAAGCCATGGGTGTGCTCTAGCAAGAGTGCACCATAGATCATTTGTCTTGAGTCTTTGTATCCTTTTTGGACAGGTGAGATCACTGGGGCGGTTTCTGGGGAGCAGAAATATTCACTAGCTTTCATGTACGTCCTTCAATATGTTGAATCATCAAAAAATGTGTAAAGAGGGCCCAGGGTTCTTTTCTAGTTTTATTTTTAAATAACATTATTGAAGGAGGACTGTGACTGAGACCATTTTGTCTCTGGATGGCCTGGAATGTGATAATTATTTTGTTATTAAGTATTTTTAAAATGAGTACGTAAACATAAGTGTATTCACTCTAATAAATATTCCTGGTATAATTTTAGTAAATTAGAAAATAGTTTGCAATAATGCATCCTTTTCCTTCCTCTACCCACCAACTCCCAACAGTTTGTCCACGCATAAAAGGATGTGGGAATAATTGATTGGGGATCTTTGATCTAGAAAATTGCTGAAATGTTTATTCTTAAGGCAAACGTCTGAAGCTTTTAAAATAGTTGGTCTCCGTGATTTTAACACAATGTTCTAATTTAAAAGGCTGTGAAACATACTAATTTGCAGTTGTAAAATAAGTGCAGTGCCAATATGTTTTTATTAAAAGCCAACCTAGGAATAATATTAATATCCACCTTAAAAACCAAAGGAGCTTGACTAGGATGTAGTGATTACTTCTCATTCATGTATTTATTGATTCAGCCATTCTTTAAAGTTTATTCAACAAATCTTTATTATTTAGTGGCTATTGGTGCTTAGCAATGAGGATGCATTTTGGAGTAAAATAGATGCTCCTTGATATAATGGTGTTTACAATCTAGTTTAAGAGATTATCATAAGTTAGTCTCCTAAATATATCAGTCCAAACTCTTATAAATACTCTACAAAAAATCATTGAAAAGCATAAAATTGGAATGCCTATTTAGCTTGGAGTATCAGGAGAGACCATACTACCTATCTAAGTGACACTTGAATTTACCTGTAAGTATCAATGTAAGATGGTGAAAAGAAAAAAATCCAGGAAAAATTCCTAAAAAATCATATGCAAAGACCACAAAAACAACTAAAATGTTGTGTCTCAGTACCCAAAACAAAGCCGGAGGAGAAAAGGTGAAGCCCAGAGAGAAATTGTAGAGTGGTATTCAATCAGTCTGCAGAGGTAGGACTGGTCTGGACTGTACTGGTCCCATAGGTCATGTAACAGGTTTATTTATTGATAATAAAAGCATTGGGAGCAATTCAAGACTTTTAACCAAATTAGTGATATGATCCAAAATTTTATTTTTGAAACAAATGGATTCAAATAGGGGGAAACTAAATTAGTAAAAAACCAGGAGACCAGTCAAGAGATAGCAAAATATCTTAGACTAAAAATGGGGAGTATTAGCTATGAAGAGAATATGGCAAATATGAAAAATGTTTAGAAAGTAGAACTACAGGGGTGATGGAGAGGGAAGGGTGAGGAGTGGCTTGCAGGATTCTGGATGAACAGCATGGTGTGTCAAATTTATTCTCTATTTACTTATTCAAGAAGAGAAGCAGATATGATTGGTTAGATCATGATTTCAATTTTAGACATAAAAAGTTCAAAGTACTTTTGAAACATTGTTTTGTAAGTCACTTATTTGTGAGTCTGGAGATTAGGGAAGAGTTGAGGTTTCTTGTAAAAAAAAGTACATTTAGAAGATAAAGATATATTGAAAATAAAGAGGTGTGTGTTTTTTAATAGTATAATTAATAGTATGAAATTTCTTTAAAAAATTCAAGTAGAAAAAAGCCAAATATATCAAGGTTTTTGTAATGGGTGATCACTGGTGAAATCTGGATTGTGTTTATTTCTCTGAAATAGGCAATGCAGATCAATGGGAGCACAGAAATCTGTCCAGGCAACATGAACAGCCTGGTATATTGATGATTATAATTAATTTGGATTGTTACTTGTCTACTCAATTGTTTTCAGTAATGATTAACTTTTATAGTAAAGTTTGAGGATGGAACAAACTATGTTTTGGTCCATTTCTATTCACTGATAACAAACCTTTCCTAAAGAGCAGAGCTCAGATCAGCAAGTGGATGGGCTCTATTTGCTCATGGACTGCTGATCTTTTCAAATTATTTCTAATTCCTGGGGACGGGGATTGCACCCATGGCCATGTTTCCCTGACCTGATACACAATTTTATGGGGGTTGGGAGGTAACAAATAGAATTACAAAGTAAAATTAGCTTCTTCATCATCTAAAAGAATACCAAGGAAAAGTTGGCAATATTTTTAGCACAAAAATGGTAACATCGGGGCATATATGAGTAGTAGCAACATGAAGGCAGCATTCAAATTTTTATATCCTGAAATTAGTATCAGGATGTAGTCAGAAGACAGACAAGCCTGGGGTTTTTCATTGCCAATAGAGAATATCAAGAAGTTATAGTTTTAAAGTACCCAATTGGGTTTTCCAATTGCCACTTTCCTATGCATCATAAGACTTTATAGTTTCTGAATGTGGCTCAGAAAACCACTTTCAACTTCTCAGTATAAAAAGATGGCAGGATTTTGTCACAAATATTATATACTGTGGTAAAATAAATGTTGTCAATATTGCTTTGTTTAGATGTCTTATGTTGCTTTTAATCAAATGTAAACTATTATTTATTCCTAACTGATTTTGAAACAATTTGTTCTTTATTTTGAAGAATCTTTAGCTTATGTAAATTTTATAAGAAGAACGAAGAATATGTTATGATTACATCTTTGATTGTAGTCTTTGCAATTAAAAATAGCTTTGAGTTATTAACTTGTTAGCTAAAAGGTAAATTATATATTTGTCTTATGCTGTACTTCTGTTAGATGTGCAGGGAAGAGAATGGGGTGGCTTAGAGCAAACCGCATGAATACCTTCCATTTCTATAAAGTAATAATTACTTTGGAGGGAAGAACCTTGGTGGTTGTTTTTTGAAATTTTATTTGTATTTAGTCAGTTTTATATCTCGAAATTTATATTTATATTAGACAGGTTTGTTGTGCTATCAACCCTGTTTCCCTATCTCAGTGGTGTATAATACCCAGCCTGAAGGAGCAGTCCGTAGGTGCGACATGTGGGACAATAGGGAAAAGCAGATATTGAGCTCAATCATGCAACAGTATTCAAAGCTTCCGCTCGGACGGGGCATGTGTCCTACTGTCTCATTCGCCCGTGCAGAGTAAGTCACACTGCCCAGTAGGGATGCTATGAGGTAGGAAAGGATTTTTTTTTTCCAAAGAAGGATGGTAAGTCACTTGGCAGTGGGCAAGAATGTATGTTACTGAGAAGGGGGAGCAAATACCTAGAAATGATAATAAAATCAAGCTCAGAATTGATTCTAAATGTTATCATAATATACGGTACATTCCATTGTAGGATGTCTTCCAGTGAAAATGCATTTTAAAAAGATCTCATTCATTCAATCAGGCACTATTACCTTCAGAGATTTGTACTTTTATAAAAAGAAGTTAATATCTCAAACCCTGTATCACAGATATCAAGGAGAATTCTGGCACAAACAATTGTTAAATAACGTACACCCAAGCACAATAGAGAAAGACAAATAACTCAGAAAATGAAAACATCGTTTTTAGGAAAAATTAGCAGACAAATAAATTTGAAAGGCAGAATGTGAATATTTACCAATTTTAAGTTAACTTAAAAGAACAATAAAATCTTGAAATAATTACATATATAACAATTCATTTATTTGATCATTTAACTTAAAAAACACACTAAAAAATAAATGCCAATTACTATGTCATGACCACTTTAAGGCTAACTAATTGGATGAACATTGCAGTCTTTAGAAGAATTCAGGGAACTATTATAAGTATACTTTAAAAATATGCTGTTAAATGTTAATTTTATTTTGAATTTTCAACACTATATAAAAAAACCTGTTTAAGTAGTGTATTCAACAACATTATATAAAAATTAGATCTCACATGTAAATTCATATTGAATTTGTTTTTATTAAAAAAAAAGTTTACTTCTTTAGCCAAACAAATATTTTTCTAAATTCACTCCTTTTAAAATATTTTCATCTTGTAATCTGCTATCCATTTCTAAAATGTTTTCAGAATAATAGCCTTTAATACTAATAAATGATGTGTGCATGTATATCTGTTTGAGTATAGTACCTATATTAACATACAACAAACTGGTTATTTTTGGTTATTTGAAAGTATCAATAGAATGGGTGGGAAGTAGTATGAAATATTTATTAATCCACACCAGAGGGTATTTTTTCCATTGTCTTTTTAGAAAGAGTAAAAGTTAGAGTGAGAGACGAGAGAGAGAGAAACATCAAAGTGAGAGAAACACATTGATTGGTTACCTCCTCATGTCTTGGTCAATCCTACAACCAAAGTATATGCCCTTGGCAGGACTTGAACCTGGACTTTTCAGTCCACTGGCCCATACTCTAGCTACTGAACCAAACTAGGACAGAATGAAATATTTAAAAATATGTTCCTATATTGATTTGAACAAGAGGAATATATTATTTATTTATAACTTGGTCTCTCAAAGATTTAAGAGGATCTTTTAATTAAAGGCCAATTATTTCACTTAATTAAAAAAAAACAACAACTGCATTATATAGAAAGTATTTTTCCTATTTTATAACATTTGGAAAAAAAAAAAAAAAACCTTTGGAGAGATTATCTTGCCTAAGCCAACATGTACAGCAGCAGGTACCCAGCTAAGATTTAAAAATATGTTTATCTCACTCATAAGCCCCCTTTATTTTAGAACCCCTGAGTAAAGACAGTCAGTTTCACTATAATCACATCTCAACTGTTGAAATGTAAGTTTCAGTAAGTAAAGAGGCTTTATTTAGAGTTCACACCATAACAAGTAGCAAAGCCAAAGCAAAACTGTTTTATTCCATAGCTGACATTACATCTCATTGGCTCCTGAAGTCATTCCCTATTTCCCCATTTGCTTAATGACAAAGAACCTCCGGAATATACTTCACACTTCATTTAAGATTATTTTTCTGTAGTCTTAGATTTTTGAAATTCAAGTTTCCTAAACACTGAGACATTGTTTATTGTCAGAAATGTATCACCAAGTATATATTTTAGGCTGAAGGAAAAAATCTTTTGGCCGACAATAGACCTCCACTGAAGTACTATAAGATGCTAAGAGTGCAACTTTATCACATACTCATTAATGTTGTGTGTGTGTGTGTGTGTGTGTGTGTGTGTGTGTGTGTTTATGCTCTTGAAGCAGAGAAAGAGAATTATTAGTTTTGTTGGGTTTGTGACAATGTATCTTCGAAGACTTCAAGTGATTTAGTTTATCAAAAGATTAATAAACCCTGAGTACAATTTGGGCTGAATTATTAAAGTGTCTAAAATAATTGATTTGGTTTAATATTTACCTTTGTTTATGAAACTACAGATTTAACAAAACAAAAAAATTAGGAACCTAGCAAAATGCTTTACACAGAAATGTTTGCAGGATTAAGGTTTTGTTAATGTGGAATTAATACCTATGGTCAAAATACTTTTAATCTTGACTGAAGGATTTTTAAGGAATGCTAATTAGTTTCAAGCTATAAACTATATTTATACTTACTATGGTATTAGAGCATGTGTTTTATTTAATTTTCTTAATTGACTAGTTTTTCCAAATAATAGTTTTTCAATCAATCTTTGTAAGAGTAAAGAAATCAATTATGAAGAATTTTTTAGAACATTTTGTGTGTGTGTGTTGCTGGTGTTAGTTCTCATTAGAAACTGTTTTTCTTACGTCCCAACATCTATTTTCCTAATTGTTTCACCAATTGCAAATCGTGATATTAATTTCTAGAAAGAATACCTTAATTCATGCTCTAGTTGGCAGCTAAATTTTTAGATAAGATCAAAGCACATTGTTTTAATTTTATAGCATTTATATGATGAAATCTATTTTGTTTGTACAAAATAAGACCTCAAAGTCACAGTAGAGTGCAGCCAGTTTAGTAGTATAATACAACTAATGCACTCAGTGTATCCTTTCAGCAAACATCAGGAAGACCTACTATGTACCAGGCATTGTACATGGCATTTGTGATATTAAAAAGGAATGGGATTTAATCCTATCTACACAAAGCACATAGCCTTTAAGAATTCGGGCATATGAATTAATAATTGCAAAATAAGATAGAAGTAGATGTGGTGGTTGAATTGTCAGACAGCAAATCAAGGTGTGCCTTGTGTACTAAGGAACTGGAACTTTATCTGTGGGAGGTATTACTTTTATTTGCTTTTAATCATTTGGGAACTTTTGGAAAGAATGACTTAACAGGACTGAAGACAGGGGATAACTATGGAAATTATCCCAACTGATCTGATCCAGGACACTGACAGCAGGGCTAAGAGATGTGACAGATTTTGAGTGGTATGGGGGAGAATAGATAAGCACTATTTAGAGATATAATGTACAAGAGGCCAAGTGCATGAAATTCATGCACAGGGTAGCGGTCTCCTAAGCCCAGCCTGTACCCTCTCTAATTTGGGACCCCTTCGGGGATGTCTGCTGCCAATTTAGGCCTGATCCTGGCAGTCAGACATCCCTCTCACAATCCTGGACCGCTGGCTCCTAACCGATCACATGCCTGCTGGCCTGATCAACCCTCACTGCCCCCCCCCCCCCCGCCAGCCTGGTCACCCCTTACTGCCCCACCTCTGGCCTAGTTGAACCCAACTGCCCCCCCTGCTAGCCTGGTCACTCCTAACTGCCTCTCATGCCAGCCTGGTTGCCCCTTACTGCCCCCTCTGACAGGGCATAGAAGCAGAAGGGAACTCTGAGCCCCAGGTTAGAAGGCTGGCTATGCCCCCAATTGGAGGAGATCCAGTAATCATCATGCCCTGGCTGGGGCCAGAGCTCCTTTCTGCTGTTGCGCTCCAGACACAAAAGCTCTGAGCCCCGGCTAGGGCATAGCGGTGACAGGGAGCTCTGGGCCCCGATCTGAAGGACGGCCTGGTCACCCCACACAGCCTCCTGTTCGGTAGTCTAGTCACAATTTTATAATTTTTTGAAAAATTAAGTTGTGGTTAGGTTTTATCACTTTTTTCTTCACATATTTTGTACCTCTGTTGTTTGTTGTAGACTCATTTATGATTTCTGTGTCTTCTTTACTTTTTTTGTTACATATCTTTCTTTGTCTCTGATAAGTTTATTTGCTCAGAACTTTATCTAATATGGCTATTCTTTCTTTCTTTGACTAATATTTTTATATATACACTAGAGGCCCAATGCACAAATTTGGGGAGGGGCTGTGGGCAGTGGGCCAGGTTGCCCCTCCCACAATGGGGTCAGGGAAGGGGGCCAACCCCACCCAATTGGTATATAAGATGGGGGTAGGGGGCGATCGGAGGCAGAGCTGGCTGGGGGGAGAACCCGTGGGGCAATTGGAGTGGTCAGAGCTGATCATGGTGAGGGACAGTGGGCAGTGGACCAGCTGACCCCATGCTAAATGGGGTCAGGGGGCTGATCAAGGGCTAGCAGCCTGGGGGAGAGACCATGGGTAGCTGGCCAACTGGCTTTGGCCCTGATAGAAGTGGGGGTGGGGGGGCAAATGGGGGTAGAGCTGGCTAGGGGAAAGAGCCGAGTGCCAATCAGGCTGGTGGGCCTGGCCAGAGGGCGGGGCCACAGGCAGTTGGCCAGTGGACATGCCCTTGATTGGGGTGATGGGGACCCTTGGGGGTTGGACCAGCTGGGGGAGAGGGGCTTCAGGATGTTGGCTGGCTGGTCCAGCCCCCTATTGGGGTAGGGAGGTGATTGGGGGTAGGGCCAGCTGGGGGAAGGGACCATAGGAGGTTGGCCAGCAGGCCACACCCCCCAATCAGGCTGGTTCGCTGACTTCAGTGGGCATCATAGCTACTGGTCATTCTCATTACAGAGTTCTTGTCACTGGGCTTTTATATATAATAGATATAAAATATATAGAATGTATAAAATCTCATAAGTTTCTAAATATATCATATATATTTATATATAACATATATTTTCCCTCCTTTTATATTTTCAACCAACCTATGTCATTATATTTGAAGTGAGTTTCTTATAGATATCATATAGTTTCATCATGAGAGACTATGGTATCATTGGCCTTAAAGTTATTTTAGCCTGAAGCCAGGAGTCGTGCTAAAACAACCCAAGTAGTACATTTCAATGAAGCAGTTTCAGACACTGGGATACTGGGTGAGGCTGTCCACATTCTTTCTCCTGTTTAATTCCAATTTTGTCCTTTCACAGTAAAATTTGATAAGTAGAGAGAGGTGTCATACCAACCCAAACTGTCACATTTGGGGCTTATGCAAACTTCAATCATCCCCATCTGTCCCCGTCATCACCAGTAGCTTGGCTGGCCTCTTTTTAGACCTGGGAAAGTGATTGTTTTTGGCATGTCTTTTTACCCATATGTATGAAAGACATGGAATTTGCTCCACTTGTGCTGTGAAAGGATTATAGGATCAGAAACCAGTTTATAGACTTTCTTCAACAAATAAAGTGAAGGTCCTCTGGGGTCTTTTACATCCTAATCATGAATGGTTATGTTCTTTCATTTTGCTTTATTTCTTTCACTCACATATTCGTTGGCTTGTTAGGAGGCAGTGTGTGAACAAAGATGTCGCGTTTGCTGTACCTGAGATTGTCAGGCAAAGAAACGCTCCACACAGGTGGATATGCCATTCTGTCCTGAAGCGAGTCATAGATACAGGAAGCTATGGGAAGGCTCATTTAGGGAGCTGGAAACAAGGACATGAATTATGGAATATCTTTTAAAGTTCTCTTCTTCATATGGTGCACTCTGTGACATTAACAAATGACCGTATATCATAGTACAACTTGGACTTTTTATAGTTTAGATAGTAGAAATAATATAAAACACTCTGCATCTATTTGAAAACACCTACAAACTTATCTTTGTAAAACATTTCTTCCCCCCACCCCCACCCCCACCCTTCTTCTTCCACTTGTGTCCTCTTGTCTAAGGCTCTTACATCTGTTTGTTAGATGTCTCATTATCTTTCTCCTTTAATGCCCAGGTTAATCTCTTCTGTATCACTAAAATGTTTTGTTATTTTTTATAATTCTTTAAATACCTTCATTTTAAAAACAAGTTTCTGCTTCTCATCAAAACAAAGTTCCTCTCAGACCAATCCTAAGTGTATAAATGAGAAAATCAGATTAAACAACTCCCTGAAGACACTAGAGGGTGAATAAAACTAGGTAAATGTTTTCATAAAAGAAAACAATTATAAATACAGATAGATCTTATTATCCTATTATTTTGGGGGGTAGGTTTTTTTTTTTTTCCTTCATTTTTATTGGTTTATCTTGAAATTTATCATTTTTTTTTCAAAAAGACAAATTTAGTTTTGCATCTCTCATTTTTTAATGTTATGTATTTCATTTATATCTACTCATCTTTATTAGTTACTTTTCACTTTGAACCTGACATAATTCTCTTGATAAATTGTACATTTTAAGTAAGAAATAAAGCAAATTTAGGCATACTCTTTCAGAAAATGAAGGTGGAAACACTTCTCAACTCTTTTAGTGAGACATGATACATTATAATAACAGAACCTGACACATGCATACCTTCCTCTTAAGAAAATATACATATTTATGAAATAAAATTATTATAAAAATATTAGCTAAATATTCATAACACATAAAAGAATTAATATATTCACACCAAGTGAAATTCATCACATGGATCCAGAGTTTTCTTACAGTTCAAAATCAATGTAATTCAACATAGTATTGATCATTTCAATAGATTAAAAAATAAAAGTCTTGCAAACTAGAAATCTGAGAAATTTTCTTAATATAACAAAGGTTACCTTTGAAAACCTTACAGCTAAAATCATATTGAGTGGTAAAATACTGCATAATTTTATCATAAGATTAGGAACAAGGCAAAATCACCCACTCTTGCCACTTCTACCCAACATTATATGAGAGTTCTACTAGAAATTGTATTAAGGCAATAAAAAGAAATTAAAATAAGAAATCTTGAAAAGGAAAAAGATAGTCTTTATTTGATCTTAATAAACTAAGATCAATACATATTTTTTCAACAAACATTTGGGAAGTGAAAATGTTAAGATACTCAACTTTAAAGTGTCAAAAAATTTTAATAAAAGATATTCAAGAAAACTGTAAACTGCAAAACATTACCTAGAGAAATTAAGGAAGACCTAAATGGGAAGATACAACCTATTTACGAATTGAAAGGCTATACATCGTTTTGATGTTAATTCTATGCCAGCTGATCTGGAAATTTAAAGCTTTGCAATTATAATCCCAGCAGGGTGTTTTTAAAATAAGCAAGCGGAATCTAATATCCATGTGGAAATGCAAAGAGCCTAGAATTTTAATGTTACCATAATAGCAATATTAAAAAAAAAAAAAAAAAAGTTTGAGGCCTCATGCTACCTGTCTTCAACACTTACTATAGAGTTTTGATAAGCAAGACAGTATGCTATTAGCAAAAAATAAACAAATATATCAATGGAACAAATCAAAAGAGAGCACTTAGAATTAGTCATACAGTCATTTGATTTTCAACAAAGCTGCACAGCAATTCAACAAAAGGGATGCCTTTTCACTGAATAATGCTGGAAAACAACCTGGCATTGATATATCAGCCCTGCTGACATCTTGATTATAACCCTGTGAGACCTGTGTCAGAATTCCGACCTGCAGAACTGGGATATGATAAATTTATGTTGTTTTAACTACAATGTAGTAATTTGTTACATCAGCAATTGCAAACAAATATACTCATCTTGAATTATAAAGTTCAGAGTTTCCATATTCTCCTATACTTTTGCCTCAAACATTTTTCATATACTCCTCTCTCTACCTGGAACACACTGCCCTCCTTTCTTCTTATCCCCAAATATTTTCTACTGATAATTAAAGTCCTATTTTTTTTATAACAAAGTTAGTTCATCTCCTATGAGCCCTTCTAATATTATACTTGGCCTTTCCCATTAAGCACTTGTCACGTATTATTGAATTGTTTCATATTCCCACCTATCTATATCTCGTGCATGGTGCATGAAGCTACTTGATGAAGAAATTGTGTATCATTTATTATTTTTACCTCCTTTATAATATTAATTCCTGCCATATGGTTGGTTCTCAGTGAATATTTTTTGAATGAATAAATAAAAGTTATTACAAAGTAAATAAATTTATACTAGCTTAGAATTTAGCATTTGATAAATTTCATACATGTCTTGAGATTATTAAAATCAATAACTTTATCTAACCAAATGGAAAATGATGGGGCTATTTGTTTATGGCATCTTCTGATTTTTCTATCTATCCAATTATCTAGGCAAAGATCTTCAATCCTGTTATCCCACTCTCAAGATAATTGTTGCTAGCAATGAACATGTTTTTAGTCTTTGGATTTTCTTGGACATCAGGTTGAGCTATTTAACTATCTCCATCATCATCATCATTACAAGTATTCATCAGCTTAGTAAATGTTTTGCCTTTCCAATACATAGTTATTCACGTTTATTTGTAAAAAGGATGCCCTACATTTTTATAATTTAATACTCCCAGCCTCTCAACCATAATTGCCTGTGTACAAGTGAAAGGCAAACTCCCATTTATGGGTATGCCATATTGGAAGACAGTTGTTTGGAATTACTCTGGATAGAAGGCTCTATGTTTTGGGATACTAATGTTCTGATGTTAGCGGCAATGGATTCTAACATCATAAAACCCTTTAACAATTTCAAAGAAACGGGCTGAAATGAGAGCAATTGGGGAAGTATGATGTTTGGCATTTTTTGGTTTGCTTTTTTTTTTTTTGTCCACTTTTAAATGACCTTTGAATTTAGTTTAATTAATTTTAGAAATAAGGAATAAGGACTAGAGTAAGGGACATTAATTGGTACAGTTGAAAAAGACAGTTGACCAGTCCCAAGCAGCATTCACCTGTTTTTTTCAACAACTGCTATAAAATAATATTGGGTCTATCAGAAACCATTATCAGGTATGATTCTCTCTCTCTCTCTCTCTCTCTTTTTTTTTTTTTCTTTCGAGAAGGGACGTTAGTGATTACATAGAATATGCTCAGATGTGTCCTACATACTCCAATGGTCAGAGATTTAGATGGTTCTGAGTCCCATGTCTATTGATAGGCAAAATTTTACATGTATGTGTAAGTTTTAGGGTCAGTAAATTCATAGCTTTTATTAGGTTCTCACATAAGTCAGTGGCTATAAAAAGTTAAGAACTACTGCATTAAATACCACTTTGTGAAATTATAGTTCTAAGTCTATTCAATGAAATAATAATACACTAGTATAAACAAGGTAGTGTCAAATATAGGTTTGTATACTGATTTTTAACATAATTATCTTAATTATTCCTTATAAATGCTCAACAAAACAAATACCAAGACCAATTTCCTGTTTCTCTTTTCACATTGTTTTCTTTACTCTGCAGTGAGATAGCTAATAACCTACTCTTATCTTAAAATATAAAATGATGCTCTCTTTCCACCTTTTGCCAAGTAATATATCTTTGCAGTGATTTTCAAAACTAAGGGAGGTTTTCAGAAAGTGATTTCTTTGTTACTGTGCTGAAATTTTCACTGATGCTTTGACCCCCAATTTAGGGACTGTGCCTTCAGGCATCATAAATCTTCATGAGAATGCCCTTCAGAGAACTAAACCTCATTTGCTGCTTCCACAGGCCATATGAAATAAAAGTTTCCTTGTCAGTGACAACCATATAAAAAACAGAGAATATGTTTAACCCTTTGAATGTGCTCTACTTCAATGTGCAACAAAATAAGACAAAATACATACTAAGGTAAAATGAATTATAAAAATAGGTTTTCAGATTTTAGCAATTTAGAATTGCAAAAAAAAAAAAAAAAAAAAAAAAAAGCTTAACAGAACCCTTGAATCATAATTATTAAATAAAGGCCATTTCTCAGTAATAATCAATAAGACAGTGTTATGATAAAAAAATAAAGTATAAGCACGATCTGTAAAGACAAAGAAATGTAGGGTTCAGAACACTCTTAAATAAATCTGATTGGGTAATACTGATTACTTGTTATGAACCCAAGCCAATCCTATGTAATAAAGTGCTAATATGCAAATTGACTGAACAGCAGAAGATCCGTTGCTGTGACATACACTGACCACCAGGAGGTAGACACTCAAAGCAGAGCTGGGCCTGGTATTCAGTAGGTTCCCACAGGGGGAGCACAGCTCAGCCAGAAGCTAGCACTAAGGATGTCCCATGGGGAATGGGCCTAAGCTGTCAGTTGGGCATCCCCTAAGGGCTCCTGGACTGGGAGAGGGCACAGGTTGGGCTGAGGAACCCCACCACCACTACCATCACCGTGTGCATGAATTTGCTGCACTGGGCCTCTAGTGATATATATAAATGGTAACAAGAAAGTTTTGATTAGAGATCTAGTGCTAAAACTGTTCATGTATGTAAATGAGTTAATACCTCAAATCCTTAGGTTAGTGTGTTTATTGGAAGTATCATGTCTACCTTATAATTATTTTTGGTGACATTAAATTGGGGAATTAATATTGCAATAAATTGTAAGGTATAAATATGTAAGATTTTATTAAAATTGCCTTTGTCCCTTTAGAGAAGACTCTCTTCTTTCATTCTTATGCTATGTCTACAGTTTTGCATTGTAATTTTACTCTTTACTTTGTCTCATCATATACTCTATAAACTACTTAGTGTTAGTTCCTTATTTATTGAATTCAACACGATGTTTAACACATAAGAGGTCTTTATTAATTTATAATGGCCCCATAAATACACTTAATAAACTATTACCTTTTTAACTTACCATTGACAATGGTAGTATTTCTTCTAGTTACACATGAGTAATGTTTTCCATTTCACCTTATTTGGAGGAAAGATGATTTTGTAACTTGAATGTATATAAACATTGAGAAAATGCATGCTTTCTTCTCTTTGACAACATAGTTCCCTATAAATATTTTAATTCTAAGAAAAGAGTGAACTTTTCTTTAGAAGGGGAAAGGAGAATGTGTAATTATACAAATACTATTCTCTTATTTCTTCCTCATGGACAGCATTATGATCATACTCAGAGTGGCTACTATTTCTCAAATTGCTTAGTATCTTCTAAGACCAGGACTGATCACTTTCATGCATTATATCATTGAGTCTTCATAACAAAAAAGGAGTAATGATACTGATTCTGATTTTCAAAGATGAGGAAACAGAGAACTTACAAATGTTAATTTGCTTATTAAATATTAAGTCAAGGGTTTGTGTCTAAACATGATTAGCAAACATGCTCACAACTTAAAGAGAAATTTAGACTTATATTACCAGAAATTTTTCAGTCTGTTAAATGAGAAATTCTAGACATTTCAAGAAATACTCCCTACACTGGCTTTCTAGCCACACTCAGATTCCTAAATGACTCAAAAAGCTGGTTCATTATCTATGTACATAACTAAGTAAGAGATGTACTAAAACATGACTTCTATAAATGATAAAAGTACATGCCTATAGAACCATGAAAGTTTTGCCCAAAGGTGTATATAAAGATAATGTTACTATGATGGGAAGTCAGTCTAACACTGTCATCTGCACTACCCTGGCCAATAGGACCAGCTTGAAGAGAAGAAAGTATAATTTACAAACATCAGTCAAGGAAGCTAAGTGTGTAGACAAGTTTCCCCAGACAGAAGAGGCTATAAAATATTGTGCTCTAGAATTGGGATGAAGTGGAGGAAATGAGTAATGATTCATGCTAAAGAAAAAATACAGTAAGGTATAAATATATATGACTTGAAAATGTGTCCACTATTTCTATTTGCTTTTAAATACTTTTCTTGGCTCCTAGGATAGATTCCAGAAAAATGGTGGCATATTGAGGATACATATGATTCACACCTACAGCTGAAAGAAATCACCTAGAAATGTACAGTTTATAGAATAGCACCTTCTATATTGGAAGACTGAGATGAGAGTAAGCCAGAATCTTTGAGGAATTTGGCAGTTTGAAGACAGATGACATCAGATGGAAGAGAACAAGATTCTGGCTCACAGGATACTTGTTATAAGTAAAATCAGACCTTGAAGGAAAATATATGGAACATCAGCCAAGAAAGCCCAGGAGAAGGTGAAGAAAGGAAGGCTAATGAGGTCTTGAAACATACAAAGAACTTTCCATTTCAGTCCTTTTATTTGCTGTGAGTCATCAGAACTTAAGAATGCTTGTGACTTCAAGGAGCAAGGCTGAAGTAACTCCAATGAATCAAGAGTTTATGGTAGACAGGGGTCAAAGCAAAACCTGCACCAAACAATATGAAATAGTCCAGGAAAAGTTTTTTGTTCACATCTACAATCTGGTAGAGAGCCCAGTCTGAGCTCCTGCTGAAGCAAAAGACAAGATAGTTTTTAAGAGCTGGGATAAGGGAATCAGAGGCCATCTGTGTTTGTTCATTGACTTTACCCAAGGAGAAAGCACATTTCCTCATATCTTCATGACAGAAGTTAACTTTACAACTTAGAGAAAGGCACTCACTGAAGTTGATTTCTATCCTATCACAGAAGACAGGAAACTAGAGATACTACCTTCCTTAATGATGACATTTCAAAGAAATGAGTCTCAGGTACAGAAAGTTATTTCTAGATTTTAAAAGTGGGAAGAGACTTTTTAAAAGATTTGCAAAACAAAACAACAAAAAATTTACAATTGTTTTCTAAAGTAAATGCTCCAAGAAAAAGACATATAGTCAAGATTAATGTTGGCTAAAGTTTATTCAAACTGGGGAAAACATTTAGGCCCATTTTAGTCAGATGTTAAGGAAAGAGAAAAAAATAATAAGATTTATGATATATGAGATCAAATCTCTTTTAGTCTAACATGTTAGGTTTTTCTCTTCTGAATTTTTTCCCCTTAAATGTTGTTTGACAGTATTTATCCCTAGGATCCCTTTCTTTTCTTCTTTATATAATTCTTAAACTGATATCATTAGCTCCCAACACATTTGTCATTCTTTATATATTGACAATTTCCAAACAAACAAACAAAAAATAAAGCAAATGAAAAGAAATAAAAATAAGAATTTAAAATAACAAAAGAACCAAAAGGGTTGCATTAGAAAACTGCTGATATCACAGTTGTAGAATATTAAAGTGACAATATCTCTTAAAAGAGATTTATTATAAAAAGGAATTTGAATAGAGTAAACTAGATATAGATTTTAAGTTCATTCTAGTTAAACTGGGTACAGAGAATAAATAAGCAAGAAAAAGGAAGCATGTCTAAATTGTAGTAAGTAGAATTGGTTTTATTACTAGAGCATCTTTTCAGAGAAAATAAATATTGAATTTCTGCATTCATACAAAAGAGTAGCATTCCATGTACATAGTTCTTCCTTTTGCTTTTTCTTAATCATATATTCTGAATATCTTTCTGTATCATTTTGAAGAGTGACTCCTTGTTTTGCATAATATTTTATTATGGAAATATATGGTAATTTACTTGAATGATTTTTATATTGACAGACCTTAGAGATTCTTTCTTAATTATTTTTCTATAATAACAATGCAATAATAAACAGTTCTGTACATGTATCATTCCTTATTCTCATAGCTGTATCTGTAGAAAAATTATAGCACCTAGTTCTGAAATATGTGATGATAAACATAGGAAAACAAGAGCATCATTTGAGGATTTAATAGTAAGTTTTCCTGATAGTAGATAGTTTTAAAATGTAGACCTACAGCATTTTTTCAATTACCAAATGTTGGAATCTGGCGTTGTTCAAACCCATGCTACCTACCACTCTACTATGGACCTCTCAGAAGGTGCCCCTGCCTGGGAACCTCCTCTCTACTTGAAACCAAGACTGTCTCCTTTAGAGCAGTGGTTCTCAAATCCTTACCTGCTTTGGAAAATTATCTGGGGATTTGTGAAAACATAGATCCTAGGCAGAACCCCTGAATTTCTGATTCAGCAAGTTTGGGGTGGGGTCCAAGACTGCATTTCTAAGTTCCCCATGATGCTGATGATGTTGCTGCCGGACTACACTTTTAGTAGGGGTGGCTTAGGGTAGCATTTCCTAAGTGTGGAGCCACATTTATTCAATATTAGAGAAATATTCCAAACCAAATCTAATTATATTTTCCCATAAAATATATATAAGTAGGTTTGACATAGCATTGATTACTAAAACAAGAAACTATCTTTGCAAAATGTTTCTCAATCATGAAAACCAGGGAACTAAAAATCACCACTTTCAAGTACTCATGATTTCAAATTCCCTGTTGAGAAGCAGCAATCCCTAACTGTCCTAACATTTTTGGCCCAAGGTTATGTCAGATTGTCCTCCATAAATATACATATTTACATATTTTTAATTTATGTTTGTTACAAAATAAGAAATTATGTGATTCAAGTTTTTGATTATTTCATCCCAATATCTCTGATGGCTTTTTCCTTTTCTCCTGCCCAGTTATTTCTAGTTCTCATTAGAGCACTGAAGTTCTGAGGGTTACTTCACCAGCACATTACAGATTACAAAATGCTTTGCATGCATATAAGTCTGTAAAAATCTACACAAAAGCATTTTACCTTATTCTACTCTCTAATATGGGGGTTGGGTGATTTGGTACACCTCATGGTAGGCAAATTGATACTTCATTATCTTTGTTCTCATAGTAAATTAATTTCCATTTACTAATAAGAACACTTTCTTTGAAAAGTGTACCTGATGAGGATATAATGCAATTATGCCTTCTTCATATGGATGCAGGGCATTTGCTTTTGACTCTAAGGTGTATTTTATTTTATATGGGCAATAAGAAGACCTCTGAGTCACTCTAAACCCAGATATGGCAATGTTTCAAAAGCTTTTAAAGTATTTCTCTACACTATTGGCAGAAAACTGTGGATTTTAGTGGTTTTATTATGATTCCTTGTTGCCTTTTTCTATCCCTCTTTTGTTTCCTTTCTTCTCATTGGAGGATACCCGACTTTGCAAACAATTCCAGGGCTTGCCTGAAGTTCTGGGAAGCCATTGGAGGTGACAGGGAACTCTATACTGTTTTAAAGGGAATTTCTGTGATGAAGTAATTTATACTTGAAGTAAGTTGGACCTGTATTTAGTAGGAGTGACATTTATCTCCCAGCAGCACATGGGCAGGACCCTGAAGCCAGGCTTGGGCTGATTGATGTAAACAAGTTGGCAAAGGCTGAACCTGAGTTAGTTGGAGGCCAGGTGACTGCTGCCAGGACACTTGGCTCAGGATAAGGTAGAAAAAGCAAATCTGTGCAGTTTGTCTTTTCGTCTTCTTTCAAGTGGTTTGCTTCCAAATCTTTACTCCCTATTTGACTTCCTGTATATGAGCACGTTCTATCAGTTTGTATGATTTGAAATTAGTTTAAGATTGTAACAATTTTCTGAGGTGAGCACAGTATTTTTTCAAACTAGCAGAGCAAGATTATCTGGCTAGAAGTGTTTAACATCTGGCTTCTCTTTGTTATCTCAGATTATGTGTTAAAAAAAATTTACCTTTTCCCCTTGTAAAATGGTCTCTCCTGTTATATGTTGATGTGATTATAACATAAACTGGCTCTGGAAAGCAATTACAGAGCCTGGGAGAGGGAAGAAGAAAGGAAGAAGCCAGTAGCCAAGAAGAAATGAGGAAGAAAAGAGAGAAGCAGATTTCTCTGGTGAGTGAAAAAGAACGAAGGCAATACAGATAGAGGAGGCTAGATCCAGAGAAGCACGAAAGCAAAAATTGCACTAGATGGAATGGAACAGACAAGGAAGGTTTTATTCAAGGCCATGGCAGTCGGGGAGAGGGAGCAGAACTAACCGGGAACTCCACTCCACTGGGATTAAAGTTCGGAGTATTTTTAAGGACTGGGTCAGCAAGTGAAAGGCACTGAGTGACATCAGAGGCAGGTTGATGGATGAAGTGTGATGGACACATTGAGTTATTCTCTGAGTTGGAAAGTAACGTTTTTCCTGTGTGAGTAGGCCAACTGTGTTTGGTAATTGGTGCCCATTAAAGTTGGGTTCCTACCTGCCCAGGTGACAGAGATGATTTTCCATGATGATTATATTTCAAAGGGGTGTCTTCCAGGTCCTTGAGAAAGGTACTCCTGGGTTATAAATCTGGCAAGAGGCTTTTAGAAATGTTTACATAGATCCAAAAGGAGGCAGAGAAATGATTTACAATTACAAGTTATCTGAAGAAAATGTCCCAGGAAAAGTGGAATCAAGGGACTTGAGCTCAATCAAGCAGAAGAAAATGTCAAAGCCATCAGAAAGGCGGTTTCTATCATTGGATACACACTGGGCATGGCTGTGTTCTGCTCTACAAAATGAGCTGAGAGCCAGGATGATCTTTACCCCAAAATAGCACCTAAGCAGAACTTTCTGTGAACATTCACTTTAAAATAGGAAGATGATGACAGGCAATAACAATAAAAGGTGCTTTCGTCCTGGAAGTCTAACTTCTGTGGCCTCTGTGTTTGCCCACAGTGTGGGTTTCGCCTTTTTATATCAAAATCATTTTGCCTTTATTGTACAGCCCAGGCCAGGAGTGCCATTCACACTCGTGCTACGTAGAGCTTTAGCTTCAATGCCTTCTCTAGTCTCAAAGCCTCTGAACCAAGCTAGATTTTTAGTGCTGCTTTAATTTAAGGCCTTAATTAGCAAAGGAATTAAGTGAGCCTCCTCTCCAACAGGCCCCAATTGGATTGCTGGGTCCTTAACAGTCAGATGACATGGAGAGAGAGAGCTGCCTCATGCAGTCTTACTTATATCTCTACTACTCCTACTTAAGAATCTATAAGATCTCTAAGGTCCCTTTTAAAGTCCACATTCTACATTCCACCTCTCCATCCCAGACCCTTGTTCTATATCAAACTGTTGTCTCCTAAGAATGGAAATTGGATTCTCCCTAGAGTTGGGGGTTACACATCAACCACCGGTGGGCAAGTCCATTCCCACTTGCTTTACATTTGGCATGTCTTGTTTTTAACTTGTTTTTCAGATGCATTGAGTACCTTTAAGTGCTCTAGCTTGTTGAAAGGATGCCACTCATTCTATTTCACTGGGCTGAATCCACACATTTAAGTCAGATCCCTGGGTCCTCTAAGCACTTTAAATAAGGTTTCCTATACTAGCAGTTGGAGGGGGGCCAAGTACACCTAATCTTTTTATGAAGAATGCATTCAACATAATAACCCCTGCAAAAGTTCCTCATAAACTGTGTCTGGAACACTTTATGGTCTAGAGTTAATATTAGTATTACTACTGGTTATCTTCCTCTTGTCTAGTAAGAACTGGACAAAAACTGGGAAGTGATGGGGATAGAACAGTGGTTTCGTTGCTACTTCATAACTGTAATTTTGCTACTGTTATGAATCATAATGTAAATACCTGTGTTTTCAGATGGTCCTAGGCAACCCTGCTAGCAATTCTCAACCTAAGGAACATGACCCACAGTTTGAGAACTGCTGTTGTAGAGCCTAAGACCATAGGAAAACACAGATGTTTACATTACGATTTATTAACAGTAGAAAAATTGCAGTTATAAAGTAGCAACAAAAATAATTTTATGGTTGGGTGTCACCACAACATGAGGAACTGTATTAAAGGGTTATGGCATTAGAAAGGTTGAGAACCACAGAGCTAGAGGATGGTGAGTGACATGTTATTAGGTAAAGGGCTAACAACAGTTCTTATTTTTTGGGGGGATAGCAAATGTAGAGCACTCAATGCACACAAATGTGTTTCTGACCACAATCATTCAAAGGTACTCAACCAAGTGTCACAGCAACGATAGAAAACTTTGTGAGGCATTTCTTAGTAGAGAAAGGCAATAAATAGAGGTGGCATCAGAGTTTATAGCTTTGCAGAAGAGAAACCACCCGAGTTATGTCTTTGTTCTTTAGTTAGCATTAAAATAATTGTTAAAATGGTGAGATAGCTCATACACCCACTCAAACACCCAAGGAGGTGTATGCACATATCCATTATAATTTTCTTCCTTTGATCTATTTTGAAAAGGATGCAAAAATTCATAGCAATATTCCTGAACACACACGTTCCTTCAGGAACATAGCAGTTTCTGTCATGAGGTGAAATATATCTACCCTTCTAGTGATCTTGTGAAGGCCTTTATGACTTTGTGATAAAGTGAATTACGCAGAAGAGGTATTGTATCTCTGAGTCCAAGTCTTAAGGTTACATATGTCTCTATGTTCTCTCTTACACACATACATATGCACCTTTGTATAAGTTTGTCCCTGCCTTTGAGTCTTACAGTTAACAACCCAGACCTCAGGAGCAGAGAGAAGACCATAGTTGTATTCAATTCAAGTACTTTACATACAAAATCTACAATCGTATTGAAGGTTGTTTTTTACACCACAAAGTCTGAGGGTTAATTTGTTTCTCAGTTATCAGAGCAAAGGCAATGGGAATTGTGGCTTGTATATATTTCAACTATTTCTGTTCTTTAAAAGCCTGGGCCTTTTTCATGCTGGAAAATGCAGAACTCTGTAAAGAAAGGCAATCGTCTAAATAAATGCTGCAGATGGTGACTCTATGGTTGAACACATGGCAGCCTAAGGATCTAAGAGACGACAGAAATCACTTAACCTAAAATCTTCCCAGCTCACACATTCTGGTTAACACTGTTTGTCTAGGCTCCAAGTAATGTCTGAGCTAAGCAATGTGCTCCAGTTGATTTTTAAGAAGCACTTGCTGTTAAAAATCTGAGTTCAGACAACACTTTATTCTATGGTGCAAGGGTTTATTTGAGACAGAACTTTTCAGCTAAATGCCATATCCCCAAACAAGGCTGCTCAATACCTTGCAGGGTAGATTAGTGGATTACAAGCCCATGAGCTAATTTTTCTAAGAAAATACTTGCCCCTGCTATGTCTTTCACTCAGGCGGGCCTAACCCCCTTGCACATCCTACTTTTACTCATTGTTCAAAGTCTAACTAAAATCTCAAATCAAGTAAGTGGACACATAGGGCAGGTACTATTCTAGATGTGTGAGAATTTATAACCCTATACTCACGCAATCTGAGAACACCCTTCATTTTTCAGTTCCTCAGTCATTGAAAAGAATGGAAAATATATGGTAAGGCCATTGTCCTTTAATTTCACAAGTAATCTCTACTGTATATTCATTCCTGGTCTGATGAGTTCACTTTATAAAATCCTACTCCTAGATTTCATTCTTAAATTGATGACCCAAAGATCTTATTTATTTGTTATATTTATTTATTATTTCCCTCCCCAATAGAAGAATTTTCACAATTTATTTTAGTCACTTTATTCTGGTAAAGAATATAACCTTGGTAAAGCAATCTTCACTAACTTAGGAGCATTTAAAAAATCCTATTGTTTCCTTCTATTAATTAGAATAAAATAACAAATTACAGTGTTTCAGAGTTGGGAAACTAGAAAAATAATATTACTCTAATATATAGGAAATTTGGAAATGAGAGCTGATTTTTTAAGTAAAATGTTGTAACTTAGATTTATATGCATTATGTTTGATATCTCTATAAAGCCATCCAGAAAAAAGAAACAAAACTAAAATTAAGGACAGAAGTCAAGGATAGAGTCATAGTTGTGAGACTTGTCTCTATAGAAATAATAGCTAAAGTCATTAAAATGAATTAGTTCTGAGTGAGTATAGAGCAATAAAATACCACTTATGTATTAGCTCATTTCCAATTATCTTTAATTGTTTTACAAATTTATTATTAATTCTATGCATGATTTTACTAGTTTATATGTATGAACCTGCTATTACTATTCGTACCACTCTAGAATGACTCAGCCATTTTAGCAATGAGTCACTCATTACAAGATAGTCATTATCAAACAAAATCCACTGAGAAGCTAAGAAAACTTTAATAAGTACCCTCAATCCTTCTTGCTATTTTGAATGTCTGCTTCAAGGCACTATCCTATGCATTGGGGAAACAATGGTGAATAAAATGGGTTGTTGTTTTTTTTTAAACTGGTCTTACTGCCTCAGTGGTTGAGTGTCGACCTATGAACCAGGAGGCCACAGTTCCATTCCTGGTCAATGCACATGCCCAGGTTGCAGGCAACATCTCCAGTTGGGGTATGCAGGAGGCAGACAATCAATAATTTTCTCTCATCATTGATGTTTCTATCTCTTCTCCCTCTTCCTTCCTCTCCAAAATCAATAATATATGTATATTTTTAAAACTGACCTTTCAAAACTCATTTTTTTAGTTTCTTGGGATATATTCCTAGAAGTTGGATAACTTGGGATATATTCCTAGAAGTGGGGTCAAATGGAAGTTCCATTTTTAGTTTTCTGTGGAAAAATCCCACTTTTAGAAATATATCCCAAGAAACTAGAAACACCAGTCAGAAAGGATATATGCACCCCTATGTTCATAGCTGCACAATTTACAATAGTTAATATTTGGAAACAGCCTAAATGTCCATCAGTAGATTGGATTATAAAACTGTGGTACATCTACATAATGGAATACCATGCTGCTATAAAAAGGAAGGAATTCTTATAATTTGCAACAGCATGGACAGACCAGGAGAGCAATATGCTAAGCGAAATAAGACAGTCAGAGAAATATAAATATCATATGATTGCACTCATTTGTGTTGTTCTTTATATTTCACAAATGAGTGCAAGGCCATGGCATGGAAGATGACTGGTTCTTGGGAAGACCAACAGAAGGGCAAAGGGCGGATTGGTAGAGAGAAGCGAGCAAGTTGTAGGTAACAAGGAATGTCAAAAGGGAGCTGAGAAGTCCATTGTAAGGACCTTGGATTTTCCTTTCTGTATTATGGGAAGCATTTAGAAGAATATGAGCAGAGTAGGAAAATGAGTTGTGTTATATTCTAAAGAGATCCTTCTGGCTGCTGTGTTATGACTAAATTTATGGGAGTACATGAGAGACAAGACAGGTAACCAGGGCTGGAGCATTTGTCAAGGGGTGCTAAATGGATAACTAGAGGGATGTAATGATAGATATTTGGAGGAGAGTTGATATGAGAAATTAATAAATAGAAATGAATATTAAAATTAGCATAAAAGTTGAATTGGTGACTAGAGTCAATATAAATTGGCAATGTCTCATGAGATTGGAGAAGAATATTATCTGTCCCAATGAGGTTATAAGCCTTAATTTTACAATTAAGTTTTTATAAATATTTAGTCACTTGACTGATTTTAAAGTTGCAACATATTAATATAGGAATACACCAGTACTGTTAGCCACTTGTTCATTCTATCACTGTCCTATAATAAGTCACTTTTTATTTAAAATTTTAAAATAATCTGTAATTAGAACTTCTCATGAAAATGTTATTTGAAATAAGCCCTCATTAATAAGTAGAATTTGTAGAGCTACAAATATTGAATCAACAACCAACTAGATATTGTTAGTATGACATAAACACAATGGATGAAGACTAATTCTTCCTTCTACCTTGAAATGATTATGGGTCAAACTGTTAGAAAAAATATTTGGAACTGAAACTTAAATAAAAGTCATTAGTATTAATCAAATATTTTAGCTATCACTTAGAAGATATGTTATAAAAGCTTATCTTAAGGAGTTACAATTATAGATATAGAAATGGAAAGGGAGAAAGAAAGAAGAGAGGGTAAAAGAAAAAGAGAAATTTTCCAGACTGAGCATGTTCCTATGTCCCTGGAACCAAATGATTTTTTTATTACCTACTATTTTAAATAATGTGTCTCATTCAAAGTCTCTGCTGATGTGAGCAATTATATGATTTTAGGTGTAGACTAATCTGAAACTTGAGCAATACATTGGAGGTGCATGTGACTTAGGAATTAACAACCTATCTCCCTGTTTACCTGCATACTACAGGAGTATGGGGAAAAGGGAACACAGTGGAAACAAAAGGCTCCAGATGAACCTCAGGTCAAAATCATCTCCCTCATGTAGTCCCACAACTAGATATGGGCTAGGAAATAAGTTACTTTTTAAATTTTTTTTCATGCTAATATCCCTGAGAAGATTAAACACTGGCTGTGGTGTTAAATATATGTGTGCTGGAATCCTGGCTCTGCCATTTACTACTCCTGTGACCTTGGGAAAGTGACTGTTATTTATCAATTGATTTTTATAGAGACTTGTTCCCTTCCATAGAGTGGAAAATACCTGCTGTTGTTGATTAACTGCAAATAGCTTCTCTCCCTCTAAACCATGCATTCTTTTTTGAAATACTGATACCTCCTCCTCCCTCTCCTCTCACCTCCTTCCTCGGCCCCCACATACACACATACACATACACACACAACAGTAACCTTTCCTAGGAGAATTATATCAGTTTGTTCACTTTATTTCCCAATAGATTTTTTATTAATTTATTTATTCATTTAATCAGCTAACATTAATTGATCATCTACCACCTGCCAGTCAATATAACACACCTTTAGGATACGCTAGTACACAAAAGAAAAAGTGGTCCCTGCCTTCATGGAACTTACCTTTTAGTGGGGGATGCAACTGATAAGTAATATACATAATAATTTCTATATAATGTTGGAAGATGATACATGCTTTGCAAAAGTAGAATAAATGGGATACTGTACTAAGGGAGTGTTAAATGTAAATTAATTGGTTATGAAATGTCTTCTTGAGAAAGTGACAATTGAGTACAGACTTGAAGGAGTGAAAGGAGTTTAGAGAACAGCCAAGATGCCAGTGTAGCTGGCGAGAGAAGAGGGAAAGGGATGGCGTTATGACTATGGTTGAGTTAAGTCCGACAGGGCCAGATTCACTGGACAGCTACACTGGGCCCTGAACGCAGAAGGGCCCTGAGCTTAGGGTTGAATGCTCCATGACTACCTTCTCAAAATTATTGGTAATCTTTATCTTTGAATCTGTGTTTTGTACATGTATGTTGATGGAACAATGTAAAGCTTGGAGGCCCAGTACATGTGCCCTCCAGCTCCTGTGGCCTCCTTTCTTTCCCACCTTGGGGGCAGAAAGGGCCTGGAGAGGGAGTAGAAAGGGTCAGACTTGAATGTGCACACTCTAAGGTGTCTCAAGGCAGAACACAGCAGTGGCATTCAGTCCAGGGGCTGCAGTGCCAGGAGCATATAGAGGCTCAGTGGTGGGAGACTTCTGCCCATTTCCTACCCAGCTACCCCAGGCACACAGGTACAGGGTTTGCAGTACCCTTGGCCACTGTTTATCAGTTGTGGGTTGGGGCAGTGAGGCTGTTGGGGGGGGAGGGAGCGGGGAGGGAAGATGCCAGGTTGGACTTCTCTGCTCCCAGCTTAGGCGTGGCCTTTGGGTCCTGTAGCTGGTGGGGAGGGGTGGGAGGGAACTAAGAAGTCAGGGAGCAGGCAGCACACTCAGTAGTGGGGCAGGGTTCTGGGCACATGTGAAGTCCTTTCCTTTGCCTTAGGGAAGGTCACTTTAAATGGCAATTTAAAACAAACCAGAAGACTGAGAGAGACCATGAGAAAAATAAATTTAGAGAGCCTAGAATGGATGAGGAGATCATTTTCCACCCAGGCAAGAGATGACGGAAGCTCAGGTCAGGGATCAGCGGAGCTAGTGAGATATTGTCAGATTCAGGGTGGCATTTGAAGGTGGGTCAGGAGGTCATTTACAATGGGTTGGGTAGGTCTGTGAGTTACCCAGGTTTATACAATTTTCAAAACTCAATGAGCTGCACACTTTTGATCTGTGTATTTTACCATGTGGAAATTATGCCTCAATAATAACAAAAGTAAAAACAAAAGCACTGTACAGAAAAAAAATTTTATAGTATGCCCCAATGTATGAAGAAAATAGAAGAGATTACCCAATAAACTGCTAAGTAAATATATTCTAAATGAGTATATGTGTTTGGTACATATCCTTTTACATTTATCTCTGTTGTTAAAAGTATTACAGATGTCCCCTTTATTTTCCCCCACTGACTCCTGCTCCCTCCACTATTTGGTACATAGTTAAAAAGTTTCCAACTTAGTGTTAAGACAATAAAATATCTCCAAGCATTTTCAATACCTATAAAGAATCTCGGGGCAGGGCTGGCACTGGTTATTTTCAATAATGTCTTCTGATATTCTGAACCCATGAAAATCATATATTCTACCAATAACAACAAGAAAAAAATATGCTTCCTTTCACATGCCACTTTTGAAAAAAGGGGGGAAGAGGCTTTAATCAAGTAGAAGTCAGGGGAATCAGAAAGTTGCATTCGGTCTTTGTCAAAATCCAAAGAGGAAAATTAGGAGTAATTTTCCAAAACTAATAAAAATGGACAGAAAGAAGTATAATAGGGAACAATTGCTACCCAAGGAAGAGAATATCGGACCTACGTTAACAAAGGCAAGCAGCATGTTCTAGGGCAGAGAGTAACAGCATTGTCCACTCTGCTTGGACCAAACCCTTGGTCTCTCACCTGGGCTATCTGCAATGGCCTTCCTACTGCTGTGCTCTAACTGTCCACCTCCATGCTAGAGTAACCTTTTAAAATATGAAGCAAATCACTTTTATTCTGTGGCTTAAATGTCTTCTAAAGTGTTAACGTGGTCACCCATGATCTCGCTATTATCTGTCTCTACATCCACGTCTGTAGTCAACTTTTTTTGGACCACCTTAATACATTGGCCCTATTCATCTTTTCCTTGCTCCAGGAACTAAGTCTGTTCCATTGACCTCTGCTTATTATCCAACACCTGGCTCAGCGCCTGCCATAAAGAAGCTCAGTTAATGGTCCTTGAATGAATTCTAACCCCATGTTTATTTCCCTTCAGAAATTCCCTCCATGTAGATCAGCATTGTCCAATGTGAGCCACATAGATAAACTCAACTGTTCTAGCAGTCACAATTTTAAAATGTACAAAACCACAGGTAAAATGTGTTTGTTTTAATAGTATCTATTATTTAACTCAATATATCTACATAGTGCTATTTTAACATGAAATTGATGACAACTGTTAAGATAATTTCCATTTTCATAGGAAGTCTGAAATTCTGTTGTCTATTTTACACTTTAAAGGCACTCCATTTAAACTAGCTATATTTTAAATGCTCAAAAACTTCATAGCTGGTGGCTACCTCATTGGAGGGAGCATCAGACCTAGAATCTTGGGAGTGAAGAAGAGTTATCCCCCATCTGCCCAGACACATTCACCTGCCAACTCCTTTCCTGACCACATGCTCCTCCCTACTGTTTCCAATTCCGTGAGTCACCTCACATTTGGTATTGGTCACTGGGTAGAATGTTAGAATATTGGTCCTTCACAAGATGCAGGCACTTCCTTTGAGCCACAGGAATAGGGAGAAAGTGGAACTAGACCCCTTTCTTCCTCTTTCCTGTCTTTCCCACAGACCTCTACATTAGCCTAGTCATATGCAGCCATCTTTAATGGAAAGGGAGAAAATTCAAATTAGTAGGCTATGAGTAGTTAATTCAAAGTTTGAGTTGACTAAAGAAAGTCACCACTACAAAGGATGAACTTAATATTTCCTAACTATGGCTGCCTGCCATCCCATTTTATTGCTAGATTTTAAGAGAAAAACAGACAATAGAAGCAAATCCTTGAAAATGATCCTCCTCTGGGTGCTTCAGCAAGACCCTAACTCCACTTCCCTGACTTTGTTTCTGAGAATATTTTATTCTCAAAGGCTACAGGCTACATCTCCACTCCCCATTAGGAAAATCACACCCCCACTTCAGAGTGTAGAACAGGAGTTCTCAATGGAGAAAACATTCACTAAGGGGTGTTTTGGATATTTGTGGGGGCAGTTTGGGTTGGCACAAGACTAGCATTTGGGTAGAAGCTCAGAATGCTGGAATTCCTGCAATGTAGAGTGTAACAAGAATTGCAAGGATTACCCCAATCTAGCAGGCTTTCTCATGACCAAATGGAAATTCTTGTGGACATGGAGGATCTGCAAATTGTGTAGAAAGAAGATATATTTTTAATTGAAGAAAGAAATACTATATTTAAAAAATTACTGAATCTTTATACTTGATTATATAAAAACAAAGAAAAATAGTCTCTTGGCAATGTTTTGGTTTAGAATCAAAATTACTTTTTAAATCAAGGATTTTTTAACTGTCCATTTAAAAATATTCTTTAGATTTCTCCTTCAGAAATGAAAAAAATGAATCAAGAACAAGATTTATTCAGTCAGACAGGTAGGGTGGTATAGAGGATTGGGAAGATCCAAGCTATGAATTTGAGTATATAACACACACACGATTTATGAATCAATCTTATTACTTTCCTGGTTTTCAACTAATTATTCTCTGGCACTAGGTGGATATAGATGAAATTTTTCTGTTGCCCTTATATTATTTGAATCAATAGTAAATAAATACAAGGTGGGGCAAAAGTAGGTTTATAATTGTGAGTACACAAAAACAGGGTGAATTCCTGTATTATTTTTTATTATCAATAGTTATTGTATCATTTTCCATATGAACAACTACAATTTGAATACAAACACATTGTATGCCCCACGCTGCATACAATGTATTTGGCACAAGCCTCCATCTTCCTAACAATAGCAATGGATGTGAATTACTTCTGTACATGTGAAATCTCAAGTGCTTTGGCAGACCTAAATTATCCTTTTCATCTTAGCTGATGCATTTAAGAGGAACACCAGACTCCCTTGCTAATTTAGTGAGAGTCAAGAGTTGGGCAAGGAAGGCAGCAAGAGGAAAAGAAGAGGCATGTGGGAACTCACTAAGTTATTTCTCTGATTTCACCCAGCAGGAAGAGGCAGGAGAGGAGCTTAATGCCCTGAATGTCATCACAGCCTATTCTGCTCCAGATCACTGTGACCTAGGCAAGCTAGAAAGTACATATCTGATAACAAATACAAGCTGGCTGGCTCCTTTCCTGGCTTTTCACAGGCAGGTGATCAGAGTGTGGATGTGAGGGCAAAGTCACCTGAGCATCTTGAGCTTCTGTTGCACACTGCGCTGCTGAGAGGGCAGGGACTGGAAATTAAAAAGAAGGACATAAAAGCAGCAGGACTTCAATGTTCTCACTCCACAGAGTCTGCCAGCCATATGGCTCTTCCACAGTCCTGGAGTGCACATATTCATGAACACACTAGCACATTTATTTCATGGGACCTCATTATTTCAGTTTCTTTTCTGCTTACATGTAGCAACACATCCTGAAGTTGTCTACAATCCTTCAAATTTATTAAATCTGTTCTGGGAAATATGAGAAATATTAATTGTTAAAAACAATGTTTTTTTTTAATGAATCTAAATTAGCAATGAAAAGATAGTAACCACTTATAAGCACTCAAGTGAACCAGAATAAAAGACAAGGGGGAGACTCTGGGGATCATGGAAGCTTTGATGGTTAGAGTTAGAAAGGAGCTAAATTTCTAACCAACGTTCTCATTTTTTGGCAAAAATCACAACCACACAACAAACAAACAAACAAAAAAATCCCCCAAAGTTCTAAGAAGTCAAAAGACTATCCCAAGACACTTGGGACCATGAGGAGAGATACCAGGAGGACTAGAATGTGGACCATGTTGGTCCCACTGCAAGCCCTTTCTAGGAATTAATTATATATCCATATAGCTAACATGATTTTTATCACAAAAATTGGGAGATAAACTACAAAAGGAAACTACATCTTCTTTGTAGCTGGATAAAGGAAGAGGGAAATGCTTACTCAAAATAAATTACTTTTTAATAAGATACAAAATAAAAAGACTTCCTTTATACCATCCAAATAGCTAGTCTCTCTGTGAAACTAAAATTTAGAACAGGGCTTTTTAAGCTGCATTCTTATAGTTAGAGTGCCATATTTACAATTTCCATAAATTATAAATTTATAGAAATTTACACTGAAGGGGATCTATTGCAGTTCCAGAGAAAGAAGCAAAAGACAAAATGACCGCAGAGGTGGGGCAGAGAGTGTACATTCCCTGTGCATGTGGTGTGGGGATGATATTTTAGTATGACAGATGAAGTGGACTTACAGTTTCTAGTATTAATGTTTAGCAATCCCATCTTCACTTTATTTGTTGTTGTTTTGTTTTTGTTAATCCTCACCTGAGGATATTTTTTCCATTGATTTTGAGACACAGAGAGAGAAACACATCAATTGCTTGCCCTGACATGTGGTCTGACCAGTGCTGAGGATGAGTCTGAAACCAAGGAATGCTCCTTGACTGAAATCAAATCCACAACCCTTCAATCCCTGGACTGAGGTTCTAAACATTGAGTCAAACCAGTGAGGGCCCCCCTTCATTTTAATAATCTAAAGTGATAGTAAAGTGTTTCAAGAATATGTAGAAAATTTTAGAAGAAATGACAATTATAAAAGAATAACTCATTTGTGTGGTTCTTAGTTCATTTAGACCATTGTGTTTGCAATTCTATTAATAAACAGGGTTCAATATTCTGAAAGTAATATATCCTTTATTATTTTTGCACATAATTCTTCCAATTAACTCTATTTACCTCATTGCTCTTTCTTAAAGAAATGGAAAATATTTAAGCCTATATAACGTGAGAATCTGAGGAGCCATTACATAAGTGTTATGAGAAATCCACTGTTTAATCTCTAATTTCACAGAACACCTAGAATAACAATGTTGTTATTAATAATAGTAATTTATCCCATCCTTTTTGCAAAAGAAAATCTCATATACTTTACCTGCCTCCATATAATCCATAACGTTCTAAAATTTTATTTGTAACACCAGAATGAGAGATATATCCACTTGAAATAAAGATACATTTTTAAATGTGTAAATATTTAACCTTTGTGATTTTAAAACTTTAGAACTTAGTATATAATATTTATTAAATTTCTGATGACCCTAGTGTTCAAAGTTTCTCATTATTGCATCTTCATAATTTAAAATAATAATGCAATTGGGAAGTGTCTAGGCCTTATATTTTTAAATAGTATTTCTTGTGAACTGCTAAACAACTGTCAGAATTTCATAGACTGGCAATAGTGTTTTTCTTATTTCCATTTCTATAAAAACTTGAGAACAAATCTCCATTACATTTACTACAAGGCTTACACCTTGTTCATCTGGGAGGCACAGGAGATCACAGAACATATGCTCAGCATTTCACAGGAGAAAGGAAATTGTAAATATGGCAATCTAACTATAAGAATGCAGCTTAAAAAGCCCTGTTCTAAATTTTAGTTTCACAGAGAGACTAGCTATTTGGATGGTATAAAGGAAGTCTTTTTATTTTGTATCTTTTAAAAAAGTAATTTGTTTATTCATTTCCCTCTTCCTTTATTCAGCCACAAAGAAGATGTAGAGTTTCCTTTTGTAGTTTATCTCCCAATTTTTGTGATAAAAATCATGTTTTATATATATATATATATATATATATATATATATATATATATATATATATATAAACTAATTCCTCCGTTAAACACACAGTAGTTTGATTTAGGAAAATAAATATTGGACTAAGAAAACAATAATCCAATTGACATGTTGCATTCAGACACAGCTTCTACCGGCTCCACCCCCACCAGCAGAGGTTTTCTGGGCCCTATTGGGGCATTAGAGAGTGCAGCCCTCCACTCCATATACCAGAACACACAAGTAACGTAGCGTGACCTTTCTTCCACCACGACATGACATTGTTGTCTCTGCTTAGTTTGGGCTAAATTTATTCTGTTTACTGTCACAATAAGTTGAAATGTTTAAACCTGAGTTCAAACCTCACATGTCTATTGTCCCTCCATCTGCCTCCATAAACTAGCAAAGTCTTCATATTCAGTCACTGATTCTTGTTGGTTTTATGTCATTACAATTTCCTCCTCTTTCCCCCTCCGCTACATACTTGCCACCAGCTCGGTGAAGACCATCACTGTTTCTCAGCTAGAGAAAGAGTAGAACTCAGCATCCTCTTGAGTGATTTACTTGCTTTCAGTCTGCATCCCATCCATTCTCCTAGAGTTCACATTCCTAAGATGCTAATTAAGGACAAAACTCTCTACATTGAAATTTCTCACTTTACCTGTTCTTTGTAAATCCCAAGGTTTTAGTGGCATTCAAGGTTTGTTTTTTTTTTCCCCCAGAAGTCTTCTCCCAACTTATTTCTCCTGCATTTTTATACTTTTCAACTTTATTCAATTCTTTAACCCAGTGATTTAAATAGAAGTCCTCATGTACCTAAAATTGTTATTACTGTATGTCAACTATACTTGAAAAAAACATTTAAAAAAATTTAAGTTGAATGTAAAAAAATTTTTTAAATTGAGTTTTCATGTATCATGCTCACCATTTTTGCCCTTTTGGCTTCCTCTGCTTGCCTTCCTTTTAGTCTGGTTACCTCAATCTAAATGGAGTCTTGACTCTATGTACCCCAATTTGAGTTAGAAGCCTTTGTTTTGTGTCCTAAAAGCACTCTGCAACTTACTCACATCTAATCACTCTCTAGGCATGAAGCAAATTATGTTTACTTATTGCTTTGTCTTTATAGACAACGATTCTTTGAATTCTGAAACAGAGACTTATTTTTTTACCTTTTAGTTTCTGAACTTTACTATTTAGCATAATACTTGGTGCATAGTATGTATTTAATAAGGGCTTTTTGAATGAACAAATGAAAACATTGTTCTCTTGAACTCCCTAAAATGTCACCAGAAAACCTGTTAATAAAGCAAAGCTACATTTGTCAAAACGCACTGCAATTAGAGAAAATATCACCTTTGCAGTCATGGCAATGTCTCAGAAGAGGAAAGGCAGTTGACAGTATGTACAGGGTTTTGAGATCAAGTGATTTAATGTAAATCTTTCATGATTGGAAACTGATTGAAATAAGGAAAAGTATGGGACATTATAGGCTAATAAAAAGAATAAGGCAAGGTCTTAAAGCAAATTATATTAAATGGATTATTGTTTGATGACTGAGCTGTTGTCCTGGTTAACTAGATGGTTGTTTCAAATAAACTGATTTGCAGAAATTAACTGAAACAAAAATGAGGTGTTTGTTGGTTTACAGAGTGGCCTAACTGTTAATTCTAATAGCTATGTCATGTTAATGCTATTCTTATATTCTTAGTTCTTACATATCATTCCCCCTAAAGCTGCATCCTCTCCTTTTAGAATCACCCTTAAAGTCCTGGAAGGTGGGATTAGAAATGCTACCACTGAATAACACCCCTCATGATGTGCAAATTTGGTTACCACCAGACATTTCTTAATACCCATGCTGGAGAGAAACAGCTTTTCCTCCAAAGAGCACACACAAATGTCAGCTAGAAAGATAAGAGTGCAAGACTTAAGCTGTTTTCATTTTTTTCTACATTTGAATTTTATTTTTAATCATTTCGTGCATGAGTTGACAAGAATTAAGTCTCAATCCATTTAGAACTTTATACAACTCTGCCACTACCTTGAGTATACATTTGTTCTAAGGTGCATAGTGAGTGCCATTGAATGTCTCTAGTCCTGTGGTCACTTGTACTCCCAGGCATCAAGTGAGATGTTTTTCCTGTCATCTGGTCTTCAGCCATCCATCCACATAAATGAATTTCCTCATCCTTTCTTTAAGGTCATTTCATGCTACTCATTCCCTGTAATATGGCATCCATAAGCTAGTTTTTCAAAAGATTTACTCCATTCTCTCCTTTCTAGAATGCCCAGGACTTAGGTGGAGTCATCTCTAACATATCCACCCTGACAAGCATACTGGTATTTCTTCAGCAACAGTGTATTTAGAAAGCTTACAGACTGCTTAAAAATAAATAAATAAATAAAACCTCACTGTGATGATTCTCATACTTCTACTGTTTCACCAGCCACACATTTTTGGAATATTTTGTTATATTGCATCATCCCTTCCTTGAGCCAGTATTCCTTGATGACCTAACTGATGCCTGACGTGTGAAAACTCACAGAAAAGTAAGATGTATTGAAGATAAAGAATCTTCAGCTTATATGTCAAAATATTACCCCACTGGTGCTCTCCAAGAATTGCCATCTGCAGCCAGGTGAGTTTCTCAGATCCCTCTCCTGCATTTCCCCTCCCTCCCAACCACTGAAATTTCAGCACACTTGCCAGTGAGCTGCAAGAGTTATAGCCCCATAAAGTCAAAATCCACTAATTTCTGTTTCACTGAGTTTAAGAATAAAACTTCTTGACTTTCAAAGGCTGCAAGAGCTCTTATGCCTAAAATAAATTACCTTTTTTATTATAGTTTATATCTTAGTGTCATTGCCAATGTTTATGTCTTCAACAGTCTTAAAGTTAGGGCAAAAAAAAAAATAGATATTGCTGTTTCTGACTTGAGATTTTGAAAAAAGGTGTATAGTAGTTCAAACACACACACACACACACACACACACACACACACACCAAAAAAAAAAAAAAAAAAAAAAACAACAACAACAAACAACCACACAGGCCAAAATAGATAAAGATCTGAAACAATACCTTTTTCTTAGTATAACTCAGTGGTTCTTCAAGTGTGGTCCCAGACCAGCATCATCAATATTAACTGGGAAATTTTGAGAAATGAAAGTTTTGGATACCATTCTAGATTATTGAATTAGAAATTTGAATTCAATTTACATTGTAGGAATCCTTCTAGATGATTCTACATGCTAAAATTTGTTTTAACTAAATACTCTTAAAATTAGGTTATGAGGATGAATAAAATAGAAACAAGCATGGGGTTGTTTTACTGAGGGTTCGTTGTTGCTTGTAGAACTTTCCGTCCCTGTATATTTCTTATCTGTCATTAATATGAAGAAAATATTATTTTTAAGATTTAGTTTAGCTTTTGCCTTTCTTTGTTTATGATACATTTTTATCCATCTTTTCTTCAGAAAGAATGGAAAGTTTGTCTAAACAAACTTGATCATATAAGAAAGTAATTTGGGTGCTTAAATTCTTTCATATTTGAGATTAAAGTTAGTAAGTGACTTTGTAAATCCAGGCTACACAAAGCTTCTCAAAGGACTAACTCAGACTTTTCAGGGCTGTTCTCAGTCAACACTCTAAACATCAAATCACTTGGGACAACTGGTAAAACTACTGATTTCCTATTTCCGTAGCAAATCCACTAAGCCAAAATTTGAGGGGGGCGGGGGGAACTACAGAATCTTTATTGTGAATAATCTTTTATTCTAATTCTTGTGTCCCCTAAAGTTGGAGAATGTGAGACCAGAGAGACAACTTGGAATTTGGCCAATTGTGCCAACTTACAAAGCAACTTTCTTGAGATCATTTGGTACAGAATTGACAAGTTAGTTTGTATGATTGCCTCATGCAGAAAATATTTGCACTTTGATGTAACTTAAAAATATTTTTTTCTTATCCTGAGATTTCACTTTGAAAAAAAATGGTATACAGTGTCTCATTAGAGTTAAATGTATAAAAGTGAAAAGAATGTCTCAAGATTATGAAGATGTGGGAGTTGAAACAACTGTTACTCAGAATTCTCATATTCACAGGTACATCACTCATACAGGTATATTAAAGACCTCAAACTACCCTAAATTTTTTTTTTATTTTCTCTGAAAATAAAACATCCTCCGAAAATAAGACCTACTTACAGGTTTCCTTCTGAGTGAAATATAAGGCATCCCCCCAAAAATAAGGACCCCCCTAGGCTCTGTCTCAGAATGCTATTGCTAAACATAAGAGATTTGGTCCACTGATTCTGAAAGAAATGGAGTCATAAGAAATTCACCAGGCAATTCAGGAATTGGATTGTTTTGATGATGTTCCAGAAGATGATGACATGATTGTCATTGAATAAATGAGTAGGATTCACAGTTTGTCTGGTTTGTGTTGACAACTACCGTACTACCGTACCGTATACAGGTAATAAATTTTCTTCATTTTCATTTAACAATAAATGTGTACCGTATACTTCTTCATGGAGAAATAAGACATCCCCTGAAAATAAGACCTAGCACATCTTTGGGAGCAAAAATTAATATAAGAGACTGTCTTATTTTCGGGGAAACAGGGTATGCCAGTTTTTTGTATGTTCAGTGACAAGTTTTTTATAGAGCTGTACTTGTGAAAGTTGTGATTAGGTGTTCAGAGTCTTAATTAAATACATGCAAGAAATTTAAGTAGGAGATAAAGGAAAAAATAAAAACGTGGTATTTGGAGATCTTGAAAACAATGCCTCAGTGTTGGAGACAAAAATCAATGCCTACTTGAGAATCTTCTATATAAATAAACAGATGTATTTTTCTCTGATAACACCAACAAATTCTTGGCCAACAAGTCCATTCAAAACATGTTATTCTAGGTACCACAGTTTTATAAATATCTCTTAAAATAAACATTAAAAAATAAAATGTAAATATCATATTTCCAAAGTTTATCGAACAGACAATTGTGAATGTAAATATGTAGACACACTTTTCAAATATATGTTGTTGTTTATTTTTTTTTTTTCATTGAGGAAGGGAGAGGAAGAGAGAGATAGAGAAACAAAAATGATGAGAGAGAATTATTGATTGGCTGCCTCCTGCACAACTCCTACTGGGGAATCAAACCAGAAACCTGGGCATGTCCCCTGACTGGGAATTGAACTGTGACCTCCAGGTTCATAGGTTGATGCTCAGCTGCTGAGCCACAGCAGATGAGCTATAGATACACTTCTGCTTTTGCTTAATGACTTAACAATGATCATGGGTATAAGGATATATAGAGAGGGACAGAGTGATCCACTCAGGATCTAAGGAATCAAGCACTATCTGTCCCTATACCACATAGTTCCATTCTGCCAAGGTTTTTGTCCTCCCTGCAAGTGTGTAATATAATTCAATATGTATAAACTCAGGTAATGTGGTCTTGTGTATTTTAGTAATAAAACTGCTGACAATCCTGGAATTAAACCTACCATTTTTATTCTTTCGTTCTGTGAGTATATATACAGCTGCATGAGTGTGTGTGTGTGTGTGTGTGTGTGTGTGTGTGTGTGGTAATAGTAGTAGTTATCTCTTCAGCCTTATGGATCAGCATTTCTGCTAGCAGCAGCCATATCTTACTACAGAAACTCTAATTTAAAAAACCAATTAGAATAACATGTTATGTAGAACAATGGTTCTCTCTTTAGTCCTGGCATTATGACTTTAAAAAAAAAAAAAAAAAGTAATGAATATCAATAGCTAACACTTACGTAGAGTTTTCTATGTTCCTGACATAGTTTTATGGTCTTTACTGATAGCGTTGCTTTTAAACCATGCACAGGTTTTGTTAACCCCTTTATACACTTGAAGAAATCAAAGCTAAGAGCTAAATTGGGAGAGAGTCAGAACCAGGCCCTGGGCTTGTCCTTACTGGCTGCCTTCCCTCCATCATAGGTCTGGGGTTTGGATAATAGAAATTCACATGTAAGTGATTATGATGTTCAACAAGTCTTGAAAACAAAAGCAATTTTAAGTAGGTCTTAAAAAGGTATCCTCTGACCCATGTATATGTAGCCGATTTTAAAAAATCAACATGTTTTGTTTATGTTCCTTCTTGTGCCCAAATAGATGCTTTCTGAAATAGCAGCAACTCTCAGTCTATAAACATGATCACAAGTCCGAAAAATTGGAATTAGAGAATATGAGGAGACCATAGGCAAGTCTGGTTCTGCTTCCTGCAGGAGCAGTCCCCACAAAAGCACTTACACAATTTGGTTATTCTTTCAGAACATAAATGACAGAACAAAATAGAACCTCCATACTGAAGAACTGACCAGAAAGAAAAAGAATTAACATATTGTACACTTACAATGGGTCAGGAAATGTTGTTTTACTGCTCACATATATATTATGTAAAACTCTCTCAACCTCAGTTTCATCATTTATAAACTGAGAATAACCATTTTCTACCTAGAATTGTCAATAGTAAACCTACCTTGAGGTACTATTACACTCTAGGTGAGTTATTCATGAGTATTATAGATTTTTTAAAAAAGATGTCTTTTATATTTATAATGTTTTCATGGGCTATTGATACTCATGCCACATTGTTCCAAAGGGGAAAAAAGGTATAGAATGATTTGAAATTGGACTAACTTCAAAATAAATTTATTTGGGCATATTTCATGAATTTTGTATCAATCAGATAAAGCAAGAACAAGGCAGAACAGTCCCTTCATTCCAATTTTCTTCATTTTGGCATTTGGTAAGGTAACTGTTAACATTATAAAAAGCAATTGTAATTCAAAAGGGCAGCTAGTGACGATCCATTGTACCTCTTCCTCTAACTCACAGTGGGCCATTTATCTTGATGATTAACAGTTCCAGGTAGTACTTTCAAGAACTTGTCTAAGTCTCCATTCAAGTTTGAGTTCATTTCCACCATCTAATACCACTAAATGTCACTGAATAAAAGGAAACATTATGTCCAGCTATTTCAAGAAAAATGATAACTGTTTCCATAGCTACAAGTTTCAGAGAAACAGAACATGCTGAGATGTAAACCAGTGAAAGTGGCAGACAAGTACCCTGGGAATACTAATTTCTTTTCCGGACAGCAAATAGGTTAGAGTAAAAATGGCTACCAGGTAGTCAGGACACCATTCTCTTAATCAATGGATTCAAGAAAGTGTATAAGAGGCAGGCACAGGGTCAAGAGGGGTGAAATACTACACCTGCGCACACACACACACACACACACACACACACACACACACCTGTTAAAGTCATTTTTGTACCAAAAAATTATCAGAAAATTATTGCCAAAGAATACCTTGACAAAAAAAGAGAGATCACCAAAGGGAGGAGTTAGAGCTTTGCCCACTTTATCTTGATTCCTGGTGTTTTGAGTTCTCTAGCAGTACAGAGACATAATTAACATGAGTAGGACCTGGGAAATGGCCTGAGTATATCTCTATGCAATAAGTGTAATTTGGCTTACTAATTGACTTTTGAAGTATACCAGTCAACGCAAACGATAAAACCTAAACAATGCACTTGTGATATTATCTACTATAACCTGAAAGACTACCTGATATTTGAACAAAATATATCTATTTCCTTTAGTATAAGCAAAACAGCAAGGAAAGGGTAGGTTGCTTAATGACATCAGTATTCCAAACATGACAGTTCTCTATGTCTCTTTTTGCTCACAGCTACACAGCTGAATTTCAACCAAGGTTCTTTTAAGTATTCTCTTACCAAGGAATACATTTAGTTTCTTTTCAAGACACAAAAAGGTAAAGGAAATGTGAACTCAGATTTTAGGGAACAGATCCCAGCTGATTACTATTCATCTCAATTTAGGGAAAAGATCCCATCTCATTACTATTCATCAGCACTTGACCTCCAACTATTATTGATACAAACATTGGTTATAAAAATCTCAAAGACTAACAAGTGTCATTTTAAATTTAGAAATCTTTATTAGAACTAACAGTTGTTCAGACATTACCACTGATATCTGATTGAATCCCTCATGGATAAAGAATAAATAAGGGATGCTTCTTACATGTGAAAAACATGTAGAGTCAAACAAACACACTGGGGATGGGAGTTAAGAGGAAATGATAGAGAAGGATGTGGCTGTATAGTAGTTTTTAAGTTATACCCCCAAAATAAACCATATATCACTTCTTCTTACATTATCGTGGTCTAAGTAAGTCACATGATCGAGCTTGGTTTCAAGAATATGGCAGATTAAAGTCTTAACCATGTGTTTATAGCAATAGAACTGACATTTATGAATAGTCCTGACCAGTACCACCCTCCTCTTCCTAGCCCCATAACCCATGGAGATAACTGCCAGAAATGCAGAGCACAGTCACCAGAGAAAATACTGTTCCATACATATTTGCTAAACAAATAATATGCACCAGGTGTTGAGGATAAAAATGCACAGAAGCAGGGGGGATATCAAGCAGAAGGTATGGTATGTATAAAAGCATTGGGATCCTTAATTTTTTACAGCTATTAGTATTCCACTGAGTACTGGTAAATGTACCACATCTTATTTTTTATTCACTCATCTACTGATGGGCTCTTGGGCTGTTTCCAGAGCTTAGTTATTGTAAATGGAGCTGCTATCCTTTGAGGCAGCATGGAGAGCCAATACTATGTTAAGTGAAATAAGCCAGTCAGATAAGATCAAGTATCACATGATCTCATTTATATGTGGAATCTAATGAACAAAATGATGAACAAAATAGATCCAGATACTTGGAAGCATACAAAAGACTGACAAATCTCAGCAGATAGGTAGAAATTAACCAAAGAACTTACATACATATATGCATAACCGACAGACACAGACAATAGTTTGGTAAAGGCCTGGGGAGGGGGTGGAGGGAGTCCATGGGGAAAAAAGGGGACATCTGTAATACTTTGAACAAGAAAGATTAAAAAAAAAAAAAGACTTATGAGGTGTATATTGAGGAGCAGCTGTATTCACAAAACAACCTAAGTGCCCATTGATGGGTGAATGGTAAAGAAGATGTGGTATATGATACAATGGGATACTACTCAGTCATTAAAAGAAAAAAATCTTGCCATTTCTGACATGAACCTTAAAAATAGTATGCTCAGTTAAATAAATCAGATGGAGAAAGACAAATAATTATGATTTAACTTATATGTGAAATCTTTAAAAAAAAAATTAACAACAAACAAAAAAACAGGGGAAAAAAATAAATACAGAGAACAGCGGTTGCCAGGAGGAGAAGAAGATGGGGGAAACATGAAATTGGGAAGTGGTTCAATTATGTGGTGATGGAAGGTAATTAGATCCACAGTGGTGAACAATATGCAGTGTATACGAATATCAAATTATAATGTTGTACACTTGAAATATGCATAATCTCATATAATAATGTTACCGCAGTTGAAAAACCAAAAGCAAAATTCTTTTCTTGGGTGAGTATCCAGCTGTCTCAGGGCAGAGTATTCTGATTGGCTTCTTTGCTAGCTACCTGATAATCAGCACCTTCCCCTAAAAAGAAAACTGTTGTTTTCAAGATGTCTGCAGCTTTTCACTCTCCTCTTTCCTCCTCTCATATAAATTCTTTTAGTGTCTTTGATAAACAAAATCAACTTAATATGGTTTTCCAAGTATACAAGTAAAAGTGTGCTGATTGTTAAGTATAAAAATATATATTAAACAAAATTGATCGATTATTTCTCTCTTAATGGATTATCATTGCCTAGGAGCAGGGTATAAAATTTTTCTTCTAATTCTATTACCATGTGTTATTTTCATAGACCTTTAAATATATGATAGTAAGTGCCAGATGCATGGACAGATGAGTATTTTTTGAGTAATAAAGTAGTTTCAATAGTAAGGCTCATTCACAGTTGGATTTTTTTTTTTAAAGCAGGGAGAAAGCTTCTTTTCTTTTGAATATTTTATTTTATACTTGCACAAAAACTGCACTCGGGGGGGGGGGGCGGGATTCTCAGCCTGGCTCGCAGTCCAGGAGCCCCACGATTGATCACCCCACAGAGGGCGGCCCCACCCACTAACACCAGCCTGGTAGCCTGGGCCTCCCTTTACAGTGCGATGGTGGACCTCCTAGACCAGTCACGTTGCACCTACGTTGGCGGTGGCAGTCAGTGCTGGGTTTCCCTGGTGCCCATGAACCAGGAGGGTCCAAGACATCAGCAGTTCAGTCCACTCACCAGTCCTCACCTACCCGAGGCAGATGCGCATGCACCCTGGGGTTCAGTCATCCATTTAGTCGCCTATTCAGTCGTTTTGGATGTTATGGACCATGGCTCTTTATATATTAGGATAGACACAAACTTATTATATTATTCTGGGCTTTTTCTGCATCTGGCAGTCAGTTGAGTCATCTGGCTTCTCCCTATTCATAAAGGGTAGTGAAAAGGCTACTCCCTGAGAATATGTCATGTTCTCTATCCTATTTTCTCTCTTTTTGGTTCCATCTTGTTGGCTTTGTTAGCCTGGAAAATGTAATACAGTTATGACTATGGGTATGTCTTTTTCCCTGGAAAACGCAAACATACAACTGGGAAAACAAAGTTCACACTTTCTACTTTTCTTTCAACTAATAACTACATTTTGAACTGACAGATAACTAATAAAACAATAAAACATAATAGCTCAGTTGAATTGGTTGCAATTAAAAGCTTATCAATGCCCACTTACATTATTCTGTGGTGCTCTAAATCTTGTAGCATGTAATTAATATTTCATATAATTTACAGTTTCTAAATGAATTTTTGCATTACATCAATGGGCAAAAATTAATTAACAATCAACAGACTGTATAGGAATGACTTGTTTACACAAAGATTATTGTCCAACTCAACTTTAGAAAAATAATTACTTGCTACACACTAGGGATAACTTTACATTGTTATAGAGAGCTCCACATGGATAACTTTTTGAGTGAATTATTGTTAAACAAACTGTTTGAGAGTGGAAAACCCTTGTCCTACATGTAATAGCAATTAGAAAAGTTAATAGATATTCTGTGTAGAATCCTGGAGGGAAATACAGTACACATGGTATTCCCATTGCAGGGAAGGATATGCACAAGTCTCACTAGAATAGCCCAGCATGGTGTTATCACTCTTCTTAAATATAATAAAAACTAGAGGCCCAATGCATGAAATTCATGCATGGGGGGTGTCCCTCGGGCCAGCCTGCACCCTCTCTAATCTGGAACCACTCAAGAGATGTTCGACTGCCTGTTTAAGCCCCATACAAGTTGGATTGGGCCTAAACGGGCAGTTATAATAGATACCATGTTTCCCCAAAAAGCAAACATCCTCCGAAAATAAGACTTACTTACAAGTTTCCTTCTGAGTAAAATATAAGGCATCCCTCCGAAAATGAGCCCTCCCCCGCCAGGCTAAACATGAGAGATTTGGTCCACTGATTCTAAAGGAAATGGAGTCACAAGAAATTCACCAGGAAATTTAGGAATTGGATTGTTATTCCAGAAGATGATGACATGATTGTCATTGAATAAATGAGTAAATTCTTGATACTGTAGGATTCACAGTTTGTCTGGTTTGTGTTGACAACTACCGTACTGTATACAGGTAATAAATTTCCTTTATTTTCATTTAACAATAAATGTGTACCGCATTCTTCTTCATGGAGAAATAAGACATCCCCTGAAAATAAGACCTAGCACATCTTTGGGAGCAAAAGTTAATATAAGACACTGTCTTATTTTCAGGGAAACAGGGTATCCCTCTCACAATCCAGGAATGCTGGCTCCCAACAATTCACCTGCCTGCCTGCCTGATTGGCCCTAACCACTTCTGCCTGCCATCCTGATCACCACTAACCACTCTCCTGACAGCCTGATTAATACCTAACTGATTCCCTGCCAGCCAGATTGCCCCTAACTGCCATCCCTGCTAGCCTGCTCACCCCTAACTTCCCTCCCTGCTGGCCTGGTTACCCTTAACTGCCCTCCTCTGCCAGCCTGGTTGCCCCCAACTATTCTCCCCTGTGGCCTGGTCACCCTGAACTGCTATCCTCTGCTGACCCAGTAACCCCTAACTGCCCTCCTTTGCCAGTCCAGTTGCTCTAACTGCCCTCCCCTGCCAGCCTGGTTGCCCCCAACTGCCCTCCCCTGCCGACCCGGTAACCCCTAACTGCCCTCCCCTGCTGGCCTGGTTTCCCACAACTGCCCTCTCCTGCTGGTCATCTTGTGGTGGCCATAGTGTGTCCACATGGGGATGACTATTTTGTGTGTTGGAGTGATGGTCAGTTTGAATATTACTCTTTTATTAGATAAGATGTTATTAGTTATTCCCCTTAAATCTCCTAGTTACTCAATATTATTTAATCTATTCTTTTTTTCAAAAAATAATAGCTTCTTCAAGGTGGAACTATTTTTTTAAGTATATTTTATTGATTTTTTTTCACAAAGAGGAAGGGAGAGAGATAGTTAGAAATGTCGATGAGAGAGAAACATTGATCAGCTGCCTCCTGCACACCCCTTAATGGGGATGTGCCTGCAACCAAGATACATGCCCTTGACAGGAATCAAACCTGGGACCTTTCAGTACACAGCCTGATGCTCTATCCACTGAGCCAAACCAGTTTTAACAAGGTGGAACTATTTTTATGATAGGCCAATAGAACCCAATTCAAATTACAGACTGCTAAATTGAATCAAAGAATGACACTGTCTTTTCTGGATTACAGGAGGGAGTAAATAGTTGGACAGACAGGCAGACAGGTAGTAAGATAGACAGATAAATTGCCAGAAAGTACAAAGATGCTATATAACCAGAATGCTAATTGTTTCCAGACTTCAAGATAGCACCCTAGCCTAAGAAGCAGAAATGGTGATGCAATCATAGGAATAATCGTAGGTTTCTAATTACACAACTGCATAATTTCCTTCTCCTGCTATACCCAAAGAAATAAAACACATTAAGCTCTGTATCACTGACATGCATGAAAAAAATTACACTATCTGCAAGAAATTCTCCACTACTGCTAATATTTTTAATCTGGTTCTTAAACATTTGCCAATTGAATCTCTCTTTTTAAATTTATGAACTTAATGTGCTATGGCTTATGTCTCCAGTAGGAACTTTTAAACTGAAAAACAGTATCTATATTTTTTTAAACATTGATCTTTAAAGTAGTTGGGTGTAAATCTGATTCCCCTGTGAATTTACTGTATTCCACTCTGGGTACTTACATTATTTCAAAAGAGTAGTTACTCTTTTTTGAACATTATTATGAGATCCTCTAAGACTTTACCTTTGAACTTGCACTATATTGTGTTTCATGTGCATCTCATAAATGACTCATAGAGTTCTAGTCAGGTTTGGTAAAGTCTGCCTCCTGAGCCTTGGCATGTGTGGAAATAATTGTATAGTGCTCACAGCACTATTCAGGCTCTGTTTAGACTCTGTGGTGAATCATTAGAAAATAATTTTGACCATGAGTCCCACAAATCAGGAATAAATAATTTGCATGACAGTGTTTCAATGACAACAACCTGTAGAATCACAAAGGTTGACTAGTTTGATCAAAAGATACAGAGAAAAAATATTGAAAGTTCTGCCTCCAAGACTCAGCTTCAGTCATTTAAGTATCCCTTTTTTTGCTTTGTACCAAATTCTCTTACTTAATTTATAATTCTGCCATAGATTATAGCATCAAACCTTTGTTAAAACCAAGTTTCACTATAGCTGGCACTTCTCTGAATCTACAAGGCTTATTACTCTGTCACTGGAGTTTTATTTAAATGAATCTGATTCACTGTGTTCTTTAAAAGTCAATCAGATTTTCACAGGAACTCTTTAATCTTCAAGTTATGGGTAAGTGGATTTTTATAATCTCTAGAGGCCCTGTGCATGAAATTCATGCACTGTGGGGTAGGGTGTCCCTCAGCCCAGCCTGCACTCTCTCCAATCTGGGACCCCTCAGGGGATGTCCAGCTCTAGTTTAGGCCCGATCCCATAGATGGCCAGCAGGGGAGGGCAGTTGGGGTTGACCAAGCCAGCAAGGGAGGGCAATTAGGGTCAACCAGGCCAGCAAAGGAGGGCAGTTGTGGGGGTGGGGGAGGGGCAGGCCTGCATGGGAGGGCAGTTGGGGGTTACCAGGACAGCAGTGGAGGGTAGTTGGGGGCAAGATCAGGCTGGCAGGGGAGGGCAGTTAAGGGTGATCAGATAGGCAGACAAAGAGGTTAGGTGTGATCAGGTAGGCATGATCAGACTGACAGGCAGAGAAGTTAGGGATGATCAGGCAAGCAGGCAGAGGGATTAGGGACTTATCAGGCAGGTAAGCAGAGGCAGTTAGGAGGTGCCATATTGCAAGAGGGATGTCTGACTGCTGGTTTAGGCCCAATCCTTGTGGACATCACCCAAGGGGTCCCCGATTGGAGAGGGAGCAAGCTGGGCTGAGGGAACCCCCCATCCTCATGCATGAATTTCATGGACCAGGCCACTAGTGCTATCTATAAAACTCATCTGCCTCATTGCTCATTATAAAGTGATAGAGTTCCTGTGTTGTAAATCCTTTGACCTGGTCAAGCTCATTTCCTGCATTCTAAATTCTGTGCTTAAGAATTACTAACCTCCATAAATCTTCTAATCATAATAATTATACTAGTAAACTGACAGAATTAGATATGCTTTATCAAATCAGAGAAAATTAGTCAATATAATATTGCAATCTTAATAAGAGCAAATGAAACAACATAACTGGTATTTCTCTACAAGTTCTTGATTAGAAAGATTGGTGTAGTCTTAAAGCATTTTTAAGGTAGTCAGATTAAAGTGGAATTTTGTTTAAGTAAAAACTTGAATGTATGAAAATTAGCATAGGATGAGTTTTCTCCATTTTTTTTAGAAAAGCTAGATGTGCAACATCTAACAGAACACAATATTTTTAAATTAATTGTTTACAATAAAATTATTTCTTGTGTTATTCAAATATTAAAAAAAATATTTCATGGGATGCACATTTATTTCTGTTGTGGGATATGTGTGGATGTATAATATATATAGATTTCTCAACTATCCAGGTACCTATTTTAGTCTTTTAAAACCATATATCTACCCTAAACATGCAAACACATATAGTACATATGCAAAAAATATAAAGAACATTTTGAGATTTTGCTGCAAGATAGTCTTTTCTTTCTGTAATCTTGCTTGCTCTTTTTTATCTAGCTTCTTATATGTTCTCTTTTTCTCATTCTATCTTTGGATCTTCCCTCCCTCCCTCTGCTCTCTCAAAAAAATTAATGGGAAAAATATCCTCAACTGAGGATTAATAAAAAACAAAAACAAAAATTCATTAATCTGTTCACTTAAAACATTTTCTATTTCAAAAAGATTCAAAATACAGGGCATTGGAAGAGAGGTCAAGTCTCATCATTGAAAGGAGGGCAAATCAACTGTCTTAGGAGAGGTCTGGTTCCCATCTGTTCCAGCCTCCTTCAGTTCTTGCCACTGGCTATGGTTGTTTTCTGATGAAGTTAAGTCTGAGGTTCAACATGTCCTCCTTGGTTCTTGCCATGAGTTCTGGATCTGTCACTTGGCTTCTTAGCTTCTATATGTCCTACTTACCAGATCACTGAGTGAAACTCTGTGAAACTAAGGGTCACTCCACCCCACAAGCTTGCATCTCACTCTGGTCTTCTATGGATTTGTTACTCTTCACATGGAAAGTTGTCCCTTTTTGTCTTCTTCATTTATCCACAATCTGTTATTTTCTAGAGTCCTCTAAAATGTCACTGTTAACAGAGTACTCTTACATGTCTAATATGTTTTGCATTTCATTCATATTGCATAATGAATACTTTATTTGAATATTCAGACATCCATTGCCTTTCTATTTTACCTTATTCAGAATTTATGTTCAGATGTTTTGGTTCTTCCCAAAAACCTTACTTACAATTGCAATACTTCAACTTGAACTCTGCCCTGATAGTACTTTATTTTTTACCCCAGAAGTGTTTTGTATTACTTATCTGTTTTTTTATGTCTCCATTTTTTTGGAAAATATACTTAGTTTGTTTTGCTAAGTGCCTACTTGATTATATATTTACTGCTTAAAGCCATTTAAATAATGCTCTTTTTAAGATAATTAAAAGTCTTATTTTTCAATGAAAAGCAAATTAAACTCTGAAAATTCCAAATAATCAGTATGGTTTAAACAACTCAGGATTAGCTTAGTCATAAAGAAGTTGGAACAAATTAGTTCAGAATCGAGAGGAACTGCTTAGTTTCTTAAAAAATATCCAAATCTTAATATATATGAACAGTGTGATGTTAAAACAAAAAGAGTAAAAAATATTATCAGCACGACCACCAGAATTTCTATAGACTTCTTAAAAAAGAAAAAGGGCCAAAACCGGTTTGGCTCAGTGGATAAAGCATTGGCCTGCAGACTAAAGGGTCCCAGGTTCCATTTTGGTCAAGGGCATGTACCTTGGTTGTGGGCACATCCCCAGTAGGGGTGTGCAGGAGGCAGCTGATAGATGTTTCTCTCTCATTGATGTTTCTCACTCTCTATCCCTCTCCCTTACTCTCTGTAAAGAAATCAATAAAATATATTTTAATAAAAAGAAAAAAAAAAGGGTACCCTGATATATGCTATTGTAGCAAATGTTTTTAGCAGCACTGGTATATTTAAATTGTACTGATAGTTTTAATTTAAATGAAACTCATTGTTATCAGTCCCTGCAGATATGTGAAAAGTTTACTGTCTAAATGGTACCATAAAGTAAAATAAAATAATACAATAAAAATGAAGGCAGGTTAATTAAAATGAAACCCATGAAGACTTCTCTAGAAGATACATCCTATTTCATATTGTAAGTCAGAACCTTACTTCTCTCTTTCCCCATATATGCAAGTTCTAAAGCTTATAATTTGAAATAAAAATATAATAAATTTGAGTGAAGAATTGCATGTCAAAACATACCAATGTATGTGGGCTTTTATAAAAATTCCATTTATCTCTCCCCACCACCCCCGTTTTAAGGAAATGCATTTAAATCATTCTAAAAAGTACATTATGAAGGCGAGCAATCAATACAGCCAAACTGAAAAGGGGAATGAATTTGCCCAAGAAATAAAAGGAGAACAACTGAAAATGAAATATTTTGGGTTATTTAAATTGCAAATATACTTATTTTTTACCAATGTCTCCTATAATATAGTTTTGGCAGCTTTGAATAAATGATGGAAGAAACATATTTTTCTTACCACTGACAATCAATAATTATAATTAATTTCTTAGGTACATGAGGATTTTTTTTCCTCTTCAAAATTTTGGCAGTTTTTTATTTATTTATTTATTTATTTATTTATTTATGTTCAAAGTTTCCATCTACTTTGTGGTACATCTAATAATTTCATTAAAAAATAGTGTACTTCGTGGTGTGGGAGAAGCAAGATTAGTGCCTAAACAATAATGACTTTCTGTAGAGAATTCATAAACATGACATTTTCTACCATTTCCTTCATTTTATACTAAACGTTTGAGCTCATATTCAATACAGTTTTTTTTTTGAAAAGATGATTTACAAATATTATAATTTTTAGAAGAGATTTTTAAGATAAACTATATGTATGTGTCTTGTGACATTTTCTCAGTTATGTATTAACTGTTATCTATTTTGAAATTATAATTTTCCTTGTGTTTTAGTTCACATCTATACCTTCACATAGATAAGAAAAACATGCCTCTATTTAAAATGAACAGAAATACAAAACATAAGAGTTGGATGAAATATAAATTTTGTAGTCTTTAGGCCCTTCTCATTTCCCCACTCAAAGCAATTGGTGGGAGACCAGGTCTTTGGTTCTCTTCAATTTACATTGAATTCCCAGGAAATAGTTTTATTGTGTTATCCTACTGGGACAGGTGGTTAGTAAATGAATTTAAAGAAGAAAGTTTTCCCTGCAAAGGCCTTTAACAAGATTTGCCGAGTACTCCATCAGTAATAGATTCAAGAAGGTCAACAAAACTATTTTTATTGTGTACTTTATAGTATTTTATTTCACCAATTATTTGGCCTCCATGTGGTAACCTTTCAAAAACTTTTTAGAGCAATTTCTTAAAACCACATATTGAATTTAGATATAATAGAACCTCACAAAGCTATGTTTTATTTATTTTATGGTAAAAATCCAAGATATTCTCTGATTAGCATGGTTTTCCAAAGCATGGAAAGGTTAGAGTATTTGACATTGCAGTATGGCTTATTCTTCTATTTCCAGTCATTTATCAAAAAGTATTTTCAACTTGAATTATAATAAAACATGGTAGTTAAAAACACTTGTTAATTTCTCAGGCACTATTATCTGTCAATTGAGTATGAGGGAAATGGAGTTTTCCAACTCCCCTTTATCACAGGAAAATAACCTAAAACATGCACTGTTATAAATTCATTAAATATACTTTATTATTTTATTGTGAATTCTGTAATGTAGATAAGGTAGCATTACCAGAAGGATGCTTTTTTTCAGCATCTCTCTTGAGTATTGAATTCTAAATCTTTTTAAATTAAAGTGGAGCCTATAAAGTATCAAAGTTAAAAAACAAACCAAGCTGAAATCGGTTTGGCTCAATGGATGGAGTGTCGGCTTGGGGACTGAAAGGTCCCAGGTTCGATTCCGGTCAAGGGCATGTACCTTGGTTGTGGGCATATCCCCAGTAGGGGGTGTGCAAGAGGCAGCTGATCAATGACTCTCTCTCATCGATGTTTCTAACTCTCTATCTCTCTCCCTTCCTCTCTGTACAAAATCAATAAAATATATTAAAAAAAAAAAAAAAAAAAAAAAAAAAAAAAAAAAAAACAAGACCGAGGAAAAGAGATTCCTTCATTTCTAATTCTAAATGGGAAGGCTTTAAAAAATTGCAACTGTGGGCAAGGCATGTGTGTTCTTACTCTATAAAGGAAACAAAATCACGAGGGTCATTTAAAACATTATTTTAAAAATGTATTAATGTCGCCGAGACTGGTTTGGCTCAATGGCTTGGGGACTGAAAGGTCCCGGGTTCGATTCCTGTCAAGGGCATGTGACTTGGTTGCTGGCATATCCCCAGTAGGGGGTGTGCAAGAGGCAGCTGGTCAATGACTCTCTTCAATGTTTCTAGCTCTCTATCTCTCTCTCTTCCTCTCTGTACAAAATCAATAAAATATATATTTTTTAAAATTAAAAAAAAATGTATTAATGTCTTTGTAAGTGAAATGTATCCAAGTGAAAAATTGGCTGCAAATTCAGATAAAATTTACTTTTAAAAGATGCCTCTTCTGAGTTGATCAAAGTTAAATCAAATGTAGTTAAAAGTCACAGTTATGATGGAGTTCCAGATTTCTATTTTAGAATTTATTCTCAGCTGTCTAAAATTGTTTTATGATTGTTGTTTCTGTTGATATCATTGAAATTCTGTTTCATATTTTATCTTCACTTTGAGTTAAGAAACAATACCTGGATTTATTTTAAGCTGTTTAACTTCCTACTTCTCAACTCAAGACTTTGAGGGCAGCTGGCAGTTTCAGTAAAAAAAAAAAACACCAAAAAACAAACAAACAAAAAAACCCAACAGCATAGTCTGACTCATTTTTTTTTTTTTCCAACTGAGATGAATTTATCAGTCTGGCAGAATATACATTTTTAAAACAAACACCAGTATGTGCACAAAGTTAAGAAAGTAGCTTATTACCTGAGAGTAAGATTACTCTCAAGCACCTTTACATTTTAAATATCTCCACTACCATCTCCCTCTTTCACCTCCCCCCTCCTTCAACCACACCTGATTTTTCATTTATAAACAAATGCCTAAATCTTTAAGAAAATAGAGGCTGTCTTTTGTTCATAGTTTTTGTTATTTTAACCTATTACTTAACTGTATAACCTATTAATTCCAAGACTCGGTGATTTTACTCTGCCTTTAACCCTTTGCTAATTTCTTAACCAATTTTGTGCCTGCTCCTTCAATTTTTGCATGATTGGTGACTAGAGACATTGACATCTCATTTGTCAAACTTTACCTACAGTATTTAAATTACAGAGCTAGAAAAAGAATTGTAGTTTTTCATCAACATTTGATCAATTATTTTAATTTTTAATTATAATACTAAAATTGCAAGAACATTATGTATGCATTGGCCTGCGGATTGAAGGGTCCCGGGTTCGATTCTGGTCAAGGGCATATACCTTGGTTGTGGGCACATTTCCAGTAGGGGGAGTGCAAGAGGCAGCTGATCCATGATTCTCACTCATCAATGTTTCTAACTCTCTCTCTCTCTCTCTTCCTCTCTGTAAAAAAAGCAATAAAATATATTTTAAAAAAATGAACATTATGTATGCAACATGAAGAAAATATGTGATAGCTTCAAAGAGGACATTTCAAAGTCAAGCCACATCTTTAATTCCCCTTTAGTATATCTTTCATAAAATTATAGAAATGTTCCCCTTTCCTATTAAGATCACTGATTTAGACTATTGCTATTGTTATTGGGAAAAGCTTATTAGATACATGGGATATCTTATATGCACATCTAGTCGGAACTCAGAAATATCTCACTAGTGAAGCATTATAAACATGGATATATTGTAAAATGAATTAATTTGCTGACATTTTGTGTGTTAAGCTGACAAATTAATTTCATAGAGCTAATAACATTTATGGTTTACACCAGAGTTTTGCACAAACACAAATTGATTACTTTTTTATCTTTAAAATACATATTTAAAATACTTTAACTGAATTTAGTTATAATGATGAAGCATTAAAATACATTTAAATATTGTTAATTTCCTGACATAAACTTTACTATTTTTAAATTTAGAGGACAAAAATATCTCAGCATTAAACTTCACAATGATGTTGCAGTAAATTTAAATTTACATAGTTATAAATAATGTGTATGGAAAAATATTATCATCAAATACAATTTATAACATTTTTTTTCTGATCCCCTATTACTCTATAATTAAAAAAAAAGACTTGATTTGGTCTCTAAAAATGTATAAATGTTATCCAAAGTGAGGAATACAATAATCAACTGTCCAAATAAAAATTAATAAGATATATAATTTATACACTTGATTTTACAAACTTAAATAAAAATGTTTCTTCTAATGGTTAGGCTTACATTCTCAGAAATTTTATATGAACAACAATGATAACTGGCCAACAGTCATGTTAATTACATCACACTGGGTTAGTATCATGTTCTCAAGCGAAAGTAATGTTAAAAAACCAAATAATGTGAAGTCAGATCTTCAAAGACAAGCAATTATGGAGCTATTCAAATTATAGAGAATGTGCAGTGTCGATATGAATTAGCAAATTGAAGTGGGTGTCTCTTTCCGAATATCTGTTAATGCTAATAAGCAAAGAAGCACAGAGTACTGGAGTTCCACTAATCAGGATGGTCAATGGTGGGTCAAAAAACTAAGTGATGGAGGCAAAATTGTATGCTCTTAGTAATAAGTAGGAAATTATTATGTATGATTTTATCTTAATTGGTTTTGAGAATTAATTGGGTGGTAACAAAAGCTGGCATAAAGCTTTTTATTTGAACAGAACAATTAAAAACCCCAAGGATTGGAATTGATGATAACCATTCTACTGAATTAACTCCTAGCTATAGAATCAAGAGAATTAGTGTTTACCTGAAAATTTAGTTAATTTTAATGACTAATGCCTATTACCTAGCTGGGTACATTTCTACTTTTCAAAGCATGTTTCTTTGGCAAAGGTCAAGTTTATATAAAACCAATGACTTCCATGAGTACATTTCCCACTTTTACATCAAATTTGTAAAATATATAATGAAAGTAGCAGTATATAGCATTTATTACCTTATACCATATAAACTTAACTTTCTTTTTTGGGGGTGGGACTCTCTGTAATATATGCCATGCTAAGAATAATAAGAAATAAAACTATCACTTCTAAATTTACCTGTCCTGTTAAGGTTGAAATTATTTTTCCAAAGTTTAATTTCTGAAAATTTCAAATTCTCTTTTATTTTAGTTAAAACAGAAATGTGAATTCCAGCCTTCATATTTGTGACACATAAAATATTTGGGAATGATCAAATTTGTCAGCAATGGAGGCATAAATGTCATTCTCAGTCATGTTAACATTAATCACTGATCATTTATTTAAATATTTATGGCTGTAGAATAATATTCAGTCACAATTGACATACATATATTTACAGTACTGATGCCATGATATGTGTTTCTATAGTTACGCTTAATTGATTAATATTCAACAGAAACCATTAACTCCTTTCTCAGCTCTTATCAAATAAATTCTTATCACAAACTCACTTTGCCACATTTTATATTTTAAGTAGTTAAAAGAGCTGGCATTGTTTTTGTATGTCACCAGACAGTTAAGCAGCTTACTTAGAAAAAAGCACCACATGTTTTGGGTACTTACATAAATGCAAGAATTAATTTCAATTATATTTTGTTTTAATACACATTAAAGATTCTATTTCCTCTCAAAATATGTAATGAAAAAAACAAGATATTTTAAATTGAAAATATTTGTTTTAAATTGAGTGTAGATCATCATTCCCTTTAAAATAAGTTTGCAAAAACTTGTTTTACATATCATTAATCTTTCTTAATTACATTTGTAATTAATTAGTTATTCAGGTAAGTAAATTTTATTTTATACTCACCCTAAGAAAATATTGGGATCTAATGGAAATTTTCAGTTTACCTAAGCAAATGGAAATAATAAATAAAGCAAGAGAATGAGAGAACAGAATGAAACAGCAGGAATATATTACCTCAACAAGAAATGCTGAGTTTTGTCTTTTGAAACCTGTTCCAAATTGGTGAGCTTTTTCATTCACCAGGGGTGTTTGTTTCCACATTTTCATAGCTGTTCAGCAGTCTTTGACAAGTTCTTTGCGGCTAAGAAAATTTAAAACTGCTTTTAAATTCTTTGAGCAACTCATAGATAGCATCAAAATATATTGCTATAGTATCAAGAAATGTTGAAGAAATATACTTTTAAAGTTGTGCCAAGAAACCTAGTGAGCATCTTCCCCTCCTTCATGATAAAGCAGACTTCTATACTGCCTGCCTTTGGGCTAGGCAATTCCACAGATATTTCTCATACAACTGCTTACTACAAAGTTTTAGTCCAGAAAAGTCTTACTTCTCTCACCCTGGGGAAGTAACTTGGTGTAAGCAGGAAAAAAAATAGTTGCAGAAACAGAACTTTCTCTGCCATTAACCAACAAATCATGGGAACTCCTCAGCATTTGGTCTTTATATCCAAAAAATAATGAAAGCACATTGTGGGATCTATGGCATCCCTCTTAGCACTCAAAATATGAGTCTGTCACCTTTCCAGTCAATTAAATGTCCAGTTCTTACAAGGAGTGTGACCTAAATTTAACTCTATCACACCACAGAGCCTTGCTGAAAGCTGCATGGTCTGTTAAAAGAACGAGTTGTGAGATGGCTGAGAAGTATGAAAGTAAGGTTTAGTATATCCTGTTGCTTCTTGACTTCTTGGATTGCCCAGGACCTTTGCACAAAGCATCCCCTGTATAGATCAGACCCTATTCTACTGTCCCTCCTGTCAATGAATGAAACCATCATCAAAAAACTGTGAAAGCCAAAAATGTCTCCTTCAATTCCTAAATTTTACTTATCACTAATTCTTGTCTATTTTCGCTTCTAAATTCATGCAATCTGTCCACTTTTCTCATCTGCATCTATTGTAACTTTTTTCTTAGTTTTACAATAGCATTTTAAGTGGCCTACCTAACTGCAATATGATTTTTTTCCCCAGCCAAATTCGTCCCCATTCTATCACCATTAAGTTCTTCTCAAAATGGTTCTTCTGATCACGTCACTCCATACTGCAAAGTTGAAGAAAATCCTTCTGTGACTTCCTGTCACTCCTGAAATAAAGCTAATTTCCAAGACTGCAATACAGTAGAACTTTCTGCATAAATGGAAATGTTCTCTGAACTTTCCAATACAGTAACTAATAGCCACAGTGGCAAGTGAGCACTTGAAATATGGCCATTCAACTGAGGAAATAAATTCTTAATTTAATTTCAATCACTTTATATTCATATTAAACAAGCACATTACTTAGTGGCAACCACGTTGGGTAGTCTAAATAAAAAATATGACCATGGCATTGTCTGGTCTCTACCTACTCTCTAGTCTCTTTCTGTACTAAGCTCTCTACTCTGCTCCCTGCTGTTTCACAAAACCTTTGCACATATCATGCCCCGCAGTGGGTAAACTTTTTCTCTTAGTTAACACTAACTCACCCTTCAGGAGATCCAAGAAGGAAAACTGTCATTAAGGACACCTTCCCTAATCACCTGATAAGATCAATTTAAAATGGTCCCATAAGCACTCTCTCTTTTTCACTGTCCTTACCATAGTCACAGTCTTCCATTTATGTATGTGGTTATTTGAAAAACTAGACTCTAAGATCAACAAGGGCATGAATTATTATTGCCTAGCAATTACTCTAGTGCTTAGTAGATAATCAGTACTCCATAAATATTAATTGCACTTAAAAAGGTGTGATTTTTTAACTTTTATTGTTCTTCTGCTGGATAGCTTTGATTTGAGAGATTATTTCCTTGTGATATTTTGGGCAAATCTCTGAATAAATATTAAACATGCACATGCCACCTAAAGAAAGCTTAACCAATTGCCAACCTCTTTGCAGAACACCAAGGGGATGAAACTTGAGAGCCTCCAGGGTATTTACTGATACAGAAGTCATTCACTAACATCTGAGCTACCACTCTAAAGAACAGTGATTATTAGTATCCATTTTGCCTGAAACAGCTTAAGCTTAAGCTACATTTAGGCTGACACATTACTGAAGGAAACGTTCACCACTTCCAACAACCTGAGCAGCACCGATTCCTCCGCTTTTTATGTCTTAACTTAATCCCTTTTGAAGTCATTTGTTTCTGTAACCGGCATTTCAATCTCCTTGTGTACACCTGGTTGTCCTCCTTTCACGTTTGCAGTCAGCATACTCTTCTGCAGCTTAATGCCTTCAAAGAACCAGGCATAGTTTTACTATAATGTAAGTTCTTAAGCTCCTTTTTAAGGATCCATAGGTTTTCATCTTTTTCTTCAGAGTGACAGGTTCAATCCTAATTTCATGAATACATATTGCAGTTTTGAGAAGACAGGTTAAAGGGCAATCTGTGCATTCATCCAGTATGCCTCCCACCTCGATGACAAAGAAGTCCTCCCTCTGAATTCACTGAAAGGTATGTGATACAGACTATTATGATCTGCATCTAGATGACTGTCCATACACAGGGTTCACTAATCCACTCATTATAATTCCATAAAGCACTACAGACTCTCTAATAAATGTACAGCCAATCTCTGTAGTCAAATGACATTATGTAAAAGTATGTTGAGAACATTCACCTTTGGCCTTTCTCAATATATGAGCTGTGGATGCTTCGTGGTATGGGTCCAAGTATGTCTTTCAAAATCATGACATGCTGAGCTGTAAATATTAGTTATGCCCCTACCTAACGTCCTGAATCTCATCATCACATCCATTATAATATGAAAACAACAATAATGAAATGTATCCTGCATTCACCAATCATCATAATAAATGGCCAAGAGGCATTATGACCAAAATGACCAAACGACTGATGACCATGAGGTGGCACTGACGACTTCTCGGTCCCCTCCCCATCCTCCTGCCCGCAAGTCGGGGAGGGACTGGAGACTAGCAACTGGTAAGCAGATTGAACTGTTGACCTTTCGGTACCTTCCCCTCCTGGCCCGCAGGCTTCAATGGTAAATGGGAGAATTGGGATGAGTGGCAGGAGAACTGGGCTGGCTGTAAGCACATTGGGATCAACAGCTCATCCCCAGCTGCTTGGGGGCTCAGGCTTGTGGGCAACCTCACCTTCATGTACGTGTGCCAGTCTGGCCACATGCTGCCCGCTCGGGGCCACTCATGCCAGATGGGCAGGACGTACCCCGTAGCCTCCGTCAGCACATCAAGCCCCAGCAGCAGTGGCAGCAGCGGTGGCAGTGCCTGCTGAGTGGTCCTGAGCATGCAGAGTGTTCAATCAGCGGCTGGCCTCAAGTGCATGGAGGTGAAGTCTCCAGCGCCTGCTTTCCCCCAGGCCTGAGCCCCGCAGCAGCCAGGGATGAGTTGGTAATCCCAATGGCACCCAGCAGTAGAGGTGGCATAGGGCCTGGGAACTGGAGAACGGGCAGAAAATGGCCCTGATTGCAGGAGGCTAGGCCTAGGGACTCTATCTGCACGATTTAATCGTGTGCTGGACCTCTAGTACTAAATAAAACTAATGTAGTTCAAGTCTCTTATTACGCTACCTTTGCAAATGTGAAATCTTTCCCCTGCTATTTCCTCTTACTATTAACATTTGCCAAGGCTTTCCCTCCAGGAATTCTGAGTCAATCTACATATGCTCAGACATATCATCTCCAGCAGAAAGCAATGACTTAGTCCATTAGCTTCTTCAGCCCACCAGCTGTTATTATCTAGCATTATTTTTGTTGATTAAATCCAAGTACTAAGAGTAATTGGACCACAGACAACAGCAAGCCTATAGGTTAACTATGTAGTCTTCAAGGTTTTTATGCCAGTTTAACTCTAACTATCCTACATTACTTTGCCTATCACTAGTTTTATTTTGAATGTATAGTTTAGCTGGAACATATTCCTGCCCTCCATTGAATTTCAAGTCTTGGCTATCATTTTGACTTCTTCCAATATATTACATCTTGTGGGATAACAATGCCAGCTGAACTACAGCTAAATTTGCCACTATGCACTAGATTTTCTGGCTGCCACCGCAAAGACCAGCCACCATGGCTAATTAATCTGCAGATTTCAGTCCTTTTTTTTTTCTTCTCTTTAATTGCAAGGGCTCACACTTCTGATGTTCAGTGCCCATCTCTCCAGTCTAATAAAGGAAATCATGATAGATATTTCTGTTGATCTCAGAGGTTTACAATAGCCGAGGTTCATTTCTTGTTCATACCACATGTCTATTCAGGATTAGCTGAATCTGTTCTGGATATTTTTACTCTGGAATATCTCAGATTTCAGTCTCAGAAAAAAGAAACAGAGGTGGCTTCTAGAATGCTTTCTGTGCCTATATTTTACTCTCTAAATCCAGAAAGTATGGGATTTTGTAATCTTCCTGCAGAAAAGGTACAATGTAATGCAAGGTACAAGTCTACAATAAGTCAACTTTTAAAAAAATTGAATTAATTCCCAAGAATTATCCCATTGCACTTTTGATTTATATGTTCTTAAATTCATAAATCAGCAGAAACTGGTATATTTAAAATATTCTACATACATCTTTCTCTTCATTTATTCAAGTCTCAAAATTCTCAGCTAAGTTTTAATAGTTCTAAGAGAATTATTTTATTTAGTTTATAATATATAAGTTTTTACTATCTTAATGAAATAAATGGAAAAAGTTAAAATTAGAATTTCAATTGCTTAATGATGGTGTATGAAAAAAGTCATTTAGCAAATATTGATATTATATCTGCTATTTGGCTGGGTGTTCCTTTTAAACCTAAGCAATTTTAATTAATTCCCTAGGACTTTGCTTTTCAATATAGTGGCCACTATCCACACAGTATTTAAATTAATTAACATTAAATTAGATTTTCAACCATTGGTCACACATGCTTAAGTCATATGTGGTTAATAGCTAGTGCTTTGGGCAGCCACTAGCTGAACTCAAACACTGCCTTATGAATGGATTTGAATGTCCATCATTGCCAATGTTCTATGATGATACTGCTGTACGGCTTTCTATTACCCTATTATCTGCTGACAATGCTAAACTTTTCTTTTCCAATAGGTTTGATTTTTGTTCTATTACTTCAATGACAGCTTTAAGCAAAAATGTTAATTCATGATGTTTATAAGTTTTTATTAGATTGATAATATTACATTCTCAGGCTTTTCCTTTACTCAACTTTTTTTTGTAGATAAATAGGTTTGTGGACTTAATTATGCTTCTGACATAAGTCTAAGTTAACATTGTTATGTGGGCAAGGCACTTTTTTCAGCTTTTAAGTTATACTTCTGGTAGTTTAAATATCATAATAATATCATTAGATATAAAGCCATTTTAATTTGAGGAAAGTAAGGTTCAAAGAGATTTAGTAACATCCCCATGGTCATAGTGTAGTATCTGAAGAAGCAGGTATTTGAATTTAAATCTATTAACTTCAAATAGATTATTTTTATTGATAAAAAGCATAGACACTATATATATATATATATATATATATATATATATATATATATTTTATATTTATGCTTTTAAGATGGAATTGATATTGTATATACAGTTTAATTGGAATATATTTAAAGGAAATATTCTTAATTTTTACTAGAGAAATAACAATAGAAAGGTTTTCTAATTAAAATACAAAAATAAAGTCCTTGGTTCTCTTGTGAAACATGTGTACATTTAAAAACTGAGATTAAATTTTCCTATATTAGAGACAGAGATCATTTTAAGGGACTTGTGATTTTTGTCACTATCTTGGGAATATAAAAGGGAATATTGAGAAATGTGTGCATAAATCACTTTTTATTCCCTGAATCATATACCTGGTTGCTTTGTAATTGAGCAACTGTGATAATCAAAGCTTCTAATGCCAATAAAACTCTCCATAAGCAAATGTTTTTGTGTTACATATTGATCATGTTTCTCATTATGCTGCCTTATTTAAAGTAAATATTTTCTCCCTCACTGTTTACATTAATGGCTTCCATAAATATCAACAACCATGAACTACAACTGTGTAAATGTCCTATGGGATAGTAAAGTAAATTTACACTAATATCTTATTTTGTTAATGTAAAATACCTTTTACTTAAATCACATGCATGAAAATCCTTGTTACCTTCATAGTAAACCATACTAAAACTTATTTGTGAAATCTTTATATAGAACTTTCTCAAAGAAAATATGAAAACATTTTTTTTAATTTTGTCAAAAGAGAACTTTCCACTTTGATATTTAATAAAAATATGAATAAACATATTTATTTTAATGAATATTCTTAAATGAGATTGGTGCAGCCATTGTGGAGAACACTATGGAGTTTCCTCAAAGAACTAAAAATGGAATTCCCATTTGACCCAGTGATCCCACTTGGGAATATATCCCAAGAAACTAGAAAAACAAATCAGAAAGGATATATGCACCCCTATATTCATAGCAGCACAATCCACCATAGCTAAGATTTGGAAACAGCCTAAATGCCCATCAGCAGATGAGTGGGTTAGAAAACTGTGGTACATCTACACAATGGAATACTATACTGTGGTAAGAAAGGAATTCTTATAATTTGCAACAGCATAGATGGAACTGGAGAGCATTATGCTAAGTGAAATAAGCCAGTCAGAGAAAGACAAATATCACATGATCTCACTTGCTTGTGGAATATAATGAACAACATAAGCTGAGGAACAAAAACAGATCTAGAGTCAGAGAAACAGTAATCAGATCAAACCTCAGAAGGAAGGAAGGGGAGGATGGGGGTAAGAGGAAGAAATCAACCAAAGGACTTGTATGCCTGCATATTAGCATAACCAATGGTCACAGACACCTGGAGGGAAGGGTGAGGGCATGAGTGGGGGGGAAGCAATGAGGGGATAAGGACACATATGTAATACCTTAATCAATAAAAAAAAAAAGCAATACTCCAGTTTCTAATACATATATATGTGTTGCATATTTAGATAAATATTGAATTATACCAAAATGTTAATAGGACTTATTATCAGTGATATCATACTGAATGGATTTAATATTTTTCAAAAAAATATTCTTACTGAATTTTAGAGAGACAGGAGGGAGAGGGAGTGAGAGAGAGAAACATCAATGTTAGAGTGGAACATGGTTCAGCTGCCTCCTACATGCCCTTCACTGGGAATCCAGTCTGCAACCCAGGCATGTGTCCTGACTGGGAATTGAACCAGCAACTTTTGGTGCACAGGATGGCATTCAACCAACTGAACCACACTGGCCAGGACAATATTTTTTTCATTTTGAATGTTTCTATTTTTCTTATTTCAAATGCATATGAAGCTATACTCAATAGCATAAAGTTAATTGCTAATATCAGACACTGAACATAGGAAATTTACTTTAATAAAAAAAATTACTACTACACATATAGAATTTTTCTTTTGCCCTCTCTAACCTGGGCAAAGCAGAATAAAGGGCCTGAGGAGAGATATGGGTGCTTCAGGATTGTGCACTAAGGAGTCCCACTCTCATGACCTGTAAGCTTCATGAAAGCAGAGGCTATGACTCCCCAGATTGTAAGTTTTATGAACATTAAGTAACTGTTAAATGAAAAGTATAAATATTACACTTCCTTCTGAGCAAATCTGCTAAATTCGGATATGGATTTTGTTTGTTTTTTAAATGTATTCATCCTGGGAATAGAAAAATATTTTTTTTTAAAAAGGAAAAATCTAAAGGTAGGTCCGAGAGTCATTCTTCTGTATTGCTTGAAACATCACTCTAGGATGGGTGTTTTTATTTCTGTGTCTCTCAGACATATTGATGTGAGGAAACTGGAGCTTAGAGAGCTTAAGCAGCTTACCAGATAACATCTGTAGTAAGCAGCAGGCCAATATCCAAAAACAAGTCTGACTGGCTTCAAAGCCCATGCTATTAAACTATCATATAAATGTCATCGGGGATCAGATATCCTTTCTTGAGGTCTCAAATCTACACATTAGTAATTAAGGGGACTTGATTTAAGTTCTAGTTTTGCTATTCATTGATTTCATAATTCTCAATAGTCATTTCAAAACACTGTGGTGATTTACTCACTGAGAAAATAAGGACTTAGAGGTAATGGTATCTAAAATCCATGCTTGATCTAATGGATCATTAATCTGAAATATACTAGCTCATTTTTACAATTGTAGTTTATTCCAATGGCATTATCTTTAGTTTAGAAATGTGCATATACTACCTGTATAAAAATAACAACTATTGGCCTGACTGCACATTCTCATTAAACCAAAAGAGATGCTGATTCCTTGAGAAAGTTATCAGCTATCACAGCTCACCTGGGCATACAATGCAACATCCATATTTGTTTGATGTTCATGACCCAACCTTGAAAAACAACCACAATTATTCTAGCTTAATGAACTTTGTGGTATTAGTTTTTCTGATACAGAACTTATTTTATATGTTTAAACTAATGCTATGTCTTCTGTTCTTTAGAACCCAATCTCTCAATGACACTGGCTAAGAATTGAGGAATGGTCCAGTAAAAAATTATGTGGTATTTAACTTTTATGGAGAGATGACATTTCAGGTTTAGGATGATTTATCACATGGTTGGTATTGTAAAAAATATAATGGAGCTATTATAGTATATCTGGAGTTGTGTTTGAGTCTACCTGCTACTCTGGAGTGGCTACGTGAAAGGATTGGCATATGTCCAAAACACCGATTGGGCAAAATCTAAATTTTCCCACATCCTGATCCAATCCATGTGCAGAGTCAGTGCTCCACTGATAGCACAGACAACATTACCACCCTGATAACTAAGGAAAGCATAAGATGGTCTTAATAATCAACACACCACACTCTTGGGTATTCCCAAAACTGGTGCTCAACCCCTGTCAACATTAGTTAGAGTTAATTTCCTACTATTTAGGATTACAACCTTCACAGGATAATTGGTTTCTCTTGTATGCCCATCCATTTAGCTCTTTGAGAAGTTAATAAGGAAGAGAAATGATATCTGCACACTTTAGGGTTGTCTGTGCACATAGGGATCCATCTACTTGGAGAAGGATCACACACAGGAGACCCCTGGCACTAAACCAAGATGACAGGCAATGGCCATTCCTCAGAAAGAGGATTGATTCAGTATTTGTTATTATTATTAGGTGCTCACCACAGCCAGCTAGAGATAATCAAATTAAGGAATTATAAAATACTTTAAAAAAGAGTAAAGACAAGATGCTAAATCCTGGCTATGATCCACAAATGGTGCTAATTTCTTGTAGAAACTGGTTTAATATCACATAAAAATTGTCCTCTCTTTGTGAAGCAGAATCTAGGTTTTACAGAAATCTTCAGAGAGGAGATTGTCCAGGAGGAGTTAGGCTCTTGCCAAAATGGCCTCAACTTTCCCTTGAGTTTCAGTCCCCCTTAGGACTAGCTCTCTCCCTTCCCCACAGCCTGGACAGGCCAGATGCTGGAAGGGTGTGCATTCACCAAGCCAATGTTAAGCTCAATGTGACTTAGCACAGCTGAAACAGGCAGAATGTGTTAAATATAATGTCAATAAGAAATGGGAGAAAATAGAATTTAAATTAAGAAAATGGCATAAAACAGTCCAGCTAATAAAAAACATGTTTTCTTTTTATACCATAACTATCTCATACCACTTAATAACATTGAAACCAAGTACTTGGTTGCTTCCAATGATCCCAATTGCCTCTCAAAATGTGAGTCCAATAATAAGCAATAATGAGTTCTTTTGAGAAGACATTTATTTTTATATACAATTACTTAATATAGCTTTGATTATAATGTTTTCATTGCTATCTCATGTGTGTATTTTTATCTATCTGATCATTCTATTGATAAATAGAGTAGCTAGAAGGCTGAGCAATAAACTGGAAAAATGATCCTAATCAAATACATCTCTATCATTGGCAACTTAGAATGCCTAAAATTTCTCAACTTTTTATTTTACACACTGGAAAGTCTTCAAAAAATAAAATACACCATTTGTTCTTGCTCACTGAGATTTAGTGAGAAAAACATTAAATATAAGAAGGGAGATAAATTTTCAAGCCATTGGAAAACGCACTGACTGTGTCAAATAAAAAGCCTCTCATTTCAATAGTAGCATGACTAAAAAACACAAAACTAAATTTTAAAAATTCTTGAAACACTGGGAAAATCAAGAAAATGCATTTGGTATGAATTTATATTTCAAAATTAATTATGCAACTTTAGCAAAAAGGAGACATGAATTGTTAGTAATTGCATGATAGCCAGCTCTAAGATAATTACAGGTTCAGCATAAGTCAATAATGTGAAGGGATTCTAAGGAAGGTAATATGACCTTGGACTGAATAAATAATACCAGTCTCAATTCGGGCAGAATAAGGATCACCTCACTCAATTCTTGGACAGGCTACAAATGAATGTTTGATTCTGCAAGCCACATTATTATCAGATGAGAAGTGGTAGGTATCACCCAGGAAACAGGAGCAATAATCATGAAGATCCAGAAACTCTTCATAATTATAGAAGTGGACTCAGCAATATTAGGTTTGAACCCCTGTTGTTTTCTTTTTGTGAGCATTGAGCAGGTTTGGGCAGGTCATTTTACTCCTTTAAAGCCCAATTTCTTTACTTATAAAACTGGTAAAATAAATGCCATCGCCTTCCTGAGATCCTTGTGCAGGTCCAATAAGAGCTTTTATGTTGAATCATTGTATAAGTTGTAATATGCTATGCATATATATGAGATTTAGGTGATCTGGCTCTGAATATATACACTGAGTGGCCAGATTATTATGATCTCTGAACGCATAATAATCTAGCCACACAGTGTGTACAGCGTGTATGTGTGTGTGTATGTGTGCATATGTGTGTGTGTGTGTGTGTGTGTGTGTGTGTATTTGTGCATGGATGGGGTCCAGCCAGCCTCGCCAGGGGAAAGGGGACATAGGTGGTTGGCTGGCCTACCTGCCAGTCGAACTCCTGGTCAAGGGGACAATTTGCATATTAGCCTTTTATTATATAGGATATACACTGAGTGGCCAGATTATAATGTATTCAGAGATCATAATAATCTGGCCACTCAGTGTAGTAACACAGAGTGAAAAGGGAGAAGCTTGTTGCTTACTATTTCATAAGGTGAGAGGCTGGTGTAGAAGTAAAAGTGAGGTAAATTTGGCTCAATGTATCAAAGAACTAGTAATGACTGATACATGTCCACAACTTCATTAGTTGCCTCAAAAAGTAATAGGCTTTCTTTTTTATGACAAATTCAGGGAGAAACTGTGTAAAAAAAAAAACTGGAAGTAGTGAGTGTGAAAGAATTTACTGAATGGTGTATAAATAACTTTCCCGGTGAAAGAGTTTGCTGGTCTGGTGAGGTTTTGCTAGAATCCCAAGTCCCTCAAAGAGCATTACACATTTAATACCAACTACAACACCCATAGAATACACTAGCACTTACTAACACCAACCATATTCCAGTGGCCCCTGACTATTTGTATAGTTCTATATGATTTTCAAAGCCAATATACATAATTTTTATGTTAAAACATGGATTGAGAGGGAATAATTTCCGTTTAAGACCCATCTCTCCTACCCCCAATATAATATAGCTGATAATAGGATAAAATGTATAAAGTATTTTGTGCAAAATGTTGCTCCACCTTTCTTGTGCCTACACAACCCTTTTTAATTTGGCCCCAAAGAGAGCGGATCATACTGTAAGAGCAAAGTTGGTCAACAGATGCAACAACAAGCAGACCAGGTAGGAAAACAGGGCTATACCACTCAGAAAGTAATTCCCCTGTGAAAATCAGTTTTAAAAATCTTGCCTGACTCTTTAAACAGAAAAAGAGCTCAACTTCAAATCTCATGCTTTAAAAGATATACTCAACTCTGCAAGGTCAGGAAGGTATTTTGTCCTTTGTAACCCTGCAGCACTTGACAAGTATCTCACAGCAGAGATGTGGCACTTGGGGCTTCTTTGCTTCCTTTTGATGCATCAGCACTGGTTTGGCTAATGGCCTTGAAGGGCGAGGACTCAAAAGGGGAAGGACAAATGCCAGCTTCCTTCATCTGAGGACATTTCACTCTCCTTGTTGATTGGGGTTCTCATTTGTAGAATGTGTGAGGACAAACGGCTACATTCTCTGCATTTTCTAGAATCCAGAATCTAGATAATAAATAGGTGATCATGTGAAGCAAATAAGATGATTTACGTATGTGCACGCACGCACACACACACACACACACACACACAAACACACACACTCAACATACTTGTTTATGTTACTCATCCGGGTTTCTCTTTCTTATGACTCATTTCTGGCTTAGTTGGGAGAAATGAGAAAAATGCTATTGAGGATAAATCTTTAATCATCTCTGGGTCTATTTAGAAGCCTCCTTGTGAGACCTCTAATGCAGGTTGAAAATCGTTGAGGAGAGCACCTGTCCATACCCTCACCCAGTGATGACTTACAGCAGGTAAATGTGCCAAAGGGGAAATCCATGATCCTTGTGAGTTACAGTTTCATTTTTAATGGGACAGGACAAAGAAATAGCAATAGACATTCATTGTAAATCTTTCTGTTTTTCAGACTCAGCTTTCAAAGGGTGAAAAAAAAATCACATAATTTAAAGTTGTTTGGGTCCCAATGAGAGAGGCAGCAAGGTGAGTGTTTTTACACTCAGCCTTTATTATAGAAGAAAAAGGTGACCCATTAGAATGTCCTGGTGAGTAGGCACAACTAAATAGGACTGTTAGAGGTGAGAGATAATTTTTTTAAATTTGCTGGAACAGATCTGCAAGGCCATGTATGCTAGTGTGTTTGTTGAAGAAAGAAAGAGGGTACACGGACATGTCTTCATAAATGCATTAAGGAGGGTTAGGGGGACAGGGAAGGTGAGACAGAAAAACTTAAAAACCCCTTTGCTGCCACATGGCCACATACGATGTGGACATACATTGTCATCAAGACTCACATGAGCACAGGTTCAAGTGTTCCTGGAAAATAGAGGAGCTATTATATTTATCTTTCTACTTGCGGCTTTTTCTTATAAAATACTGTAAATGATGGCTGACTTCCTGCCTGCATAAAAAAGGGGAAAGCATTTAGGAAACATTTCTATACTCTGAGTTATTTAAAAGAATAAACAGTTATTATACTAGATAGGAGAAATGTTCCAAGAAGATGGGTAAGAGAGAAAAACAAATTCTGAGGAAGCAAGCAAGGAGTTTTTGTCTGTCTGTTTTTGTTTTAAGTAACATTAAAAGTTTGACAAGTGGCAGAAGCCGGTTTGGCTCAGTGGATAGAGCGTCGGCTTGGGGACTAAAAGGTCCCAGGTTCAATTCTGGTCAAGGGCATGTACCTTGGTTGCAGGCATATCCCTAGTAGGGGGTGTGCAAGAGGCAGCTGATCGATGATTCTCTCTCATCGATGATTCTAACTCTCTATCTCTCTCCCTTCCTCTCTGTAAAAAATCAATAAAATATTTTTTTAAAAAGTTTGACAAGTGAAAGAAGATAATGAAGTAGATAAATAAAAATAGACACAATGTCCAATATAAATAATATGTATGAGGATATTCTCTTAGGGGTTAATTAGGTCATTCTTTAATAACAAAACACTAAATCCAATGACAGATGCATGCGCACTGCTATAATCCCAGGAAAAAGTAATGGTGTGTTTGTAGCTGGTACTTTCTGCATAGGGTGACAGCCATATGCAGAGATGGCATGGCTAACTGGCTCTTACATTGCCTTTCGGGAGTGTGAATCCAAGATCTGACAGAAAGTCTGCCCAGAGTCATCAACTTTACTCCTCTCTAATTCTAATGGTCCATGTGAGGATGAGGGAAAGGGTCACACAAAAAACAAACTACCCCCCCCCCCCACACACACACACATTAATCCTTTTAACATATTTTTGAGTGATACTGTGCTAGTTGAGCATCAGCAAATACAGCAAGTCTTTCTTTCTGTTCTCCTGGGCTCTACAAGTTTTTATCAGACAAGCATTTTAATAATAACAACCGAGTTGTGATTATTGCTGGAATAAAGAAACATAGAGTGCAATGAGGTAATTTTTCACTGAATAAAGAATATAATTTTCCTATCTGGTTTGGCTCAGTGGATAGAGCATATGCCTAGGTTGCAGGCTTGATCCCCAGTGGAGGTGTTTGCAGGAGGCAGCCGGTCAATGATTCTCTCTCATCACTGATGTTTCTAACTCTCTCTTTCCTTTTCCCTTTCTCTCTGCAATCAATAAAAATATTTTTAATGTCATTTACCAGGCCCTGGAGACAAGAGAAGTAAAAATGGTCAACTGAAAGTGATGCATCTCATAATTTTGACAATCTTGATTTTAAAATTATTCCAAAATTTCGAGGAAAACAAGAAACTGGAAAACCAACTCAATCTTCAAAATGGATAAATGTTTGTAAATCCAAATATAATATATGATTAGAGAAAAAATATTAAATAAAATATAAATAAAATTATTTATTGAAGATAGCAACCATTTTACTAATAGAAATTTCAGAGAGAGAGAGCACAAAGGAGATTGGCATGCTGATGATATCACTGAGAAAAGGAAATTTTGCCTAGCCTCAGGTAGAAGTTTCCTGATTGAATGGACTTGCTGAAAGCCCTGGAGGATGAACAGAAAATAACCCACACCTAATCACATCTTACTGAAATGATATAATCTTCATTCTAGATGGGTTAAACATGGTTTATTTTATCATTTGATTTATTAGTGTGGGAAAATTTATAACAAAAGATTGGAACTTAAGTCTGTTAAGAATCTACAAAATATTGATATCCTGACTTGTGTAGCTAGAATTGTGCCCTGACCATTTTTGCTCAGTGGATAGAGCATAGGCCTGCAGGCTGAAGGGTCCCAGGTTCAGTTCCAGTCAATGGCATGTTCCTTGCTTATTTTTTTATTATTTTTTAAATATATTTTAATATATTTTATTGATTTTCCACAGAGGGGAAGGAAGAGGGATAGAGAACTAGAAACGTTGATGAGAGAGAAACATCAATCAACCGCCTCCTGCACACCCCCCGCTGGGGATTTGCCCGCAACCAATATACATGCCCTTGACAGGAATCAAACCTGGGACCCTTCAGACATTCTATCCACTGAGCCAAATTGGTTTCAGCAAATTTCAGAAATTTAGACAGACACAAAAATCACCTAGAAAGTTTCCCTTTCATTTTTTGTTTTGTTTTGTTATCTATATATGTATTTTACTGATCTGTTATATACATGTTCATTAAAGTCTTATTTTGCCATTTTTCAAGAATATTAACCAAAATAGAATAGAGACAAGAACGTAAAAGCTTCCAGATTGAAAGCCAGAATATAATTCTGGACATTGGCAAACATATATCTCAAATACGATTTCGAAGGTAACCTGGAAAACAGAGATGGTTATCTCTAGAATGAATTACTCTTTAAATAATGAGGTTAAAAGCATATGAGAAAGACAATAAAAGAATTTTCCAAAAAAAGGTGAAATTCAAGCCAACATACTCATTGATCCAAACATCTGAAGCTGTCTGTATACATATATCAAATGTTTATACAGAAGTGTAATAGTACTCATTCTGTATTGGGGAAAAATGTTCTTTAAAGGTGGTTGTACAAAAGCCTGAATATGGTTCTCATATTTTTATCCAGAAATTATTCTAATAAATATTTTAGGCATAGAAATGTATATGCAAGGTTGTTCATTAGAGTGTTAAACAAGGAAAGTGGAGAAAAACTGTAATTGTACAAGTTTATATGATTGGATTTTATAACCAAACAATTTAGTACCATAATTCTATACAATAATTATATATCATGCTGGAGAATAATACTAATGACGACAGGAAATGTTCATGATGTTAAAGGAAAAAACAAAAATGATATGTATAATGTGATCTCATATAAATGCAATCATACACTCACACAAAAAAAACAACAGGAGGTCTATGCATAAATATGGTAGTTATTTTAATTTTAGGAATATAATATTTTGTAATTATAATTGTTTACAATGAGCAGATATTACTTTTATAACTAAAAAAAAAACTAATATGACATAGGTACTAACAAATCTTCAGCAACATTTGGAAAAGAGTTATCTTACATTTGCCACATAAGGAATCAGTTGCACAAGTTGGAATAACATTGACAGAAATGATAAACCTGAGTAGAGACCTCAAAGGCAGTTAGTAGAGAGATATTATTCACCTAACTTAAAAGGGCTGGATCACTTTTATCACAAAATTCCAAGGGAGATTTAATTTTAGATTAAGGCTATATGGTTCCTACCTTAGAGATTTATGCTTATCAATTGTAGGATAACTGGAAATTTGAATTCAAACCTCCATGTCAAGAGAAAAAGGGAAGGAGAGTATGGAAGAAAACACAGGAGAATAACACTATTTTCATCACCTTATGAAACCAGAATATCACAATTTTAAGAATGAAATTACAAAAACAAAGCCAAGTTTGATTATTTTGCCATATCACTTTTTCACAAGTAACCAAATAATGAAGATCATCTGTCACTCAACTCAATTGTGATTTAAGGTGCAGAAACAAGATAACTGCAACAAGTTCATTTCATTCTCAGCCTAGGGGCATATGCTTCGGTACAGTCAGTAGATAAAAAGTTATTTAAAAAAGATGAAGTATTTTTTAGAAATTTTCTATATGTGCTTTCCTCTACAATTCAGGCGTCTTTAAACTGCGGCCCGCGGGCCACATGCGGCCTGCAGAGGAGTCTGATCCGGCCCGCCAGGTTTTTTGGGCAGTGAGCGCAGCCGAGGTGTTACAGTAGGAATTAGTAGTTCATATAGTCCGGCCCTCCAGCTCTCTGAGGGACCGTGATGTGGCCCCCACTTTAAAAAGTTTGAGGACCCCTGCGACTTCAAAGTATTCATTCATTTATTCACAAACACTATCCAACAGTGATGTTCCTATGTAAATCGCAAAGGGTAATAATATATTTAGTTTGCAGAATTTCTCTATTATATGAGAATCGACATGTGACTTTATTACTACTGGGTGGGATCAATAGTGAAAGCTAAATAAATGTTATCTATTAGTTCTACTACTACTAAAACCTAACTTATTATTCTTGTAAAGGATAAAAGGCCCAATAAAGCATGTTTTCTCCCAAAAGCCAGCAGGTGTATGGTGCTTCTTAAAACAATGTGGATTCAAACAGCCTGATGATGTAATAATTGCAAGAATAAAATAACCCTCCAGACATGTTGTCCAAATGATATAAAAATGTTAAACCGTCAAATACAAATTAAAAATGCCCCAAACAAAATCCATAATCAACATTATTTTTTTGTCTTCAAACATTAAATCATCAAATTTCACCTATTAATGTGTTGACAGCCCATAAGATAACACATTTGATAAGGAAGATAGAGAAAAGAGTGTTATTTCTAAGTCACAAAGCTCAAACATGATTAACGTGCCATGCTAGTCCTTTGGTTCCTCTGTAAGGGGTGCATTTTCAGGAGACATTACCAAGTCGTAGACTGAACTTTCATGAGTCTATGCTGAGAGGCAAAACTCCTGGCATTTGAATGTACTGGTGTGAGAACACAGGACATATTTTCTAAGCCATAAACTTAATAAAACCTTGGAAGCTTCATGCTAGATTATGTAGTATTATTCAGAACACACTGCTTTGCCCATAGAGATTTCTTCTCCACATTTCATTTTACATGTTTTATAAGATCTCATTTTAAATAATTCATTGAAAAGTTTTTGAGGGGCCTCCCTTGGTTTCTTCAGCCTACTAAACATACCTGATAGAAAAATGTTTCTCAAACTAACTTGTTTAATCTACTCTAATACATTTAGAAGATGATCTATAAATAATTAACTACTTCAAAATGATCCCAAGATTTTCTAGATCATTTATTGACTGCCTATAAAGCAATATATATTAAGAAAATAACCAAACATGCACAAAAGTATTATTTTATAAATACTGGAGAGTATTATGCTAAGCTAAATAAGCCAGTCAGAGAAAGACAAGTATCCTATGATATCACTCATATGTGGAATCTAATGAACAAAATGTCTGAAAAGCATGGAACAGACTGTGAAATATCAGAATGAAGGGGTGGAAAAGTTGGTGGGCAAGATGAAATCAGCCAATTATAATGTCCATATTACCCAAAGCAATCTACAGATTCAATTATTCAATAAATCCCCATTAAAATACCAACAGCATACTTCAAAGATCTAGAACAGACACTCCAAAAATTCACCTGGAATAAAAAAAAGACCCCAAATAGCCTCATTAATCCTGAAAAAGAAGAAAGTTGGAGAAGGAATCACAATACCAGATATCAAGCTATATTACCAAGCCACAGTTCTCAAAAATGCCTGGTACTGGCATAAGAACAGAGAACCCAGAAATCAACTCAAGCCATTATGTTCAATTAATATTGTATTTGACAAAGGAGGCAAGAGCATACAATGGAGTCAAGACAGTCTCTTCAATAAATGGTGTTGAGAAATTTGGTCAGATACATGCAAAAAAAAACAATGAAACTAGGTCACCAACTTATATCATTCTCAAAAACAAACTTAAAATGACTAAGGGACTTAAATGTAAAAAGGGAAACCATAAAAAGCTTACAAGATTCCATAGGCTGCAAAACAGCAGATATATGTTGTTGCAATATCTTTACAGATACAGCTTTTAGGGCAATGGAGTCTAAGGAGAAAATAAACAAATGGGACTACCTCAAAATAAAAAGCTTCTGCACAGCAAAAAAAAGCCATCAACAAAATAATAAGAAAGCCCACTGCATGGGAGAACATATTTGCCAATGATATTTTTTATAAGGGTTTAATCTCCAACATTTACAGAGAACTCATACAACTTAACAAAAGGAAGATAAACAATCCAATAAAAAAAATGGACAAAGGACCTAAATATTAATAGATACTTTTTCAAAGAGGATATACAGAAGGCCGAGAGACATATGAAAACATGCTCAAAGTCACTAATTACCCAAGAGATGCAAATCAAAACAACAGTGAGATACCATCTCACAACTGTCAGAATGGCTATCATCAACAAATGACAAGTGCTTGTGAGGATACAGAGGAAAAGGAACCCTCATGCACTGCTGGTGGGAATGCAGACTGGTGCAGCCACTGTGGAGAACAGTATGGCGCTTCCTCAAAAAACTAAAAATGGAACTCCCATTTGACCCAGTAATCTCACTTCTAGGAATATATCCCAAGAAATCAGAAACACCAATCAGAAAGGATATACGAACCCTATGTTCATAACAGCACAATTCACCATAGCTAAGATTTGGAAACAGCCTCAGTACCCCTCAGCAGATGAGTAGATTAAAAAAACTGTGGCACATCTACACAGTGGAATATTATACCACTATAAAAAAGAAGGAACTCTTGCCATTTGCAACAGCATGGATGAAACTGGAGAGCATTATGCTAAGCGAAATAAGCTAGTTGGAGAAAGATAAATACCACATGATCTCACATATAATGGAGAACATAATGATCAACATAATTTGATGAACAAGGATAGATCCAGAGACAAATGGCAGGGGAGGGGGGTTAGAGAGCAACCAAAGGACTGATATGCATGCCTATTAGCATAACCAATGGACACAGACACTGGGGTGGTGGGGGCTTGCCTGTGGAGGAAATGATTGGGGAGGTTGAAGCAAGGGAAAAGGAGACATATGTAAAATTTTAGACAATAAATAAATAAATAAAATTAAATTTTTTAAAAAAGAAGAGATCAACCAAAGAACTTCTATGCATATATGCATAATCCATGGACACAAACAATATGGTGGAAAAAAGAGGGACATATGTAATACTTTGAACAATAAAAATTAAAAAAAAATAGTGGTGGGGAATAGGTAAAACAAGTATAGCCAAATGTTGGCAGTTTTTGAAGCTAGATGAAAGGGGTATTTTTCTATTCTTGCTTAATCTAGCCTCAACTCATATTTTAAAACTATATTTTTGAAATTGTTTTACTGGACTATTTCAAAGCAAAATTAATACACAGTGTCAACTCACCCATAAATATTTTATTATGTATCTCAAAAACACTATTTTTCTTGAGTAATCCAATACCACTGTCACACTTAATAAAATTAATAATGGTCCTATCTAATCATCAATTTTCAATCATGATTGGCAAGGTTTCATTATATCCAGACATAAAATAATTCACCCATGCTTTCTTCTAGTACTTATATAACTTTGCTCTCTTATATTTATATATCCAATTCATTCTGAACTTGACTTCTTATATAATGTAAGATGAGTTTAATTCTATCTTTTTTCCTGAATGGAAATGTTACTCCTAATCCAAGAATTAAAAATATTAACTTATCCTTACTAATATTCTATATAAACTTTTCACAATTTATCAAATTCACATTAGTTTATGTCTGAAATTTCCTATGTTTCATTAGTCTATCTGTTCATTCCCTACTTTAGCCATAAAAGCCTTATCATATGTATATCTATTAATATTACATTTTTATAAATTTCTTAGCTATATATCACTATTTTTTCCAGATTTATTGAAGTATAATTGACAAATGACAATTATATATTTAAATGTGCAACAAGACATTTTCACATGCATTTACATTGTGAAATATTTACCACAATCTAATCAATCCATTTATCACCTCACATCATTACTTTTTGTGTTTGTGATAAAAATGCTTAAAATCTATTCTTATCACAAATTTCAGGTATACAATACAGTGTTATTGACAAGAGTTACCATGTTCTGTATTAGATTCTCAGAATTGACTCAACTTATAACTGAAAATTTATATAGTTTGAACAAGATCTCTCATTTTCTTCATCCCCAGCCCTGGCAACCACTCTTTACTTCTAGGAATATAAAACTTTTTGTTTTCTTTTGTTTTAGGTTCCACATATAAGTGAAACCACAGAGTACCGTCTTTGTCTGGCTTATTTTAATAGCATAATGTCTCCCAGGTTCATCCTTGTTATCACAAATGGTTGAATTTTCTTAATTTTTTTATGACTGAGCAATATTACAGTATACATATATATCCATACCAATGAATATATTTATACATTTATCTGATAATGGATACTTAGATTGTTTCAAGGATCAAGTTGGCTATTGTAAATAATGCCTGACTAAACATGAGGATACATATATCCTTCAAGATAGTGATTTTATTTTCTTCAAATATATACCAGAACTGGAATTGTTGGACCCTATGGTAATTCTGGTATTGATTTTTCAAGGAAACCCTACATTGTTTTTCATAATGACGGAACCAATTTACATTTTCACCAACAGTACACAAGGATTCTCTTTTCTATACATTCCTGCCAATGGTTATTTTTTCTTTTTTATGATGGGCAAAATAATATCTTTTTTTTTTTAATATCCCTGACAATTAGTGATGCTGAGCAACTTTTCATGTTCCTGTTGCCATTTGTTATGCCTTCTTTGAAAAATGTCTATTCAGGTTCTTTGCCAATTTTTAAATCCAAGTATTCTTTCTTGCTATTTAATTTTATGGTTCTTTATATATTTTGAATATTAACCCCTTTTTAGGGAAATTGTTTGCAAATATTTCCAACCTATAGGTTGATTTTTTAAAATGTTGTTTCTTTTGCTGTGTAGCATTTAAATAATAAAGAAATAGAAAGTCTGAATAGACATATAATTAATATAAAGATTGAATCAGTAATTAAAAATATACTAAAAAAAAATATTTCAGAACCAGATGGCTTCACTGGCGAATTCTACCAACAATTTAGAGAAAAGTTACACCAACCCTTCTCAAACTCTTTCCAAAAAAATTGAAGAGGAAGGAACAATTCCAAACTAATTTTAAAAAGGTCAACACTACCCTGATAACAAAGCCAAAGAAGGAAATTACAAGAAAAGAAAATTACAGGCCACTATCTCTGATGAACATAGATGCAGAAATTTTCAACAAAATATTAGCAAGTAAAATTTAGCAGAACAAGTGGGATTTATCGCTGAGATGCAAGATGGTTCAACATAATCCAATCAATGAATGAGATACAGCACTTTAAGAGAATGAAGGACAAAAATCATATGGTCATCTCTGTAAATGCAGGAAAGGCCTGTCTCAGCATGACTTTCACTTCCATCTTGAGTTAACCAAGGGTTTATGGGCTACATCTCAGATTATTGAACTTTATAAGGTTGGAGCCATATTATGAGCACAACAAAGTGACTTAAACCTTCAACTTATTCCTATAGTTAGTTTGTATTTCATCTTTTGGCCCTTGTAACTGTTGTCACTTCTAGATTCAGGATCAATCCTAGAAGTGACTCCTCTTAAGCCCTCGCCATTTAAGGTGTATTAATAACCTATTACAAGGAACATTTCTGAAGATCTCAGAGTTGCTCCCTACCCCACCCATGTGCAGCCACTAAATACTCTTCCACATTTGCATCATCTAAGGCAAGTTACATACAAACCACTTTTTAAAAAGATGTGAGTAAACAGCAGGGGAACTGTTTAATGCAGTGGTTCTCAACCTTCCTAATGCTGCGACCCTTTCATAGAGTTTCTCATGTTGTGGTGACCCCCAACCATAAAATTATTTTCGTTGCTACTTCATAACTGTAATTTTGCTACTGTTAATGAATTGTAATATAAATATCTGTGTTTTCTGATGGTCTTAAGTGACCCACAGGTTGAGAACCGCAGCTGTATAGCCTAAGACCATCAAAAAAGCACATATATCTACATTATGATTCGTTAACAGTAGCAAAGTTACAGTTATGAAGTAGCAAGGAAAATAATTTTATGGTTGGGGGTCACCACAAGATGAGGAACTGTATTAAATGGTCACAGCATTAGAAAAGTTGAGAACCAATGGACTTCAATACAATGACCATTAACTGTGGAACTGTGCCTGTCCCAATATTTAAGCATGTCTTTACATGTGACAAAGTCTAATAAATGTTCATATTTTTATCCACAAGTCAGCATATCCTACTGACCTTATTATTTTCTTTTCTTACCAATACTGATAAATATAGGACCTGGTTTTTATATTTTTCAAGTATTAGCACTTTTCTGTGAGTTCAGGAGCAAGATGTTAGAGAATCTGCTTGGTTTTTAAAAACCTCATTTCTTGGCAAATCTAGAGGTGCGTGACTAATAGGGATAAGATGTTCATTTGTTCATTTCTCCAGTTGCTGCACATCTGGTGTCCTTGTTATTCCACTTCAATGAGATTCTTCCTCATCTAATTTGATTACAGCTTATACAGGATGCTATGATCTATAAGCATGCCTGATGAAGTGCAGAAGTTGCCACTTGTTGAGAAATAAAAAAATAGGATTTCCTATCCTTTCCAATTTTTTGAGCTCTGGCAAACTTTGTTATATATATTCAGGGGGGGGGAAAAAGATTTCATCTAGTCATTTACTAAAGTCTAAAAAGCAAAAATTTGGGAGGGGTGCCATCAAGATTTGAATCCTGGCTCTAAAAGTCAATAAGCTGTGTGGCCTTGGAAGTGACTTAATGTCTCTATTTCCTTCTCTGAAAAACCCAGTATAATGATAACTATGTTGCAGAGTAGTTCTATTAAATGAGATTTATAGTACAGTTCCCAGTTTCTAGTATTACTGAATACATGTTTATTTCATGTCAATTACTTTTCGTCACCTTCTTAGGTTAATAATGTTGTGTGGATTGAGATGGTTCTCATCTACTTCGGCTTCAGAAACCTGTGGGCCATAAGTTTCAATGACTCTTTTATGTAATGACACAGGATGAGGAGTATGGAAATGTAAGATGGGGATGAGGATAGTTGATTTACTGACCAAAATAGTTTATTGATCAGCTTCTTGTTCTGTGTATCCCTTATGAATTATTGTTTGGCTGCTAGTAACAAAAACCTGAACAATCTATGTTAAGTTGGAGTATATTCTAGAAGAAGTCCAGATTTAGAGAGGTCTAAGCTCATACAGAAATTGTGAAAAGCCATCAGGGACCTAGTTCCCTCTCTTTTCACCTCTGCTATCCTTAGTGCATTGCTTCCTTCCTCAAAGTTGCACAAAATCTTCCTTCTAGAGCCCTATCAATCAGGTTTAATGTTTTTAAAAGAAAATGGGAAGAGCAAAAGATAAACGCACTTTCTGAAGCCCCACTCAATACTTTGCCCCTCCATATCTCACTATGAGAAAGACTGTGTAAAATAGTTTTTGAGTCCAGGGTATTACCACCATTCTATTATGTTAAAGTTCTGTTAATAAGAAAAAAGAGAGAAATAAGTAATAAGTAAGAAACTAGTAATCTCTATAACACCCTGTTTCTGCTCAATCTTAGCCTCAGTCCAGGTGTCCCTTCATACCTCCTCCTTTTCTACATCCTAAGTACTGATGTGCCTCTAATCAAGCAGTTGGTTCAAAACACAAAGTCAAATAAAAGGTAAAATGCTATTAGGAAAAAACTATGGGTGTATGAAAAGCATTGAGAAATGTAGATAAGAGTGGTAGGAATTTAAATCAGTCCCACTAAAGAGAAAGTAAAACCTCTATTAGAAACACTGACAGTAAAGTTACATGAAAATTCAATGTTTTGTGAGTGGAAAAATACACTTTCTTTAAAAATCAATTGATGATTTAGTAGGAAATTATAACAAAACTAGAGGCCCGGTGCATGGATTTTTACACTGGTGGGTTCCCTCGGCCTGGCCTCTGGGGATTGGGCTGAAACTGGCTCTCCAACATCCCCTAAGGGGTCCCGGATTGTAAGAGTGTAGTTCTTGGGTGATGCACCCTGGAATTGAGACCCATCCTTTGGTTCCAGGTGTGTCACCCAAGAAGTACGGCTGCCAAGTCACCACAGCTTGGCAGCTACTGCATTGAGAGTCTGCTCCAGGAGGTGGTCAATGTGTATCATAGCTACCATCAGTGGTTGGCTGGTGGCTTAGGCTTTTCTATATATAGATATTATTATAGTAGTCAGTTATAAACATTTTGAAGTGATCAAAAACATATTTTTAACCTTTCAAAGACTCATGGTCAAGTTTTCACAGATTCTATTGATAATACTACACCCAAATGCCAGGTAGTAAAATTCTGTCTCATTCAATACACACTCAGGTGTTAACTCCATTGGTAGTTTATGGACAGGCTTTCAGAGCAGGAAAGAGACTGTTTTCCATTTCTAATAGCTATCAAACAATACATGAGGCATTTGAAGTCTAAAGAAATAACAGAGAATCAACATATAATTTCTTAAAAAATAAATGGTAATAGGTTTGCCAAGTACAACTCAAATGTCTCTTTTATTGCTACATGTTTTGTCAGTTTTGACCCTGGCAAGCTTCCCTCTATTTGTTAAGAACATTTAACAATGTGCTTCAATCATTTTCAGTTAATTGTAGCACTAACATTAAATCATGGCTTAAAAATTGATGCCAAATTACAGATTGGAAAGGGAATTGTGGGAGCACATGCTGAAATATTGAGTGTTAACAAGTATAGCCATCCTGAACATAACATCTGGATAGGGAGAAACTACTGTAAGGGTGCGAGCTTGTACACAGAGAGAATTGTCACTCATTTTCTAAATATGGAAGTTTTACTAGAGACCAGGTTTAAACCAAAGAGAAATAAAATTAAAGTGTATCACTCAGAAGTTAAAGGTCACACATTTTTTAACTTTTTGAACTTAGGGCCTTTGCATAGATTGTTTCCACTCCCTCAACACTTCTCACCTTAGCTTGCTACCTCTTCTTACAGGTAATCAGGGGGATATCCATTATTTGTATAACCATAGCATCTACTATAGTCTTTATCACATTATAATCATGCTATCTATGTATTTATATTTATTTACATGTCTTTTCTAATATCCAATAGTCCCTTGGGAGTAGTTGTACTGCCTTGGCTGTTGTGGCTCAGTTGGTTGGGCATCATTACCTGCACTGAAAGGTTGCTGGTTCGATTCCTGGACAGGGCACACAGGCCCAAAGTACAAGCTTGATCCCCCAGCAGGAGGTAGCTAATACATGTTTAACTCTCAAATTGAGGTTTCTCTCCTTCACCCTCCCCTTTCCTCTCTCTCTAAAATCAATTTAAAAATTTTAAGAAAATAAAAAGAATAGTGGTACTACATTAGTTGTTACTCTAGCTCCGTACCTACTTTTAAGTGCCTGATAACACTTAAGAAATACTTGCTTAACAAATAAATGAAAATAAGGCCTATTAGAGACAGTTAAATATTTGTTAATGATTATAAAGCTAAATTCACGTTTTCTTGCCTTCCCACACTTTCATAGCCTTTTCTGGGAAAAACTATACCAAATAGGACTGTTACTTGGAAATCACTTCCCCTTATCACAAAAGATACATTAAGAGAAATCTACTTATGAAAATCACAAGTTTCTACATTTCTCTTGCCTCAACAAAAATTCAAAATGGTTTCTTCCGGTTACCAATTTTCCTCATGGGGTAAAATTCTGCCAAATCTTGCACCTATCCCACCAGGATTTTGATGTATCTGATGGCTGAGAAATTTGCAAATAGAAGGTCTAATATGTTGGGCTTCTATTTTATAGCAAACCCATTAGTGGCATAGGGCAGAGTCTGTTTGCCTGGGTAATGTGACCATTAGTATCAGAACTTTTATAGGCTACAAGAAGTGAGAGTGATTAATAAAACAACCTGTATAATATTTGATTACATAGAATTCTAAAGGTGGAAGAAAGAAAGAGAACATGTATATTGATTATGTCACTGTGTTGAACACGTTTGATGATATAGTATATAAGAATATAGGTCTGGACTCAGACTGCCAAGATTGGAATTATTTATCTTTGATACTTAGTAAATGTGCGACTTTGGAAATATATATATATATATTTCTCCTCTTCTAAAATCAAATACATATATTTGATTTTAGAAGAGAAGAGGGTGGAGGAAAGGGAGAGAGAGAAACACTGATGTGAGAGAGAAACATTAATTTGTTTCTTTTCCCTATATACACACCCTCACCTGGGACTAAACATGTGTGCTGACCAGGAATCAAACAGGCAACCGTTTGGAACGCAGGATGATGCTCAACCAATTGAGACTGAAAATGCCTTTTAATTGCCACTGTATATACAGTCCTGAGCCTCAATGTCTTCACCTAAAAAATGGAGAAAGATAAGCTTATACTTCATAGGATTTGGGGGAGTATTAACGATATGTTGATGTAAGTAAAATCATAGACTAGTGCCAAGCACATGGAAAGTGCTATATGTGTAATTGCTTTAATTATTATCATAATTTAACCCAGATCAGCTATTTTTTTAAAAAATTTCTACAATTAGAAGTTTGGATTTCCTGTCCAGTAGCATAAGTAAAATGGCAAAGAGATATTTTTCTTTAAGAAATCAGGAAAATCCAAAAGTCCCATGGCTGACTTGAAGAAAGTAACTGAAGTTTTTATTACTGTTAAAAAAAAAAAAACAAAAAAAAACAAGGCAATTTGTGTAAGCAATCATTATTGACAAAAAGGCCTGTGGGCACTCTCTGCCCCTTAGCATAGTCATGTGTATAAACTGAACAGCAGTAACTATTTTTTGAGTGAAGTTTCTTATCCAAATTGAGTTTCGAAAAATATTGAGTAGGAAATAAAGGTGATGATGATTGAGGAGTCAGAATATAATCAATCAACAGTCAGGTAGGAGGACACATAACCGAATATGACTTTTGTGAAAACTGTAATCAAAGAAACATTATTCTGTCATCTAAATTTATCCATCCAAGTGTAGAGTGCATTTGGCAGTGATGAAAATAAGAATTAGTGTCTGAACTACATCTATTTAAGCAGCTATAAAGAATATCAAGACAGGAAGGCAGTTTCTGATGCAATCAAAACAAATTTACTATTGGTGATTGGCAAGAATAATTGAAAAGGCTGCTATTTTCATGATATTTTAAGCTTAAAGAAGTTTGATATCTATACATCCTAATACCTTTTATATAGGAAATAAATCTGAATACTCCACTTTGTCCCTATCACTATATAATTTTACAAGACGTGCTATAAATAAAGATACTCAAACATTTATTATTATTTCCTGGTCCGAGTTTTAAAAGTAGATCAACAATTTTTTATAGCCACAGAGATTAAAGTTTGAGATCCCAAATAAAAATCATTTTTACAGATTATTAATATATGAATTAAGTAAATTAAAATATAAAGTTTATAAAAAATATTTACTGATGGAAATGATCAGATTCTGGCCAAAAGGAACAAATCTTCTGGTTGATCAATAGGTGTTAATAACCTTTCATTTACTTTTGAAAATTCAATTTAAAAAAAATCAGTTTGGGGGGGGGGAGTGAACTGAGAGACTAACCTCATAAAACTAGTTGGAGTCTACCTTAAGATATAAAATGGCATTAGAATAATAATATTCATATTAGAATCTATTAAAACTTTGGCAAATTTTATGAGGATTAACACTCCACAGCAGATTGGGCCTGGCTGAGCTCTAATGGTAAATAATAGAAATGATTTAGTGTTTGCTCTAGGTTCTATCAATGGAATAGACAGGATGATGCATCTTAAAATACATGGTATAGTGCTAGCACTTAAAAAACACTAATGATGTTTTACTTCTGAATATTTCATGACCTCTGATTAAGATATATATATAATATAATATATGTAAATAATATATATAAATCCTATATTCACAATCTATGCTAATTCATACTTAGAGCATTTCTTTGAGCAAATGTAAAAAATAATTATTTAGGTCTTAAACTTACTGAGGAAAAAGCTTGACTATACATTGGTATCAACAAAATTTTTTTTCTAATGTTTATAGATGAAGGTTAAATTTTTATTGACACAATGTTTATACCTCCTCTGATCTACTGAAGGCTAAGAATCTTAGTGCATTCCTTTTGATTTAAGTATGTGTCATTGGAATTTCTAATTCAATGAAAAGTCAATATATTATTATAATTATACACTATTGAATTTACAAGGAAAATATATTTGCCTGAAATAAATATTAAAATCATTTTGCCCTATCATTTATGATTATCCTTGGACTGCAGATATGAAATACCTATCATTTCTGGGGAGAACCTTGCTATGAGTACAGCTGGTTTTATTAAATGAGAAATTTATAATCTTTCTTGAGCAAATTTTTCCATCATTAGGTACCAAAATAATAGCAGATAGGATAAATAATACATATATAAATGACAAAAATGAGATAATTATTTCATACAAAATTTGTGCTTTTAAAAAGACTAAAAGATCCTTCTCTATGCTCATTTAAAATGGAATAAGAAAATAAAAAATAATTTTGCCTTCCTTGGTGCCAAAAAATAATCACTAGGTATTTAAATGAGTGTTTGTTTGAAAATATTTAAGTTTAGTGAAATAATCTGTACCTAATATCGTTTTATAAAACTATTTTATAATGAATTTAAGCATTTAACATATAGTAAGCTGTTTATTTATTTAGGTTAGTTAACTAAATAATTCACATACAGGTATAAAATAGCACCCAATTCAAATGAGTCTATTATGTGGTGGTTTAGAATGTATTGTAGCTGTTTACTCTTTTTAGCAACTGGCCACTAAGAAGTCATTAAATGATAAAGTTGGTTAATGTTCTGTCCTCCTCAATAATATGCTCTTTGTCTTATCAATCTCATAAGATTTGCATCCTCACAATCCAATCATTGTGAAATGACTTCTAAAATTAACTCTCAAATCAGTTATAAGAAATATCCATGAATATTTGGAAAGTGATGTGTACTTTGTGCAATTTGATGTTGATAATGTACAATAGAACAGTGAAGCATTTTCTAAGAGCTTCATGTATGTAATTTCTTCAGAAAAGTACCGTATTTATTTTCCGGCATATAAGACGACTTTTGAAACAAACAAAAAAGTCAACCAAAATCAGGGGTCGTCTTATATGCCGAGTATGTCCCAAGAAACATCTTGATATGCAGCTAAATGAATTTTCCAACTCGATCCCACACCAATCACTGCAAGGCTGCTCGGACCGCCTCTCTAACTCAGCCAATCCAAGCTGGCTTTTTATGCATGCAAATTATACATGTTTTGTACCCGAAGCTACACTGTGTTCTAGTAAAAAGCCTGCTCAGATTGGCCAGAGTCAGAGAGGCGGTCTATTATAACCTTGACTCACCGTGGTACATACAGTTGCAGCACAGGAATGTTCTGTGTAGCCAAAGCTGCTGTATCAGGACACATACAGTGAGTTAAAAGGTACTGTAATAGAACATTCTGTATGTAGCTGAAGCTACAGTACTGTATAACCCTGGCCTAAAAGATTAGTGGGTGTACAACAAATGGCTGGTAGAAAAGAACCCATCATGGCTCCAGCAAGAAGAAGGAAATTTGAAGCCAGTTTCAAACTGAAAGTTGTAAACTTTGCCAAGGAACACAATAACTGTGCTGCGGCAAGACAATATGGAGTAACAGAAAAGATGGTCCGAGACTGGAAAGCAAATGAAGATGCATTAAAGAGTATGCCAAGGAGTAAGTGTGCATTAAGAAGAGGCACCCCTTATTGGCCAGAACTCGAAAAGCATGTAGCAGACATGATTCTTGAGCATCGTCAAAATGGTTATGTAGTGACACGAAACAAAATATGTATGTTTGCACTTCAGTGGGCCAAATCTAACCCAGATAACAGAAAAGGATTTAAGGCCACTGTATCTTGGAGTACTAGGTTCTTGGAAAGGTACAATCTGGTACTGAGGCAAAAGATCAAAATTGAACAAAAATTACCTGCAGATCTTGAAGGCAAAGTAAGTCTTTTCCATCAATATGTAATACAACAGCGCAAGAAACATGGCTATGCATTAAGTCAGATCAGAAATATGGATGAAACTCCTATGAATTTTTATATGGTTGGAAATAAAACTATTAATCCAAAAGGTGCAAAAACTGTGTTAATTAAAACAACAGGACATGAGAAGTCCAGATTTACAGTGGTACTAGCATGGACAGCTGATGGTGCCAAACTAAGACCAATGATTATTTTTAAAAGAAAAACAATGCCGAAAATCAAGTTCCCTGTTGGAGTTTTTGTACATGCGAATGAAAAAGGATGGATGGATGAAGAAGGGGTAAAGCTATGGCTTGATAATGGATGGAGTAGGCAACCAGGTGGACTTCATCAAGAACGTAGCCTACTGGTGTGGGATATGTTCAGGGCTCATTTAACTACCAGCACAAAGAACAGGCTGGCAAGAATAAACACAGATGCGGCAGTTATTCTTGGAGGATTGACATCATTGGTACAGCCACTGGATGTGTGCCTAAACAGGCCATTTAAAGATTGCATTAGAGAACAGTGGAATGAGTGGATGGTTAGTGGCGAAAAGTTATTCACAAAAGGAGGAAGCATGCGTGCACCACAATTGGATGTTTTGTGTAACTTTGTCATAAAAGCCTGGAATGATATTACGGAAGAAACAGTAATCAGGTCTTTCAAGAAGTGTGGCATATCAAATTCTTTGGACGGTATGGAGGATGACTTCTTGTGGCAAGATGAAGGGGAAGCCAAAGCTGAAGCCATACCATCTGATTCGGAATTTGGTCCATATGATGACTGTCTTACAAATGTACCACAAGAGGTCATTGATGAACTTATGATGTCAGAAGAAGAACATGATGAGGATTTTGAAGGATTTTAAGCTCACAATGCTCCTCTGCCTAGAAAAACCTCTTATCATCCCAGTCAGTCACAAACAAGCGTTTTCTGCAAGTTCTTCATGTAATTTTCTTTCCAGATGATGCCATCATTGTTAACCTTCTCTTTTGGATTTCATGTTTCTTGGTCAAGTTCATGGCATTGCCATTTGTGAAGAGACCTTCCATTTATCGTATCAATGTATGGAATATTATGGTATGTTCAAAAATGTCATTCATTAAAAATTTAATTAAAAAAAGAACTGGTGTTGCCTTGGAAGTGGGGGGTAGTCTTATACAGTGAATATAGGCCTAAACCTATGTTTTAACTGTAAAATTAGGGGGTAGTCTTATACGCTGGAAAACACGGCATACAGTATTTACCTTTACTTGCTGAAATGAATATCTCATATGAAACAAATTTATTATTTACAAACTCCAAAAGACATTGGACCGAAAGGTGTTTCTCCCCCCTACTGCCCCATATAAGTATAAAATCATTATTAAAAAATGAACCCTAATAGAATGACAGTATGAAAAACACAAACAAGTTAACATATATTACAACAGTCATTTTCCCTTTCATATCATCAGATATAGAGCTATGCATTCATTTGCTGAATTTAAACATGATACATTGTCTTAAAGTTATATGTACTCTCAATCTCAAACAAGTGAACAAGAAAATATGGATATTTTTAATCCTGGAGAAACATAAAGCTAACATTACTGTGGTATTGAACCACTGGACTCTCCCCAATGGCAGGTTCTGTTGGTGTGTTTAAACACATCAAATCCAGCACCTGAATAAATCAATATGACAATCTTTATCCAAGCATGCTTATTGATTCTGGAATTTCAAAGCCTGTTTTAATACCTTCAAATTTAATATAAGAAGGGTCAGTTTTCATTTTTAACCTAATGCTGATGCTTGTTGAAATACTATGCTCCAAAAGTCTATCACCAACTTTGTTACAAATTCTTCTCCAAATCGGACTTGTTTCATCAAATCTCTCAAATTTCATTTAAATCTTTCAACAGAGAAGAATGCACAAGTTGACTAAGTGGGAAGATTTCAAAGAACCAGTGATTCTTGACTTTCAAACACTTAAGCTGACATTCCTGTTAAGCAAATGTATTATCATTCTTTTTATTGAATTTATTGGGGTTATATTAGCTAATAAAATTGTATAGGTTGAAAGTGTAAAATTCTATAACAGATCATCTGTATATTGTATGGTGTGCTCACCATCCAAGTTTCTTTCCATCACCATTCACCTCCCTTTTCTTCTTGTAATTACCATTCTATCGTCTGTGTCTATGATTTTTTTTTTCTTAATCCCTTCATCTTTTTCACCCAGCCTCCATACCACCCTCCCTCTGACAACTGTCAGCCCGTTCTCTGTGTCTAGGAGTCCTACCTAATAATAAATGGCAATAGTTGAATAATAAGAGAGATATCTAAAGATATTCTCAAATTAGAAACTCTAGTAGGTCACTGAGTATCTTTTAAATTAATTTTTAAAAGTATGCACTGGATTATTTTCAATTGATTTTCTAACTGCTGAATTTTAATATTATTTTATAATTTTCTATTCTGTTTGTGTGCTTATGCTTATATTTGTTTCTCTTAGAGATTGCCATGTTTACACAGAGGATTAGTTTTATATAAATCTTACTCTTTATAAAAACATTTTTTAAAAAATATAAACTTGAACAAATAATGTTTAGACCTTATTTATCTCAGACATAATTTTCATTCTACATACTTTATGGTATATTTTTGCATGCCATGTCAGATAAAATATAAGAAAGTTTTTAAATAAAATATATAAGGTATAACACACACAAAAAAAATAATTGACTTCGTTCTAAACTTATTTCATTGTATCACAAACCTAAGAAGGAGAGCAGATAATGTAAAATTTAAAATTATTTTATAATGAATTAATGATATACTATCAATGCCAAAATAATAGACTATATCTGAAAATTTATATAAATAAAAATACATTTTAAATGAAGTTTGCAACTAATAGCATCTCAAATTTACTTCAATATATGAACATTTGCTAATTGAAAAAATCCTCAGAGACCACATAACCAAGTTCCTTAATTTCATAGATTGCATTCTGAAGATCAGGAAGCATGAACTAGCATAGCCCACATCTAGTGTCCTCGCTAGAACCCACTTGATCCTTTCATATTGGTGCTCTTCCAGCTCTATGAACTGGTCCTTTGATCGAAAGCTTTTGTATGTTTCTGGTATCCCAGGATATATGAACAATTAGGTCAGATTAAAATATTTGAGCTAATTTGATATTATACTACAAATAATAACATTAGTTCTATACACCTTTGTGCTAAATACTTTTTGTCATAGAATGCATTTTATGCTAGAACCAGTAATTTAGACATTAAAAAAAATGATGTGCTAGTAAAAGTTTTCTGGGTAATGAAATTTTTTAAATTATATCCATAACATTCACCCTGAAACTACAGATTTCTTCTGAAAAACTTTTATAATTTTATAAAGTTTTTTAAAGTTTTCTTGATTATGTTTAAATTTTTAGCCCATAAGACTATGCTGTTCTACCATTTCAAGACACCTCCACCCTCCAAGCACCCTCCTGGAGATTTATTAATCTGAAGCCTGGTTTTCTGACATAATGAAGATAAGAAAACCACTACAAAAATCATGCTACCATTATTGATCTTAGGCTTTTGGGGATAACAATCAATGCTCAGAGGTAGATAATATTGCAGACACTTCTCCCCATGACAGCACACCAAGTTCCAGACCAGAATTTTTATCAGTAAAGAATGCTGACCTGAAAGTATATGGAGGGGGACATGCACCATTTAAAATATCAAGGGCCCACTTACCCTTTATTCTAGCAGTGGCTGCACTAATAAAAGTCAAGGGTTATTGAAAATATATCTTTCTATCACCAGCATTTTTCTGTAGCAGTTATCACCACTGGGCCTGAGGGCTTTGACAAAGGAGATTTTTAACATGAAAGCAGCAAGAAGAAAGTCCCAGAGCTGAACTGGTTGGAGGCCCAAATGGTGCTTTTAAAAAATAAGCTTGCAGAGCATTAAGCACCTATGAGCACACACCTCATTCTTCTTAGGATCCTAGATGCTACTTTTAGACTTTTTTCTCTTAAAGATCTGCAGGAAATGGGGCCAAATGAGGTGGCTCTTGCAAAGATCCATTTCTGTGTCTCTCTAGAGTCCCACTTCTTGTCGCTGGTGAGGGCAGCTCTCAGAAGAAATGGAAGGGGAGAAGTAAATAGACTCAGAAAAAGGAAATAAATAATGTAATAACCAATAAAACTGGAATAGTAATGGAAAAAATGGAGACTAAATCATCCATTTAAATACTAGTAATATTTAATGTATTTTTCAAACATTCTATTAGCAACTATGCAATAAGAACAATCATGTTATCAATACTTCCATTTGTTTATACATTTCATCATGACTTTAAAAGATGGAGAGCTGTTAGTGCAAGGTAATCAGACTCAACAAACCAGTGAGGCCACAGTCAGCAGAGATAACTGTGGGCCTGCCAATAATTAACCCTTTGCACTCCGAACCATTCTGGACATTGGCTACCAGCTACTCGACGCTACTTTGCGGCGGAAACGTGCGTTGAATTAACTCAATTCCCCGTAATCACTAATAAACTGCAATGTCCCCTGAGAGGGGACATCCGAGTGATATGCTAGAATTCCGATGTCCCCTAAGAGGGGACAGCGGAGTGCAAATTAATAAGGTCAGAAGAAAGCATGTCTTTCTGTAAGAGGTGCTGACATCCTTATAGAGTGAGAGTTCCTGTTGTTTTGTTTATTTGTTTGTTTTTTGTTTTGTTTTGTTTTTTTAATGAATAGATTAGGGTTTCTTTGGGAAAATTCACATGCTTTACACTAATCTTGGGAACAGATGACCAATTCACGGACCCCACAGAATGACAACAGCCATGTTTACCTATTCAATATCATTCTTAAAAAAACACTTATTAAATACCTACTATATGCCAGGTCTGTGTTCACATGTCCCAAAATCTGGTACTCATAGAAAAGGAACAATAGTTGTATACAAAGAACATTAACAAGAGAATGAAAAGGTGACCCACCGAAGTGAAGAAAATTTCTGCAAATCATGTATTTCATAAAGATTTACTTTTTGGAATACCTAAAGAGCTACTGGGACTCAATATAAAAAAGATAAACAACCCAAGTCAAAATAGCAAAGGACTAGAATAGACATTTTTCAAAAGAAATTCAAATGGCTAGTAAATACATGTAAAGCTTCTCAACATCCTCAGTCATTAAGAAAATGCAAATCAAAACCATAATAAAATATTAACTCACATGTACTAGAAATGCTAAATTTTAAAAAAGAAAAGTAGTGTTGAAGAGGATATGAAGAAATTAAAACCTTTGTGCATTGCTGGTAGGAATGTAATATGGTGCAGCCATTGTGAGAACAGTTTCTCAAAAAGTTAAACAGAATTACCATGTGACCCAGCAAGTCCACTACTATGTATATACCACTCAAAAATTGAAAACAAGGATACAAGCATATACTTGCACACAAATATTCAGGGCAGCATTATTCACAATAGCCAAAAATAGGGAAACACCAAAGGTCCATCGGCAGATGAAAAAATATAATGTACATATACACAAGGAAATAGTATTCAGCCATAAAAAGAATGAAGTGAGGTTTTTAAAAAATCCTCACCCAAAAATATCTTTTTTTTTAATTGATTTTAGAGATAGGAAGGGGAAGTGGCGAGAGAAAAGAAAGAAAGAAATGATAAAACCACATATATAATGGTAAAAACAAATGCTAATAAATAGAAAGATGAGCAAAATTGTAAAATTAAAATTTAATTTTATTAACCAATGTAACCCTAATATATTAAAATGTTTTAGAAAAGAAGTAGATGTAATAGAAGGAAAAAATAACACCAAAGCCAGCTTATTGATTTTGACTTATGTTATCGAAAAAAATATTTCAGCATTCTAAGACACAGAGAAGGAACCAGGCAAGACCAAATCTTTCATTTGCATCTCCTTCCCTTCTACTTAGTGCTTTCCCCTTGACCTTTCCTCTGAGACATTTGCGGCAAAGATTTCTGTCCAAGAGGCCTAAGAGCCATTCATGTCATAAATTATGAAATTTTTATAAAGAAATTCCATTTCCGCATAATTACACTTATATTTTTTCAGTTTATATGTGTTCAATACATAAGTGTAACCAGTGACTTATTGGAATAGTTAAAAAATGTTATTGTGATGTGTGCTGGTCATTAAGCACTCATTGAAATATTTCCATTTTCCACATTAGCACATGGCAGGATTACAGTTATTTGGCTGTGGGGAGTTAATGTGACCAGGCAATTTGCCTTCGCCAATAAGATATGAATAGAAGAGCCATGTGTCACTTCCAACAAGAACCTTTAGAGTCAGCCTACTAATTGTCATGTTTGCCTTTCATGCTTTGACAATAGGCTAAGCATTGAGATGGAGCCTCCCCAGCCTGGGTACCTGAGAGAGAACAAATATAGATCAAAGCCCCCACTTGATCTATGACCTACAGGTAGCATGAGTGAAAATTTGATCTTTCCTGTTTAATGTGCAAAGACTTGGGAATTTCTTGTTACTGAAATATAACCCCACTTATCTAGAAAGATAGATGGACAAAGAGCATTTCTAAGATCTCAACTTCAGAGCTATAAGAAGAAATTCACTCAGTATATATTTCCTGAGCACCTGCCTTGTGTGAGTCATGGTCCCAGCTAGGTGATAAATGTGGGAAACAGACAACAAACAGTAAACATAATACATATCAATCTTAAGTTCTTCCAGAAGATGATAATGCTACAGAAAAATCGTTTAAGCAATAAGAGGAATCAGGACAGGAAGTCTGGTGGTTTTAACTTTGAGATAGGGTGTTTATAGCAGCCTTCATTGAGAAATGACATTTGTTTAAAGACTTAAAGGAGAAAACTACCTTCAACTGCAGAGACAGTAACCTGGTTATCATGTATACTCAGAATGGGGGAAAATATTGAGAATGTTCTTGGAAAAAATCTCAATAGATACTGGGTTTTTATGTGAATTTTTGCACAGACACAGTCTCGTTTTCTTTTGTAACATATAGCTATTAATTCTAAGTTCTAACCAAACTAAAAGTAAAATACATATACTTATATTTAAGAAGTATGACCTAATACATTTTCATTTTATTTATCATTGCTTCCTCTGTGCCATAAATTGAAGCAGATTGTAGAAATCACAGAGGGTTCAAATGACTCACTTTAAATATTTGAAAATATCATTCACAGTGAAATGATGAGGGTATTAAAATTCATTTGCAATGCTATACTTGTATGAGTGTGTATTTTGTATACAATGCATATATATAGACCATTAATGTACTTATTTGTGCATATATATATATATATATATATATATATATCCTTAGATAGTTTAATTCTTTTTGCCATATAATTTCTTAGCCATATCTCAGTTGAGAGTCAAGTTGGCAGTAGGCATGTCTATAGGTAACTGAAGTTTCCACTAGTATTTCTAAACTTAAATTACATCATGGTCATTTCTCTGAAGAAAAACTAAATTGCACCAGCCTGTCTGATCTTATGAATATTCTGGAGGAATGGTCCAAGAGATATGTGAACCATTTGTTCCTCTAGATTCAAACTCTGTAACAAGTTAAAACCGCACACTGATCTATGAAAATTGGAGATGTGACCTCATAGAAATCTACTCTTGGAAAAAGTAGCTCTGTTCCCTGTGAAATAGTGAGACATTTCGGTAATTTTGTAATCACTATCATTTCCAACTTTAGGACTTGAATTTCTAAACATCTCCCTTCATCAGCAAAGAGTCAGAAAATATAAAGTGAAAGCATACAAATGGAAAGGCGGCACTTGAACAGACTATGCTTTTTCTCATTCATATAAATTCCCATTCAATGCAGACAACAATGCCTGCCCTGACTCAGACATACATCCAGCTAAAGAGAGTTGGAGCTCAACTAAGGATATTCAGTAAAATTTCATTTAATTTATATTATACTGTGCTGATGAATGCCTGCTCTCAGGGACTAAACTCTAGGAGTCACAATGCCTAATATTTGGGTTAATAGTGCTACCCTATTAGAATTTCAAGCAAAAGGATATTTTTACTACAAACTGTGGATACCATCAAACCTCTTTTGAGTAACTTGGTTAACCTGTTTTTCTTTTCAGATGTATTCCTGTTGATAAACTGAAAAGGGTAATTTGAAGGGGAAAAGAACCATTGAACTGAAGCTTTGTCCTTGGCTTTTCATTGCTCAATTGGGAGAAAATAGCTACCAGAGAGGTCTGCAACCTGGCTCTGCCATATCGTTCAGAATGTCAGCCATAGATCACCTGTGACAAGTATTTAATTCTTTGTCTCACCAGGGATGATATGCAACATTCTGCTGGAAGCAAGGTGTTTCATTTCATTTTGAATCTGCCAACAATAGCTATCTCTTTGGCCTTGCAGTAGGCTCTCTTTCGATTTAGTATTCCCAACTTCTTCCTTCAAAGTAGTGAAAATCATTCTCTTTCTAGTGAATTCCACTCTAAATCCTTTCAAAACTCTCTGACATACATGATTCTTTTCTCCATAACAGTGCCTTTTCTTGTTTTTCCACAGAAGGCCACATAGAGCATTTTGCCTTTGTTTTTGCCAGCTGAATAGAATAAAATATTAGGATGCAGTAACTCAAGAGACAGATCAATTGCATTTTAGTTATTGGGCTTCTGCAGAGAAGGAAATATGAGGGTGAATGTAAGCAAGCAATTTTTTATAGTTGATGCACTGAAAAACATAAACGACATCCTGGTAATAGCTGATACGCACCGTAATTAGAATATTCATTCTACCACAATATATGCAGAGTCATATTGCCTAATGCCATTTTCCAGATCATTGACAACTCAGGATGCCTCATGGACCTGGACCATGACATAGTAATGTAATAGTATGGATTAAGCCTTCAATTCCTCCAAATGCTGACCATCTTGATTAAATTTGAATCATAACCATAATGCTTATCAAAAATTGGTAACATCTAAACTATCTTCAGTTTTATTTCAATTTTAAAATATTAGCAAATAAGTGAATAATGCGCTGAGTGCTCTTATTCAAAATGTTTTAAAGATATTATTTTTTTAATTTGTGAATATTTAATACTGTATATCTATATGCTTCATTGTGATATGAATTTAGCCCTTTTGAGACTTAGAAAAATAAATTGCAATATTCTCTCTTCTAACCAGTTTCTCATTGCTGCAGATACAGTGAGTAATGAAAAAAGCTTTTGTTATTTCTAAATAGAAAATAATGTTTTTATGTGAAGAGTAAGTGAATTAAAAGATAGTTTGATCTTGGAAGTTGTAGAATCTGGGTGAAACAACAAATTAAGAATAGAAAACTATTTCTTTTTATGCTATAGATGCAAGCTATCTTCACAAGGGCAAAATAACAATGCATATAAAATAATAAATCGTTTCCAGGTCATTGCAGCAATTCAAATGATTGGTCAATTTATTCAAATTGTTTAAACATTCTAAGTTACCACCATCAGTTTAAATAAGAGGTTCACATCAGATATGTTTATTTGTATATAAATGTATACATGTATTTATGATCTATCTTGATTTTTATAGCATAATATTTTAAAGGTTAAATGGATTTCAGAAAATGTTTAAAATAAACATGGAAAAAAATTTTGAACTTTAATATCCATCCTTATAGGTTTAGAAGTAGTGTTTCTTTAATTTCATGTATACTTTATTATCTTTGTATACATTTATTCCTTACATACTGAATTGCTTGTGGGCATATGGAAAGCTTCAGACACTGGATATAATAAGTTAGTTGAAAATTTGTCATAACGCCAGTGACAGTCATTTTCAAATGTGCTTTCTCTGTTAAAAATGTTGCAAGAAGTGTGAAGAGACATTATTTTCTATTGGTCAGGCTCTGACTGCATTCCTGACCCAACCATGCTAGTAAGATATATGCTAGAAAATATTATGGCATTTGTAATAATGTTTTCAAGTGGAACATAGCCCTGTGGGACATATTTTATGTGTGTGCTGTAGATATTGGGAAGAAAAGCATTCAGGAGGCATGTTACTCAAAGTGAGGCTGTCACCAGGTAATAGAGCACTCCAGCACTTGGGTGAAATGATACAGATAGACATATTTCATTTTCCAGAGGAACATTTTAAACTGGCTCCCTCTTAAGAGTCTGTAAATTGTCTAAGTAGAGGAAAAAGGCAGCAAGGCTGATAAAATCATAAATAGCTTTTCCATCATTGCTGAAACTCTAATTTTCTTGCTTATTGCTTGAGTTGATAAAACAAATAAAGGAAGGAATCTCAGAGCGAGATTTCTTTAATATGCAAAATGAATTCCAATGTACTCTCCTGCTGGTATTTTTATGGAAAACCTGACTACATGGTACACATGGAATGTAGAAATCTGCATTTAGATGGAAATATTATAAAATGCATGGTATGGTACAAAGTCGGTCTTTTAATAGGGAAGGCAAAGTGCTGCATTATACGGTTGAGTGGAAAGACAGCATGCATATAGTTTTTCACATCTTTGATAACCAAGTGTCTGGGTTGCCCAAGAGAGTATTTCATTATTTTGAATCTTTGACAAATATTGATGAGAAAATATATATGCCAGATGAGTAGGCCTTCTCGCAGTGAAATGTTTTTGCTATCCGTAATGTGTAAATTTTCTTAATTTTTCTTCAAATACTTCTGGGCAATAGTGAAGATTGATTATGTTGGAAGGTGTTTATTGTACTTAGATGAATTTAACTATGAAGAACTGAATGATATCTCATGGTTATATTAAAATAGAGGTCAGCCCTGGCTGTTGGCTCAATTGCTTGGAGCATCTTCCTGTACACAAAAAGTTATAGGTTGGATTCCTGGTCAGGGCACATAACTAGATTGGGGATTGGATCCCAAGTTGAGATACATACAGTGTCAACCAATTGATGTTTTTTTTCTCTCTCTCACTTCCTCTCTCTCTAAAATCAATTAAAATATACATTGGGTGAGGATTAAAAGAATAGAGGTCAAAAGTACTCTATTCCATTACCAAAACTGATTTCTGCTTAGGTCTCAAGAATTTCATAGTCCCTCAGTGGCTCAGACATTCTATCTGTACATATAACTATAAGGTTGCCTATGGCCAACTATTTCACAAGGCTAGAGGGAGGACTAATGCATGGACATTTGCATAGACATTTAAAAACATAAAATGATCATTCTATGTGATTAATAGAGTTCAGTGGTATTACTGATCATGAGTAAGATTAATACAATATAATATATACTAATAAAAGGGTAATATGCTAATTAGACTGGATATCTTTCTGGACAAAGCCACAGTGGCAGGGTCTGAGACAGAGATGGTTAGGGGTAATCAGGCCAGCAGGGCAGTGAGGGGTGATCAGGCTGGCAGGGCGGAGCTGTTGGGGACAACCAGGCCAGCAGGGAAGAGCAGTTGGCAGGGGAGAGCAGTTACAGGCAATCAGGAAGGTAGGCAGAATAGTTAGGGGCAATCAGGCAGGTAGACAGGTGAGCAGTTAGGAACCACTGGCCCCAGATTGTGAGAGGGATGTCTGCTGGTTTAGGCCTGATCACAAAGTTTATAGATCATGGGAGGGTTTTATTGAAAACTGGGTAAATGTAAGTCTACAAATGGTAAAGTATTTATAGAATTACATTTTTCATATTGAGAATCCTATAACTTAAATGGAAAGATTAATCAACTTATTATAAGCCTATTTGGAAGTATATAGACAAGTATCAGGAAAAAAATTAAAAACTCATTAAAATAGCTAAAAGAGGTAAGAGCCTATGGTATATAAGAATTTCAGGGAGGGAGAAATTGCTCTATTTCTTCATAAGTTTGCAGAATTATTTGACATTTAACACTACCCTCATGCATAATTTTAAGAAGTAAAAAATTAAGATGGAAAACTGAGGACAATATTGTAAAAAGAATAGTGTGCACACTAAACCAAGTACACATAAAAGAACAGCACATTGATATATTCAGCAAGAGCACTGTTTTCTTAAACACAGAATCTAAATGCTCTGGCAAAATATTTTCCTAATTAAGATGCAAATGAATCATTTTGTGGTTAGGAAGAATATTTTTCTTGCTAACTATTCTTCTCTCCCACTTTTCTCTTGAGAGTTTATTTATGTATTTTTAAAATGCCTATTTCTAGCCCATTTTTATAATGAGACATATTCTGAGTGATTTAATTTACTTCTTAAGTTTGACACTTTTACTCAGCTTTAAAACAATTTACCGTATTTTTCCGGACCATAAGACGCTCCGGACCATAAGACGCACCAGTTTTTAGAGAAGGGAAATGAAGAAAAAAGATTCTGAAACAAATAGTGTCCTAAAATATTTTATGTGCATTAAAACCCAACATCATAGTCATAAACACATGTAATCAACCCTGTAAAGTAAACAGCAGCATTTAGAACCATTTTAGAGCCGGGCAAGCACACAGAGACCACACAGAGCCGGGCAAGTAAAAAAACTTTTTTTTTTAAGTATATGTGTAGGCTATATTTGGACCATAAGACGCAGGGACTTTTCCCCCCCACTTCTGGGGGGAAAAAAGTGCGTCTTATGATCCAAAAAATACAGAAAAATCATGACAAGAATGGCAATTTGGGGGCAAATACAATACATGGTTTGGTTCACAAGCCCCATATAAATAAAAACATTGCTTTAACAATACAATATATTGAAATTAAACACTTAAAAATGTATCTAAAGATTTGCAGAATTAATTTAAGGGGTAAAGTTTGATTGCACTGAAAGCTTAAAATAAGTAGGATAAAATAATAAGGTTAAAGACAAGACTAATATTCCAAATTTTCATCTCTTTGGAAATACAGCATGGTCTTTAATCAATCATTTTTACCAAAAAGGTCAGTACTACAGAATTACTGCAAAGGTTCTGAATATATCATAGAAATGTTTTTCATAAGTATCCAAATGCAGTTACTTCATCTTGTCTTTTTTATATATTTTAATTCATATTTAGTTAACTATTAAGTGTCTTTGACTATTCCGAAGATATCTTCCTGCAAAGAATACCAGAAGTGCTTCAGGACGTATTCCTATTCACTGTTATACAGTGTCCGGCCACTGAAAGCAATAGAGACTTTGTGTGAAGCGTGTTTTGGGCTTGCCATGGAGTGCTGACTCTCCAGAGATTATAGATGACCATACTCTATTGATTTGTCATACATAAGATCCCCCCAAACATGCCAATGACTGGGAAGGGACATCTAAGCTCTCAGGGCTAATGGTCATTACTTCCCATTTTATAAAAGAAAATTTGGAATAATCACTAATATTAAAGATGCAATATAAAAACTATTCAATAGGTGGTTCAGTTTATAGTCATATAATGTATTAAAAATATAAAATACTCCACAAAGATGTCATAGTAATTTGAACTAAAAATAAGGTAAAGATTGGTAAAGACTTCAGAGCACACTATGAAATTAATTGGTGAAGCATCCTCATGCATATTTAACTCTGCACATATTCTACAGGCATATTTCAAGGAGTCAACCAACATCATCCCTATTTCTACCCCGAAATGATGAAAAGGTAACAATGACAGATGGACCAGCTTTAATGTCACAGACATTTGCTATTGAACAGCCTGGCTTCCTGGTTAAACTACTCAAGCTTCACTCTCAGAATTCTTTACATCATCGGAACTTTTCAACTAAACTGCCGTTCATGCTAATGCCAAATTATCTTAATTGATTATAAGATCCTCCCCCCCTCATTGTCACTGGGTCTTACTTGATTAAAGAAAACCAAATAGCATCCATTCCTCTATTGTTAATATTTAATAACATAAAACACTCCAGAATTTTCTTCGTTGCTTTAAATATGAATAAATATTAGAATAACAAGATACCTGCTTTTAGGGAATGTGTGGATTTTAGAATGTTTCATTTCTTCTACAACATCACTTCTTTCCTAACTTGCCACAGTATTCCTTTTCAATATCTAGGTTCATTTGTATTAGGATGGGTCTTTAGATGTAATCTAATAAGATGCTTTTTAAACCAAAGCTTTTTAACCTATTTCATTAAATTTCCTTTCCTGTTAATGCAGTTCAGTAATAATTGGGACTGAGATGGATTAATGATTGGTAATTTTTCAAGTTAATATTGGCAAGCTGCAATCAGAGAGGGGCATTATTGCTATTCATCCCTGCTCCCTGGCATATTGGATGTGGGCACACTTGCTTTCCTTCCCTCTGTTTAATGGGCTGGAAGGTATTGACCTGGCCCTGCTGCCTGCTCATTTCTGTGATTGATGTATTTCCACTTAAACAGTGTGAACTCTTTTTTTCAGTTTGTATTGCCAGTGAGACTAGATTTAAAGGAAACCTGACATATCATTAATCCTTGAGCTCATATTTTAGATTATATGAACATAGCAAAAATCACTATAATGGAGAGAAATAATATTTGTTTACTCAGTACAACTCTATAGTCAAGACAAATTCTAAACAGGTTAGCCTCTTTTAAATAGATCTCCATCATTTTACTCTAAATATGAAAATCAATAACAGAGTTCAGGCATCTATGAGTCATCTATGGAAATGAAAGATTTTAACCATAAGTATTAACCAAATATTAAGAATCTCCATCTTATTATAGGTTGGATTTTGTCTTGTAAGAAACAGGGAACAATAAATATTTTATTTTAAGCATGGCAGATATACCACTAACTATTTTTTTTTAAATTATGAAGCTGCTTGCTCTGTGGATGACGGATTGGGATATAAGAGACTCTGAAGGTAGAAAACCAGCTGCTAGGAGGTTATTACAGTGTTCTAGGCAAGAGGTGGAGCGAGGTGCTGAAATATGGCAAGTGCTGAACTACAGGAGCAGCTGTGAAGAAGCAGAGAACTTGGATGAAAGGAAGTTTGGAATGATATAAACAGTCCTAAGAAACCAAATGGTTATTTGTCCATGAGTATATGTGGACAGATCAAGGCCAGAGGTTGGCAAGGAAAGCTCGAGGAGGGGGAAGGAAAAATGTTCAGGATGACTCAGATCAGACTATTTAGGGCAGGTAAAGGAATGATGATATCCAACAGTGGTCACACCAAATGTTATTCATGTCTATATGTTCTGTTCTTTTAAGAAAAGATATGTATGAGTTTTTTTGGTTGGTTCTTTTTTCTCTCTCCAAATGTAAACATAGTGCATAAAATAAATCAACATTTATGACATACAAATTTGTCCTAGAAACGGTGCAGATTTAAAAATACAAAATTGTTTATGGCATGTTTTCTTTCCCCACTCCCACTCTCCAAAAAGCCCATAATGCAATCAAGGAGACAGATGTCCATGAAAGGTCATTTCAAAATAACTGCTCTGTGATATATACCATAGTTACTAGTTGCAAATAGAAGTTATTAGTTGCAAACAGGAGATGAAATCCACTTAATCTAAATGAGTACTGAAAATATAAGGTTATTTTTAAGCCCTCTACCTCTTAACATGTACTACATTAATATTTGACATAGTACATCTTACCAGAACTTTCTCTGCCTAAATTGATTCTTTAAAAAGGAGGAGAAATTATGAGGCTAAGTAGTAATGACCTACCCAGAAACTTTTCTAACTCACAACTCCACTTAAGTTTCCAAGTAGTCATTTTGTTAGGACCCGTTTGAATAAGATTATATTACCAATCTCTTCTAGTAAGTAAAAACCTACATTTTTATATTATAAGATTATCAAAGCAGGATATTTTCCATGCTTCCTAACCATCTTTAGGCACCAGCAATAGATTTTATTTTATTACTAGTACATTCTGCCCAACCAAAACTCAAGTATGATCACCAAGGTCTCTAAGGATATCTATTTGTGGACCTTCGTCAATTAGGTTAATGCATCAATGTATTTTAATAGAAGGCAGCATCAGGTCCTCTACCTTGAGTAATATAAACAGTATAAAAATTTTGTGTGCAACTTAATCTTTAAAATGTTTACCTTCCCCATTGTACTTTTCAGGGAAAAAAATCACTATATATTTGAGGCTTAACACACTTCAATAATTTAAAACATCAAAACCAATGTAATCATGTTTTTAAAGGTTAATTTTTAATATGAAGAAAAGAGAATGTCTTGAATTTAAATACTGTATATATTTTATGGAGAACTTTTTTCTTACAGAACTGCAAACATCATAAAAAGTGATTCATAAAACAGATGCTATTTTTTGTTTGTTTAAATATATTTTTATTGATTTCAAAGAGGAAGGGAGAGAGAGAGAGAGATAGAAACATCAATGATGAGAGAGAATCATTGGTCAGCTGCCTCTCACATGCCCCCACTGGGGATCGAGCCCAACCCAGGCATATGCCCTTGACTGGAATCGAATCCAGATCCCTTCAGTCCATGCTCTATACATGAAGCGAAACAGGCTAGGGTCAGATCCTAGTTTTATGCAAGCCTCTAAGTACTTATATGGCTACTAAAGGTACATGGTTAACTTTTCTAAAGAGTTGATCTCCCAAGCATTGCTAGGTGTTTGCAATATTCAACTTTAATACTGAATTTCAAGAAATCCAAAGGACCCGCAACAGAAATATCAAAGGCAGAGGAGGGTCCCTGGCCCTGAGGGTTAGGGAGCCCTGATGGGGTGGAGCCTGAGCTAGTCCTGGAGGTCCAGGATGAAGGAAGGAGGAAGCAGAGGCTCTGAGGCATCACAGAGCTGCAAAAGGTGTGGACCTGGAGCTAAGGTAGGGGGTGAGAGTGAAGGGGTGTTTGGAGGGGACAGGAATGGCAGAAGAAGAAGCTGGAGAGGTTGGGAGTGCTCCCACAGGAAAGGCCTTGTTTCCAAAATCAACATCTAGACCTCCAATACTGAAGCCTGCCAAAGCCAGGGGAATTCTAGCAGTCCTCGGACCTCGGCCTGGGTCCTAGGAAAGGTCCCCAAGAAGCAAGCTCCCCTTGCTCTAGCTCCTGGGCCCTGCCACACTCACAGGCTGCCATACCTGGGACACTGGTCCCAGCTCACTAGGATATCTGCCATCATCAATGATGCCCCCACACCCCACACAAACATAACCCAGGAAGCACTGCCCCCTCCTCCAGAAAGCAAAGACCAGCTCTCCCAAGTCATTCAAGTCACAGGGGGGCACTGCAGGTCTTGTGACTCCCTCATCACATGCTACTTCCTCCCCCTACACTCCATCCTGAGCTTCCTTTCCATCAAACAACAAGCTCAGCACTTTCCCCAACTCCATGCTCTGCCTGTCTCCCCTACACACACACACACACAGCTAACTTCCTGTGTTATTTGTTACATATTCCTATCCCCCAATAGATTATAAGATCTCTATTAAATGTTTAAAAGGTCATGGCACTTTGGAAACTTCAAAGCATTATACAAATATAAAAGTAGGCATTCTTCAAGAATAGCGGCGTGTTACATGCATTGTTTCATCTGATCACCCCTGACATAGGCCACAGCCTGGAGTTCAGTGGGTCTGGATCATGTGCTCTCCAAATCCTCTGGGAGCATTCAGATAAACCGCCTGGAGCCCACCTCATGGGTTCTGAACTAATCTATCTGGGGTGTGGCCAGGACTGGGGATTTTCTTAAAGTTCCTCCAGGTGATTCTAACTTGCAGGTCAGATGGAGATTACTGCTGTTAGGGTGGAAGTTTGTTTTACCCCCTCAAACACATCCTGAGTATTTACTAGGTACTGAAGTCTCTGTGAGAGGGGGAGAGGTTGGCTGAAGAGGGAACACCAGGGGGTCCCACCCTGAGCTCCTGACCAAACTAAACTGAATGGAGGAGCACCACCACAGGATCCTCCCTCCTCACAGAGCCAGGCAGGGTCAGAGGTGGACACATGGTGTTGTGGAAGGAAAGGTGAACGAGCCATTAGTCCTGAGTGCCCAGAAGAGGAAGCCCAGGAACCTGGAATGGTTAGAAGGTTCATGGGAAAACCACAAAGAAAAAGAAGAGAATATTGATTTCCATTCTTTTCTGTGTTGCCAATGGCTTCTCCTGTTAACATATTGAAAACAACTGTTTCCAATAATAATTACAAAAGACAAATAGAGTCTCCAAATAAAGTTTATAAAAGATAAAAATAATAAATAACTATGGGAAGAAACATTCTATGGTATTGCAGTCTATCCAATATCTTATACCCGCCCCCCCAAAAAAACGCATTTAAAATCTACAATTATAACTTTTTCTATTCTGTTGTGCCATGTTATTCTTTCATTAAAATTTGTTTCTTGATCTCCTAAAAGTATTACTATATTGTGGAGAAAAATATATATTCTCTCTTGTTAAAACATTCAAATCTAAGCATGCATCTGAAATAAATTTCATAAAAAACTATGTGATTAATGTTATAAAAATTGTTTTAATCAGAAGGGACTTTAAACAGCACCTTATCATCCTATCAGCCTATCATTTTGATGGGGTTGCCTATTCTATCCATTTTTAAATATAGAGTGGAGCAAAAGTAGGTTTATAGTCATTTGAATGGAAAATAATACAGTAATTAATGAAAAATAATAATACAAGAATAAAATTTGTTTGGAATACCATCAACTATAAACCTAATTTTCTTTACCCTGTATTTCAGGTTTGCATTTTAAATATTTCTATAAATCAGTAGAATTAAAGTATGAAAATTCTATTTTTTAAATAAAAAGTAAGAAAATAGATTGAAGGTATTTCTAATGCAATAGTTCTCAAAAATACCTCATTAAATGCTTTCAAAATTATCTCATGATTACAGCTAATTATAGTACTATATTTTTCTTCTTCATTAAAAGTCTGCCACATTCATGTGCTATTGATGTTTTTATTAAAATAAATTATTGTTCTCTTGTTTCTAACACATTTTCTTTCACTTTCCTTTCAGACATTCCTATGACTAATAACTGGTTCAATAATTTTATTAAATAAAAAGACTGGATTTTACTCATGAGAAAATGCTTATAATACAGGTCTATGCAAACAGGTATTAAAGACAATGACTATGTTGAAAAAGCAATTATAGAAAAGCAGACATGGATGTAAATGTTTAAACATAAGACAGGCAATGTTTTCCTCTAAGCTAAAATAGCCACAGTTCCATAACAGCAAAAGGAGAGAATAACAGCCTACAGAAATGCAACTTGCGTTCATCAACCCAACAATCACTGGGCGTCTCCTGATGTGTCCAGCTTCAAGGATCTTTGGGCCAGTCACAAACCATATCGCTTAGAGTGAATTTTTTTCAAATGCATATTCTACATATTATACAAAAATGCATATATACTTAATATATAGTTCTATGGATTTAAAAATCACATATGCTCATGTAATCTACATTGCTATTGAGATAAACAATATCTCCACCAGAACAGAAAGAGCCATCATAATAATTAACATATTTTTAAATTATTAAATTTAAAAATCAAATTGTACAAGAGATAACCATATGCTTCATGCAAAAGCTGGATCAGTATAATCTAAAAATCTGAAATAAACTAGCTGGCAAAGATGTATCAGTTAATTGAACAAAACAAACAAGGCATTTAATATTAATATTAGTTAACTTTGTGGACGAAAGAAGCCATGTAGTAATTTGACAAGCTCAGGGGAGGCCTACATGGCAGTCTTGCAAACTCAGAGACCTAAAATAACCACAAAGGGTGTTCTGAAATTAAACTTTAACTAAAAGCAGTTATGGTGGGCAGTTAAGTCCTAGGCTGGTATCTTCGATGACAAGGTTAACCTTTACTTTAACTGAGCCTATCTGTCTTTTTGCATCTATGATAATATACCCTTGAAGTATCTGGGTAACTTGTAACTTCCCATTTTCTGGACCCCCTGGGGCACAACCAAATATGCTGAGCTCCAGGACAGATACAACAAATTCCTTCATTATCATGTTAATTGTTCCTGCACCCACCTAAGTATATGTCCATCATTTTATTTTTTATACAATCCCAGGGGTTCCCCCAACCCCTTTGCTTTCTCCAGCCTCTCAAATCTATCATCAATGGATTTCATGTACCTACATCCCTTTCTTTGATAGCAATGTATAAATACAAATATAACTTAGCATTCTCAGGAGCATTATCTCAATTCCTTGAGGTTCTGCTTCCTGACATATGTCGACAGTTTGGCTCAAATAAACTCCCAAAAATTCTCTACAGGTTTCAATGGTTTTTTACATTAACAACTTTAAACAGCAGGTGATACCCAAACAGCAAGCCGAAGTTCTTCCTGGGATCCTGTCTTATTAAGTTGAAAAACAAATTCGCAGACCAGAGCTTTAAGCAAAAGCGTGGAAATTTATTCTAAGCAGATACATACTCCCATCACAGAGAGGAGGCCCAAGAATGTGTTGCCACCAAAGTTCACTATTCTAGGGGTTTTTTCCTCCTGAGGCTGCTCTGTCTAGCTGTGTTACTTTCTGATTAGCTCCTTCTACCTTCCTCACCTAACAACAATTTCAAAACCCAACTGGGATTTCCCCTCCCCCCTTTTCCCATTTCTCCCCATCCCTTGTAACCTTCTGCAGGTGCAAGGTAAGTATTCTTGTTTTGTGGCACCTATTTTTCTGCAAGACCAGCATTTCTGTGGTTTTAGTTGGCTCGAATGGTCACATCCACATTTCCTTCTTCTTTTCACCCCTTACCCTGTCTGCCTAACCGTGTTTCGAACTTCTCTCACTGGGATCTAGTGAGTAGAGACCAGGAATGTTAAACATCCTTCAATGTATTTCAATACAAGACAGTCCTCATTTTCCATAAGTAAAGGATCATCTTGCCCAAAATATCAACAGTACCAAGTTAAGATGACTTTATCTATATATCAAACTCCATACTCCATAAGAGAAAAAATACTGCATCTCATTACATTCTCAACCTTAATTTCTTCTTAGGAATTATTTAAATGATAATATAATCAACAGTGTCCTAGCAAACAAAGCAAGTTTCAATAACATTGTAAACCTTAGCATATATGTCATATTCTCTAAATAAAGTACAGTTTCAAACTCTCTAAATTTAATCTATCTTTTATAAATAATTATCCTAAGAAGAATCAAGACAAAAACTGTAAAATAATTAGAAAAAAGAATTTAAGAAAAACTTTATGCTAGCAGAAGAAATCAGAACTTAAATGCTCAGACAATAAAGAATGAAGAAAAATTAATTAAGTACCAAATAAAAAAACTTGAACAGGAATAATTACTACATCTCAGACTATTGAAAGAAATTGAACTCAAAAAGATAAAAGTAAAAATTAATGATTTGAAAAACAGAAAACAAAACCAAACTACAAATCCAAGAGCAGACTCTTTGAAAAAAGGAAACAGGACAAAATATAAAAATGCTAGCTTGTATAATTTCTTTAAAATACAGGCAACGCAAACCCACACAGTTGTTAAAATGATGTATTTGCAAATTGTCTTCACTTGGGTTGACATAACAAAATCTAAACAGGCTGGATTATAAAAACAGAAATATATTTCTTACAGTTCTGAAGGCTGGAAGCCCGGGCAGATCTGGCGTCCTTCAGACTGCAGGTTGCTGACTTCTAGTATCCTCACCTGGTCACCTGGTAAAGAGCAAACAGGAAGCACGTTCTCCTGGGATTTGAATAAGGAGACTAACACCCATATATTAGGTTCCACTCTCTTGAAGTCAATTAATCCTAATTACCTCCCAGAGGCCCAACTTTCTGAAACCATCACATTGAGAGAGATAGGGCTTCAACCTGTGATTTGGGAGGGATACAAACATTCAGTTCATAACACAAAGAATTATAAATTTTAAGAAAAGACAACGAGAGAATCATTTTCTTACTCTATGTAAATAGGTGTGGAAACTATTTGGAATGATTGGTTAACCATGTATATTCAGAAACCAACATTACTTCTTGATTTAATAAAATAGTATTATGATTGATAAAAAACAAAACAAAACAAAAGTAGCATTTTTATTAAAGTCAGAAAAAAAGACAAGATGTCAAATATAACAATACCAGAGGACATCTTCCAGACATCCAGCTTCCTTCTGGACAAAGCCATGGTGGTTGGGGCCAAGGCAGAGGCAGTTAGGGGAAATCAGGCCAGCAAGGGAGGGCAGTTGGGGACAAGATCAGTTCTGCAGGGGAGGGCAGTTGGGGACAAGATCAGGCTGGCAGTATAGGGCAGTTAGGGGTAACCAGGCCATCAGGGGACGGCAGTTAGGGGCGATGAGGCAGGCAGAGGCAGTTAGGGACAATCAGTCAGGCAAGCAGAATGGTTAGGGGCAAGCAGTTAGGAGCCAGCAGTCCCAGATTACAAAAGGGATGTCTGACTACCAAAGTTTAGGCCCAATGATCAGGCCTAAACTTTGGCAGTGGGACATCCCCTGAAGGGTCCCAGATTGAAAAAGGGTGCAGGCTGGGCTGAGGCCCTCCTCGCCCCCCGTGCATAAATTTGGTGCACTCGGCCTCTAGTTGAGAATAAATGCACTAAAGATACATGAAAACCTGTGGACAGGAACCTTGGAATTACACAACCTAATTCAGCATCTGACCACTCCAATTACTCTAGTTTTAGTTTTCTGTCCATGCACTAAGCTGTGTAATTGATTTCTAAACTGAGGGTTCGAACAGGGGAATTAGCCAGGAAGACGTCCGAGGACAGAGTGCTGGTAATAACAGTTTTTATAAAGCAGGAACTCTGAGTCCCCAAAGTAGAACTCAGTGACTGCAAGATCAGAAAGACCCTCCAAGGTTCAGGAGGATGTGCTGAATGATGTAATTTCATTGAATGTTTTTAAATAGCAGATAAGTAGATTTAAAATTTCACAATACTCTACATATGAGATGAACAGGCAACTGTTTAACTGTCTGCCAACAAGTCTCACTTTCTCTAAAACACTGTCTTGACAATGAAATTATCAGAGTATATATTACAGTATTCACATTTTAATTAATGCTTAATGGAATGCCTCCCAGAGGAATAATAATAGGTCCATCCATCATTCATAAAACTAAGGTATAATATTTCAACAGATAGTAAAAAATATTTTCTAAAACAAAGAAGGAAGTTTCTTCCAAATTTGAATTAATTTAGATTTAGAAAGTTTACTTTTTAATCCACTATTACTTTAAAATTCATGTTGTATAGTTTTTCTGGAAGGAAAAAAAAAAAAAAAACATGTTTTCCTCTCATCATGTGTGAGAAATAAACCAAATCAAGATGGAAAGATATAAAAACAAAATAACAAAAATTGTGAGCTCCAAATTTTTTGGAAGCTGTTAGGCTAAGGAAAAAATAAAGGGTGTTTTGAACTATTGAGAAAGCATACATTTCTAGGAGCATATCTCAGTTCTGCAAACGAAACCACTTGCTTAGAACTCTTATTCTGCTTTTAAACAGGCAGTATAACCATCAGGTCTAGCAAATGTAGAACACTTGCTATCTAGAAATAGTGACCTCCTTAATGAATAGAAAGTTAATGTACTTTGTGTAAAAGGCATAAGTTATTACTTTTCCACATTTTTATATTTATCATCTTTATTCATATTGAGAAATATGAGTTTTATAAATAGGATGGGCAACTTCATTGCCTTGGTCATTTAAGGCCCTTTTAACCCATCTTATATGCTAAAGAAATCCCATCTATTTTCTAATTTTTAAATAACTTTTTTGTTATTATTTTAATGGTATGCTTTTTGTTTTTGTTTTTAGTAAAAGGGTGTATAACAGAATTTAATATAATGTTAACTCTTAAGGAAAGCTCCTTAGAGTATGCATGGAAAAGATAAATGGTGAATAAAGCAGACATTTCCAACAATAATATTAATTTGGAAATACACATTTTAAACACAAATAATAGTAAAAAACATTGAGATTTTTTTTTTAATCAATGATTTTTTTCCCCATTTGAAAGTATCATTCATCGTTCATCTTTTCTATCCATATTCTAAGGAACTTTTTCTTTAATATTATAGAATTTCATTTTTATATCATAACTAAACTCATCTCAATAAAATCTGCTGAGAATGGCCTTCATTTTTATTGGTGATTTAAGAGAAAAATTCAGTACTTTATTCGGAACACTATTGAAGTTAAAGCGTTTCTTTTCACAACAAATTTCAGTCCGGTAAGGGTGTTGAGTCTAATTTGCTTTCATTATATGGCGGTCAGGTCTTCAGGAGTATATCATTCTTTTGAGGAAAATCATTGCAAGACTGTTTTAGAATTATCAGGCAGCCAGGAGTTGTGGGGCCTAACAATGGCTCCATCGGCACTCTTGATATTGTGGCCCCTGCAGTGCTGATCTTAAACATGAGTGCTGATAGAGGAAGAAAGGAACTTTGCAGATAAAGTTTAAGAAACAAAGGGCTTTTTCCTATATTTTATCTTTAAATTATTTAAGCCAAAATCATTTTAATATGCTTAATATTTTCAATAGAGGAAATGCTCTTTATCAAATGCTAGATGGATATTTGAATTTATATGTTGACTAGAGGTCCAGTGCAGGAAAATTTGTGCACTCGGGAAGGGGTCCCTCAGCCCAGCCTGTGCCCTCTCACAGTCTAGGAGCCCTCAGGGGATGTCCGTGGGGAGCAGTCCTAAGCCAAAGTCTGGTCTCCCTCTGTGGGAGGTGACTAGTGGGCCAATCAGGAGACAGTGCTGCAGGCAATGGGGCAGACCAATCAGGGGACAGTATTAGCCATTGAGCAGCCAGCCCTGCCTCCCCTGCCTTCACTGGCGGGCCCCAACCCCAATCACCCCTCTACCACTGTTGGTCGCCTCCATCCCTCCCTCCTTGGCTGTCCCCTCCCTCTGCTTGCTGGCACACACCTTGGCTGGCCTGGTGCCAACTGCTTGCTGGCCCCATCTTCTGCCAACTGGTAATTCCACTGTTTGGTCAATTTGCATATTACGCTTTAATTATATAGGATGAGTCATAGCTGGCCTCCAACCTTGAACCAGTATGATTATTGCCAATAGCAGTAAGTGAGTTTTTCCATAGTAAGCAGCCTGAAATTGTTTGCTCAGTTGTTATTATAAAAGTTATTTTATTAATTGGTATCAACGAGTCTAGGATAATTTAGCATTCATTTGAACCAATTGTAAGTAGGATTTTAACATTAGTTATACACCTGGGTCTTTTAAAATTAACATTAAATCCTACTTGTTATCATCTCATAGATCCAACCATTAACCATTTATGACAATTTTTTTAAATATAACTCAAATATGTACTTTATTCTCTACTGCTACTATGACAATCCTAAACAGACTGTCATGAGCAACTGATGATTATCTCTTGTATGTCATGTTTCCCTCATTATTCATTTGATGCTCAGAATCATTCATCAAAGCATTTTGTAAATAATAGCACATACTCAATAGGGTTTTGTAGATGTTAAGTAAGATTATCTATAAAAAGCACTAAGCTGAGTATCCAGAAATAGCACTCCACAAATGGTATCCTCATCACCAATGGTTGCCATCCTCATTACCATATTACACATAGAGAAACTAATGTTCTAAGGGACTAAGTTTTCCCACGTCAAACAGCTTTAAAGTAACAAGAGTCAGAAATTAAACCCAGCCTTTCCCATGTGGCTCAGTGGTTGAGTGTAGACTCAGGAACTAGGAGGTTACTGGTTCCATTCCCAGTCAGGGCATATGCTTAGGTTTGGGCTTATTTCCCAGTAGGAGGTGTACAGGAGACATCTGATTCATGATGTTCCTCTTTCATCAGTGTTTCCATCTCTCTATCCCTCTCCCTTCCTCTCTCTCTAAAAATCAATAAAAACATATATTTTTAAAAAAAATTAAATCCAGATTTGCATTATAGAAAAGTTTCTGTTCCAAATGCCTATCATACCATGTTACTTTGTTTTAAATTTCCCTTAATAATAAAAAAAATACAACTAATGCAACTGACATTTGCAAGAAATTATAAAAATATGCAATAGCAATATTCCTTACTTCAAGGAGTTTATAGTCTACTGGAGCTATAACACATAAACATGCATAGACTAAAGCATACTACAGACTAATATGGTAAGCCAGAGCCTTTTAAATACAGAAAAAATAATTACATTTAAACATTTAAATATGTATAATGTAAAACAGCAAGTAAAACTATTCATAAGAGAGTAAGCATAGATGTAGGAGCTCCAAGAAGGAAGATATGACTTCCATCAGGGGAAAACAAGGAAGTCTTCATGCAGGAGGCAGCTTGCTTTGGGGAGAGACATTTTTCTCTGCAGAAACCCCTAGGCAGTTAGTTATTCAGTTTCCATAGCAACACGGTTTCAAGATCAATGTCTTCCCACATTCATCATTTCACTTTGCTTTTCAGATTCCTACCTTGGGCATGGTATAGTATATCAGAGGGCATAGTAACAAGAGTAAAAAAATACTCTGCCACTTCCAGCAAGCAAGTACCCTATATGAATTTCTGTTACCATCTCTGTAAAGTGAGAAAAGAAATGCTATAAATATACACTTTCATGACATCAGTATTCGCATTAGTCAGGAATCTTAACCCTTTCTCTAACTCTAATATGGCTTCGGGAAGCATTTGGCCCAGTTAAGGTAGCAAATACAGAATTGAGCTTAATGCAAGAAAAATTAGGAAATGCACATGGGAGTTAAGGCAAGTTTCCTGATTCTACTTTCAACTATGATGATTTATCGAACACAGTCCAAATCATGGAGTTTTTCCTCAGTCAGAATGTGGCTCTATTTTTTCTCTCTCAATTATTTTATTTATGTTTCCCCCTTCATAAGCATTCACTTTATTTTTTTTTATTATCTTAAATGTATCACATTTTCATTTTTGTAGCCAGCCTGTTACATCTCCAAGAGTCATGATCATTACCATTGCCAGAACTTTATTGGAAAGTAATGCTCATTTTTCTCTTCTACCAAACCAAGTATTGTTGATAGATAGATTATGACCTTCCATCATCAAGCTTTCACAACTTCTGCAAAAATGGATCACATGCACTTCAAAATTCTTATAATTATTATTGTTTAAACCACATATATAGATACACTCTTAGTTTCTAATTATTTTTTTGTGTTTTTTTTTCTAATTATTTTTTTCTCACAAGACTTTTTTATTATTTTTTTAAAGTTAGAATCTTTACTGTTTAAAGTAGGGGTGTCGAACTCAATCAGAGAAGGGGCCAAAATCTAAAATCCAGCCTAAATCACGGGCCGAATGGTTTACTGAACAGTCATAAACTGTCATTGTGATGGAAACGCAGCGGAGTGCAGTGATGACAGCGCGGTGCGGGCCACATTGCAAGGCCTGGCGGGATGGATTTGGCCCGCGGGCATTGTGTTTGACACATGTGGTAAAGTATTACATATGTCTCCTTTTTTCCCCCATTGACCATCCCCGGCTTTCCCCAACCCCCAGATCATGCCCTCACCCCCCTACTGTCTTTGTCCATAGATAATGCTTATATGCATGCATAAAAGTCCTTTGGTTCCCCACTATCCCTCTGAGATTGGACAGTCTATTATATTTGTTCATCAGTTTATGTTATTCATTATTTATTTCTTCATTAAAAAAGAGAGGTCATGCCAAGTCAGTGTGTCTCAGTGGTTGAGCATTAACCTATAAACCAGGAGGTTACGGTTCCATTCCTGGTCAGGGCACATGCCCGGGTTGTGGGCTCAATCCTCAGTAGGGGGTGTGCAGGAAGCAGCTAATCAATAATTCTCTCACCATTGATGTTTATATAGCTCTCTCACTCTCCCTTCCTCTCTGAAATCAATGAAAATATATTTAAAAAAATAAAAAAGAGAGGTCACTTAATCCCTCTTTTTCTTTGGTAATCATAAATAAGAATAAATCACTATACGTTACTACCATATAAAATGAATAAACATATACTTATGCATTTGTACTATATTTGTTTGTTTATATGTTTCTTTCCTACTTGGTTATGAGCTGTGAATGCAGGAAGGGAAAAACCATGACGGACTATACTGCATTTTCTAACTACAGCTAGCAATTGGCACAAAGCATGCCATGCAATGAATTTTTTTCACTGTCAGACAAACTGCTATGTATGGAATGATGTGGCTCATTTGCCAATCAAAAATAAACAGGCTCGTTTCAGAGTCCTGTGACTGTTTTCTTATCCACAGCCTGGATAAGAAAAAATTCTATGAAAATACATTTAAGAAACTATAATTAACAGCATTACAAGCATACCTGGACCTGAGGGTAACATTGCATTTTATTTTTTCAATAGAATTGTCTGAAGAGCAGTAGTATTACCATCATAACTAGTTATTAATAATAGAAAGAGAGCAAATGGGGACGTCAGACACTATAAGCATGATCATCTGGGCAGCTTCACCAGGATCTGCAACTTCAGGTTTCCCAGTGAACCACCAGACCATTCCCTGCAAATCCCTGTGGAAAGGGGACCCACAAAGGCGAGACAGGTGCATGCACAGTAAGTTGGGGTACCACAGGGAAGGTCCTTGTCTGTCAGTCTAACCTGAAAACAAAAGATAATTGGCTGAAGGGATAGAGCCATGGCAAGTGGGCGAAATCTTGAAAGTTTAATTGGTTAAACGCAGGTTATAATCGCCGGATAAAGGACTCTCTCTCTCCTTTCCCTTTGCCCACTGTTGTGCTACCATTTCTCACTTGCTTGGTGACCAATTTTCATTTGTATGCTAGCTTGCCATGTGGCCTTAGAAGCCTCATGGCCCATGGCCATGTGTACCCCACATGCAATGGGCTGCAGCTGGGAACACAAGCCAAGTTAGCCAGATTCTGGGCTGCAGTATACCATGTCCATATGGAACGGAGACTTGGGGCAGTTACCTTCATCCTGGCCCTGCTGAAGACACGAATTAACATGTTTTCCATGAAATATGGGACTTTGGAAGGGAACCCCCTAATTTTACAAAATCAATAAAACTTTTCATGATACCTCATCTTCCTACTGGGGCCTCAGGAAATTATTTTCCCAACAGCACACCAAGAACTCCATTTCCACAAGTATACACAAAAGCATAGGTCATTTTTAATTCTTAGTTTTTAGCTTAATAATTTGTGTAATAAGTGTGCATTTCTATACCTCAAACAGAGGTATTGGCCATAAAAGTCCCTATTCTGAATGCCAGTAATCCAAGATGGCACAGGAGTAAGTGATGAGAAGAGGAATGAGTTGTCTTAATATAATTTACGTCAAATTTATATCAGAGTTGTATCAAAATTGTAGATGAATAATTAATTTATTACTTATTTATTTTGAAATAAAAGGAATTCTTATGTGCTCCTTTCCAGTTCCTTTGAGTAGATTAATTTCACAAAGTCCAGAATGTATTTTGAAATATTCACAGGGGGCCTAGTGTGTATTCACGTTATTGTGATTTAAATGTAAAAAAAAAATTGCTCCACAAATCATAAAGTTATGGAAGATAACAGGTTTCAAAGCTATTATACTAGTATATATTATGAAAAATTCTACAATTGTCTACTTGAAGCTAGAGAAAGACTGCTGGTTTCACAACTAAGGCTGAGGAGTCTAATGAGTTTGTTTATTCTTTTCCTACCTTTTGCCATATCTATAAGCTGACTTCAGAGACTGCGTGACTACAAATGTGTTTACGGTACCAGCTCTCTCAGGACAACTGTGAAAGTCAAATTCACCATCCTCACTGTGACTCAGGGCAACAATAGTACCTCTGTCCTTGAAGAGAAAAAAGTTCTTTGTAGAAATGAAAAGCAGTAAGGTCCTTTAACACCTGGACCTTGAAAATTCTGAAAGAAATACTGAAAGCCATGTGCTCTACTATTCTCTAACAAAAATAGATAAAAATTTACCACACTGTACTTATTCTACATCTACAGCCAACCTTTATTGAATTAATGAAAATAAAGTTTCTATGAATTATGTCTCTTAGGTTATTGTTTGGAAGTTTAAGAAAAGTTAGGAAGTGTACCCTTGACTGTGAACCTAAGACACAACAATGAAATATTTTCAAAGCCATGAATATAAGAATTTTATGTTAAAGTCATTTGATATAGAATCATATGAAATTTAGAGGATCACATACTTTATAAGCCAAGGATTCTTCTTTTTAATTATAAGACACAGTGCAGTTGCCTCCCAATTGTCCTAGTTTATTTACAATAATAAAAAACTGAAACACAAAAACAAATGTATATCAACTAGTGAATGGATATACAGATAGTTATACATCCATACAATGGAATACTACTCAACAATAGAATAAATGAACTACTGATAGATGCAACAGCATAGGTAAAGGACTATGAAATAGAAAAGTGTATTTGAAGAAATAGTGACTTCAACCTATGCATTCTAAAATTCAGTTTATTTTAAGCAGGATAATATAAAGAAAGTCATACTTTAACACATCAGAGACAAATTCCTTAATATAAAGATAAAGAAAAAAAACGTAGAACTGTTCAGATTAAAATGACATGCCTGGCTGGAGTGACTCAGTGGTAGAGTGTTGACCTATGAACCAGGAGGTTATGGTTTGATTCTGGTTTGAACCAGGAGGTTATGGTTTGATGCTGGTCAGAGCATATGCCTGGATTGTGGGCTCCATCCCCTGTGTGGGGCTGTCAATCAATGATTCTTTCTCATCATTGATGTTTCTATATCTCTCTCTCCCTTTCTCTCTGAAACCAATAAAAATATATATATTTTAAAAATGATACATTGCACGAATGGTTGTCTGTTAGAAGACCAATATAAACCTAAACAAACTTCTCAACATAAACAATGCAGTTATGAAGGCAATAGTTTAACAACTTGAAGATGTTGAAATAAAAAAAAGTTTTCCTTGCCCAAAATTTTATATTCAGCAAAATTATCCTCCAAATAATGAAGAGAACTTAGATTACATTAAAAATCCAAAAACTGACAGAATTTATAATCAGCTGATCTGAAGTAAAAGAAATGTTAACAGAAGTTTTTCAGACTAAGGAAAATGATACCAAATAAAAGTTCAAAGCTAATGCAAGCAATAAACGTATTAGAAATTGTAAGTGGATCAATTTTAAATACTATCTATAGCTATAAAATTTTTAACAAGGCAAGAAAGAAGTATTACATCTATGTACCCAATCCATATGGCCCTATATCCATATCTTTTCCTGAGTGTTTTTCTTTAGTCCAACACATTCACTTGGAGTTAAACCTTGAAACTTAATTCAATAAGCCATTACCAATTTCTTCCAATACTCCCAGGTTATTCTAATTACTAACTTCCTTGAATAAATACAACTTACTTTAATATATACATACACATATATATAATATAGTACATATAATATTATATAATATATTAGAAAATTACCAAAAAAATGTTTTTATTACCCTTTTTAGGATAACCTGCACTAATTTAAGATAAAAATATTGGAAGGCCCAAATTATAATTATAAAAATCCTAGTGAAATTTCAAATCTCTATAAGAAATCTTTCTTTGTTAGGATTCAATCTAGCCTAAATCAAATATAGAAAGTATAAAAGTGCAAGACACACAAGAATACACTCTTCATAGTTACATAAATATATATAATTATATATAATATATTGTTATGCAATTATAATAATCATTTTATTTAGTTAGAAAATTTCTACAAGTATTTCTGAAGAAGACTATGACTTAGAGACTGTCTCACATCTATGCTCACTCCAAGCAGAAGTAAAGAGTGACTCTTGAATGTGAATCTGATTGTGAAGCTGATTGTGAAGAACTGGCCTAAATTCTCACATCAAGCATCAAATGGTTCTATATTTAGACTAGAAATAATCATTTTCATCTCTGCTATTTTTCATCTTTCTCCTCATTCCTAAGTCTCTTTTTTAAAAGTTCAAATAAGTTTTTTAATTTTTTTACATAGACATGATGATATTAACAGTAATTTTTATAATCTCATTTTTCTTTAAGTGCATAAAAGTTTAATGTAGTCTAGCAATGGCAATTCTAGCAAAAACATAATCTGCATTAAACATGAGGCAGCATGAAGCAGAGTTATTCAGAAGGGATTCAGGCTTCTGGGTTAACACTCACAATTGAATTCTATGCCATGAAAACACACGTGCAAGTTTACAATTCAGAATTAATGAAAATTTCCTTGTTGCAGTGGTATATCAGTCACAGGTCTTTCATCTACTTAGATGCTTCCAACTGTTCAGATGTCAGTGTATATATTGTAGATGTGCCAAATCTGACAGAGCTCAGGCATGTCAGCTAGCATCTGCATGTATCTCAAACTATAATATACTCTTCATATTTTTTATATTAAAGGTACCCTACCAGTATTATAAATCTCATATAATTAAACATAGCTCTAATTAGTTTAGACATATAATTTCACTCATATCTATATAATAAAATCTTAATTAACCTTTATGGCAGAACTACCAGTCACTACAATGCACACTGACCACCAGGGGGAGATGCTCAATGCAGGAGCTGCCTCCTAGTGGTCAGTGCTCTCCCACAGGTAGGGTGGCGCTCAGCCAGAAGCTGGGTTCACAGCTGGCAAGTGCAGCAGTTGTGGCAGGAGTCTCTCCCACCTCCAAGTCGGCATTACGGAGCAGCAAGCCAAGTGCTAAGGAGTAATGAGCAGGGGGGGGGGGGGGGGGGTATGTGTGTGTAAAAAGTGAGGGATCCCAGACTGTGAGAGGGTGCAGACTGGGCTGAGGGACTCCTCAACCCCCAAGTGCACAAATTTCATGCACTGGGCCTCCAGTATGTAATGTAGTTTATTATATGGATGGGCAAAAGTATGTTTACAGTTGTGAGTATAGGAAACATAGTTTATTCTTGAGTTATTATTCATTAATTATTGTATTTCCATATAAACAACTGTGTATATATACAAATACACACATGGACATAGATAATTTGCAATTGCTATATTAATATAATTATGATCAGCCACCAGCTGCATCCTGTAAGAGAGGTTGCTGAGTTCAAATTTTTGCTTTTAGGGCCTGGGATCTGAAAAACAAAACGAGTGAAAAGCAGGACAGGACAAGCCATTTCTTCCAAATAAGAGAACTTCCGTTTCCTGCTGGGGTCTAATGAGTTATATAGTCACATAAATGGAACAAGCCTGTCTAATACCTACAGCAAAAGAACAGGTAGAAGTGAGCTGCTTCTTCCCTTATAGATTAAGACAGCAATCAAAGAGCTTGTATGCATATATGCATAACCCAACCCATGGACAAAGACAATGGGGAGGTGAGGGCCTGGAGCGAGATTGGGAGCAGGCTGGAAGAGGTCAATAGGGATAAAAATGGGACTTATGTAATACTTTCAACAATAAAGATTAAAAATAAAAGAATAGCAAACATAAACTCAAACTCTTACTAAGCTTCCCGAGCTATTTTATTTTATTTACTCTTTTATTGTTTGATTGGTTTGATAGTTGGAATGGTAAATAGGTTGGTGTTTATGAAAGATGAAACAGAGGGGCCGGAGACTGGGACCAGGATACAGGCTTTATTGAAGAGAAGAGTACCACTGCGGGCTGCCTTCCAGAGGAGAAAGAGAGAGAGGACCAGGGTGCAGGCACCTTTTAAGGGGAGAAAAAAGAGGGGACAGGGCTTAGGGCACTCAGCACACGTTGATTGGTGGTTTAATGTAAGGCATATGATTAGGGACCTAGAGACTTAGGAATCGGGGGCTTAGGGTATTTGGCAGGTGCTGATTGGTGGTTCAGTGCTCAGGAATGTCTGACTACAGGTGGAATTTACATCATTCTCCGTCCATCAGTTGGAGGAAGGGAAGATCTATCAGTTTATTAATTATTTTTAAATAAACTATAATCCACATTGGAAATCAGTCACTTTCACAAATACAATTTTGCTTTATTCCCATACAAGTCACCTATATCTATCATAAACCTAATTCTGGGTTATTATGGAATGGAATGAATCAGTAGCAAAGTTTTGCTTACATCACTCCTTTTACTCTCAAGGGTTAGCTTCTGAAATTTAGAAATATAGGGGAGAAAAAGTAATTCTGTAAAAATCTTTTTGGTTCTCCCAACTCAATACTACTTCAGAACCAATCCCATTGCATTGTTCAGGAGTTAACTATTGTACACAGCAGGCAGTCCTCATAGACATGCACCCAAAAATTCAGTAGAACTCCTGGTAGACATATTCAACATTTTGGATAGGTTATTTAATTGAGAGGGTGACTTGTTTTTGTTTTTTGTTTTTTCCAGTTTTGAATACATTTTTCTCCTGATTCATCTTGGTTATCCTTGAGCAAGGCTAGAGGAAAATATTTTTACTTGCCCAAAAGTAAAGAGCACATTTAGGAAGTTTCCGTATTTCTATAAAATTCACTACCATTAACTGTGTAGGAATAGATCACTTCTTCTTCCATACAAAGCCAATAGTTAAAATTTGCATAAGAAAGCATTGTAACATCAAAGTGGAGTCTCAGTTAGAAATGAATGAAGGCACCCTTGGGATTGACAGAAGGGATCCTTTCATTTACAAGTCTCCAGAGGACTTCCTTAGAGAGAACCCACACTGATATCCTGCATCAGCTCACCTAATACCAGTGGATAAGCACTGAACACAAAGCGGAAGCGAATTTCATTGTAAATCTATTCACTGCTGAGACTGACTCACAAGAGGCTCGTTTTCTAGTGGGTCCCAAAGGATGGCATTCAAGCAGCATTGTTTAAGCAAACTCATTACTGTGCAGGCAGTGCCTTGTAAACCTTCCAACTGAAACAATAGACTCCACAGCATAAACATGCTGCTTTCAACAATCACTGAAAACCAAAGAAAAGCCGTAGTTACAACAGGAATCAAGACATTTCTCATAAAGACTATTACCATAGTCACCAAGGCAAACTTCTTTGTATCTACATATTTTTTTAATGATTGCTGTGTGCTAAGTGATTTAAATTGGCACCAGAACAGAATCGATACACTGAGTCATTCTGACTCTAAGTCCTGAGCCCTTTTCAAAGACACTATAATCTCTTTAGCCCTAAGAGTTGTTATCCCAATATCAAGATTTCCCAGACTCCTATTTCCATTTTGTCTGGACATTTCACCCCATTCCAAACTCTAGAGTTCATCTTGCTTCTAGCTGCTGGAAATGGAGGAAGTTTAGTAACAATTCGTATTGTGAGATTTAGAGTGACGTTAGGCCCTGATGGGCATCATAGCATGGGATCAATGATGCCTGGTGCCTGGATACAGTATGTTTCTTAATGATGCTAAACAGCTGTATATGGATAAAATGGAGAATATCAAAGAAACAATACATTAATGAAGTTCAACAAGCAAAGATTTTATTCAAAATTATTTTAAGGGGCTCAAAACTATAGCAATAGGAGAGAGAGACTGAACTCAACTCCTCTGGAACAAAAGGCAGGAGATTTCCGAACTCATTTGCTCTGTGGGCCCATAAGTGTCTCAATGTTCTTTTGTGTGTATGTGTTTTTCCCACAAGCAAACTTAAGCCAAATGAAATGCCTAACAGTTCTAGGCACATCAGAATTCTGATGAGAAAAACTGGTTCATGATGGACGTCACTACACTCATATTGAGGAATTTCTCACATATCTATGAATAAAAATTTCTATGATTCGGTGAAAAGGGGGAACTAACCACCTAGCCACTGTTAAGGTTATACTATCCCTGGCCTCTTCTGTTTCCACATATTCTCTGAAATATATTGTTGTAAGTTTTTTGCTTGAAGCAAATGGCCTGCACCTGCACTCCACAACCGACAGCGATGCCCCTCTCTGCCTGAATTGTGTGCCCACAGACATCCTGCTATCTTCCAAGATGTCCTGTTGTTCAGGCAGCTCCCCCAGCAGGCTGGTGCTACCCTGACCCAGTCCCTGTATAAGAGAACACAAACACTCCCTCGGTGCTGACACTGACACACTGGTCTCAGCCCACTGAGAGAGAATGTAATAAAGTTTCTTAAACTCTTACAATGTCTCTTGGCCTGGCTTCTGTTGGCATGGACCTAACAGTCACAAAATCTGAAGCTGCCTATAGCAATACTCCATACTCCCTTCCACTCTGTAAAAAATCAATAAAAATATATTTTTACAAATTTTAGTGATATTTCACTGTTTTAAAATTTCAACAAAAAATTTTAACTGCATTTAAATAACATTGACTTTAATTTGTATTTATTAATTATAATAGGACTCTGCATTCATTAGATAATTTTAAATATCCTAGAAGAAATTTTGAATAGAAAATAAGTTTGTTTTCAAATTTTATATTATCCATACTTTCATCTTTATAAAAATATATTCAAAGTTTGTTCACTTTTAAAATAACTACTTTTTAATCTTTTAGATCATGACCATCAATAAAACACAAATTATTTCAAATCTTTATTTAAAAATACACTGAGTGAGTTGGCTAAAATGAAGGAAAAAAATCTATGGAATAACTAAATAATACTTTATCAGTCATGTGCTTCCATTTAATTATTTAGCCAAAATTCTCTAATTCATCAATAGAAAAATAACACGTAATGAGGAGTGGAAAATAACTGACCTTGCCTGGAGGGTAGAAAGTTGCTACTCCCTCCCCCTCCTGGAGCTGAAGGCCAAATCAACAGTCTGGGTTAGTCAAGGCTGAAGATAGCAGAACAAACCTAGAAGGGAGATTAGGCCATCTGGCCGAGACACGAGACACTAATCAGCTTCAGCCCCGTGGACCTCCACCCCCCTATCCCCCCTTGTTTGGAATGTGCTTGTTTGAAGAGTGCTTTAAAAAGGAGACCTCTTTATACCAGCTGCTGCTTCTGGCCGCGCCATTGCCGCGGCGGCAGCCCAGATTCGAATCTGCAATAAAGTTTGTTATTTGACTCTGCAATTGGCTAGTTGGAGTTATTTCCCGGGTAGGGGTCTCTGCCTCTTGGGTGGTCTCGTCTCCATTCAACACGTAAGAGATGTGTATAATAAAAATTAAATTCAGGCTTTATTTTGTCCAAACTTGTAGTCATGTAAAAACCATAGTATTTCCATTTTTTTTGTTTCATCATTATAAAGGAAAAAGGTGTAACATTTTACTTGACATATTGTTAGTTCCTTTTTAACTTTTAAATATTTGACATGTAATATATGGACTTCCATTTGACCATTGTCCTGGGCCTCATAACAGTGTAGGTCAGACCAGAAAGTACTAAGCCATAAGTAAAACTACATTTAAATAAGGATAAAATTGCAGGTAAATATTAGCGATGTGAAGAAAATTAAAGTCAGTCATGTGATATGATGTGATGTGATGTGATGTGATGTGATGTGATAATGTTAAGTGATAGGCTGCTTTGACACAAAGACTGGTGGAGGCAGGCCATAATTTAGACAGAAAACTCTTTCCTCAAGAGAAGTAAAGCATAGACAAAACTGAATAAGCAAAAGGACCCACAGGAAGAAGATTCAGTCAATATCAACCCTGGTAATTATTTGTTATTTGTGTTTTTCCATAGATTTCTCTTTTTGAGATTTTTACCTTTTTTTTGTGGCAAAACAGCAGCAGGTTTCAAATCCTGGCACACAGTAAGAAACCTCCTTTCCCTTATCTATTTCTGGGCCCATGTCTTCTCATGTGTTATAACAGCATAAAAGTATGTATGTATGCCTAACGTGTGATAGTGTGATAAAATGTAAGAGAACAAATACAACTCAACTCATATAAGATTTAGTTTCATATAAGAGAAAAATCTAGAAATACTCAAAGCCAGAGCCCATTCATAATGCTTTTCGCTAATCAAATATGTGATATACATACGAGTTTGCACACTGTTTAAAATTTTTGCCCAAAATTTATCTTAAAAAATAATTTAGAAAAAAATAAAAAGGGGACAATATTTTAGGTATAAGATAGAGTTATGTAGAAATTTTCAATAGGTTGCAAAGCCTGCGAATTGGAGAGTCTGAAGGACTTAGTGGTTAGTTGTGGCATACACTTTGGAGTCACAGGGGTATGGATTCAAGCCCTGGCTATACAAATTACATGCCACATTACCTTTATAAAAGGTATAACCTCTCTTTACCCTCTTCCCATTATCTGTAAAATGGGTCTAGTAAGACCTACCTCCAATTTTTGTCTGAAAGAGGTAGTGTTCAGAAAAGTGCTTGGTGCTTAGGAAAAGTAAGCATGGAGTAATAATATGTATATGTTGTTTTTAAAATGTATCTCTAGGAAAATATTAGAGAAATAAACGTTCATTTTTATAAGAATGAATCAGTTTCCATTTTAAAAAGCAGGTGATTTTAAATCTCATTTCCTAAGAAAAAAAACCCGCAGTCATGGACAACAGCGTGGTAATGGCCAGGGGGATGTTGTGGGGATGGAGGGAGATAGAGGATTTGGGGTGGTAAAAATACAATACAGGCCGAAACCGGTTTGGCTCAGTGGTAGAGCGTAGGCCTGCGGACTGAAGGGTCCCAGGTTCGATTCCTGTCAAGGGCATGTACATTGGTTGCTGGCACATCCCCGGTAGGGGGTGTGCAAGAGGCAGCTGGTCAATGTTCATCTCTCATTGACGTTTCTAACTCTCTATCCCTCTCTCCTCCTCTCTGTAAAAAAATCAATAAAATATATTTTTAAAAAAATACAATACAGCACAGATGATGTGTTGTAGAATGGTGTACCTGAAACCTATATAATTTTTCTAGCCAGTGTCACCCTAATAAGTTCAATAAAAAGGAAAAAATTGTGACAGAAAATTTTGATCACTGACTGAAGAACATATGGAACATGTAAAACCATATATCAATAAATAAATATAATTTTTAAAAAAATAACATTTGATAACAGTGGCAAAACTATCATTTTTGTTGAATTAATTAAATTAGCACCTTAAGAGCAAGATTTTCTTTTAAAATACATAAGAAAATCACCAATTCCTTCAATCACCACTTATTTATTTAATCAGTGAAAAATTACCTTTGCTTAATTTGTTTCAGCAAACTAATCAAAATATTATGTCTTGCACTGGCCAGTGTGGCTCAGTAGGTTGGGCATGTCCTATTCACTGAAAGGTTGACGGTTCCATTCCTTGTCAGTGCACATACCCAGATTGAAATTGCAATACACAGTAATAGATATTGCGTTTTTAGTTTTGTATAAATTAAATATTTTTAGGCACATAATAAAAAATGCTTTTGCTTATCAAAGAGAATGGTAGTTATCTTTTCCTCATTACTGTCCCGAATCTATTGAAGACTTCATTCATATTTCAATAATCTATAGTTTCTGATCTTTAGACTCCCTCACTTATGTCCAATGATATTAGCTACAAAGCAGGAGACAAAGTAAATTTTGGAAAAAGAAAAATCATAATAACCGAGGAAAGTATTTTGAGGGAATTTACATTATAAAATTTGGCTGAATACATTACACCTCTATAAAATTTCTCAGGTAGTCTAAGCATTGGAATAAATAGTCAGAGGAGAGTCAGAAAGGAGAAAGAAATATACAAGACTCTGCTTGCAAAATACTACGCATATTGAGGCAGAACTTCTGAAAGGTCGCCAGGCCTCTTTGCTGAAGATAAGTCTCCCCTGGGCATCCATTGTCTCTATCCTGTCACTGGCTCTCTTCATTAACGCATGGGGCTTTGCTTTCTTCTTTTTCTTTCCACTTTTGTTGACTAAGGAATTCCAGGTATTTAGGAAAGAAAGATGCAACAATATTTGTATATAACCTGGATGGTTTACAAATTAGTTTTGATGATAAAAGGAAAATCTTTGGTTAGTTTTATTAGTAACTCTACTACTTCTATTTGCATCTAGACTTTTTTCTATTATTTAATAAGGCTGAGAAATTAATTTTGATAACATTTTAATGTATAAAAAGCCAGGGGTCATCATGACTGAAACAAACAAACAGACAACTGAACACAGGCTGCAGGGAAAGACAAGGCTGGTAGGGGGGCTAGTGAGGGATGACCAAACGACTGAACAGCAGGTTTTATAGGGAGACCAGGCTGGTTGCAGGGAGATTAGTTGGGGGCAACCAGGCCATTAGGTGGGGAGCAGTTGGGGGTGATCAGGCAGGTAGGCAGATGAGCAGTTAGAAGTTAGAGGTCCCGGGTTGTGTGAGGGATGTTTTGGATTGGAGAGGGTGCAGGCTGGGCTGAGTGGAAGCCCCCCTCTTATGCAAGAATTTCATGCACTGGGCCTCTAATATATATTACGGTATAAATTGCAAAGAAGAAGAATCACACCAAAAAAGGAGAGTTTTTCTTCTCTGGCCTCCTATTTCTTGTTTATTTAAAAATCAAAGAAATTATGCTTTATTTCTATCCTTTCATTATTTTTAATTGTAGCATTTATACCAATTCCTGTCACCTTCTAAGTTTAGAAGCACACTGCATGAGACTGAAAGATAATTGAGGTCTACCTTATAAAACACTACTACTCTCTTAGCAGATGGGGCTGCAATGAAGTCATTCATAGAGAAGAATGTCTCACTCAGATCGCCATCAAACAAACATACAAGGCTGCCGGCTTGAGGACAGGAAGTGCAGAGGAGGCCAGCAGGAGAAAACCATACATTTGTCAGGATTGACAGTTTGCTTTCTAGTGAGCCCACCACCTCTTCAAATTAATCCCTATTCGGTTTATGGTAGATTGGTATACAATGAGGGCAGGCACAACAAATCAATTCCGATATGATTGCATTTTAGCCGCAGTCATATTTCTCCTAGAAATCTTGCCAGAATCAGCTACTCATTTCATAGGAACATCGATTTCCCTACCTTTACTCTCTTACTCTATTCCATCTTCCAGTCAGCAGGGCTCCTCCTTGAAGAAAAATCCTATAGGCTCCAAAAATCTCCCCAAGGAGTGGCTACAGCCCAGTAAATCCTTTTCATCAAGTGCAAGCACAGGTAGAATTCCATTTCGGCCAAAGCTATTTTAAAAGGTTTCTAATAAAGTGGTTTTGTATGCCAGTAAATTGTCCGTAGTGGTAATATGTATTTCCCATCTTTATCATAACAGTATCATTACCATAAAAAATGCTTTCTAACAGTTGAAACTGTTTAGCATTGTTTTCCTGAGCCCTCTTCCATATTGACCAGTGTGGCCCTTTCTTGATAGCATTTGATGGCAGACTATTTTCCACAAAGAAATGTAGAGAGAGCCTTATGATGAGACCTTCTTTTTCAATGGAGACCTCTGGCAAGGGAAGATTCAGATCACCACCTGCATCCATTGCTCTCACTGGATTTAAAGGTTTCCTATCCTCACCTTTGTCACCATGATAGTAAGGCATAGCTTCCTGGGCTCTTCATTTATTAACCTCTATTAAGTATGCAAGTCTCAAAATCTACTGTGACTCTGGATATTAATTCCTGCTGGCTTCTGACTTCCATAGTTCTCAAACGGTCAGGAGATCTCAGGCACCTTTGAATTAAACATACTCTTCAGTTCATAGTATATTAAAAATCAATTGGTGCCAGGTTCTTGTTTTACTTATTTCCTTTTCTAGCTAAGCCCCAGTCTTAATCTTCCCCATTTCCTAAAATGCATTTAAGATATATTCCTGAATCCTTGAAACACACACACACACACACACACACACCTTTATTTAACTGCACTTTGAGCACTGCATAGTATTATTTAGTAGTTGATCATCCTAAGGTATAGTTAATTTTGTCCTATGCCATGTTGATAGTAGCCTGTGGAACTAATGCTGTGATGAATGTTGTTTTCCCCTCCCATGTGAAGGAATGGGCAGGAAGAAAGAAAAAAAAGGACATCTAACATCTCACCCTGTTCACTCTCCCTTTCTTAGTATTCTGCTCCCTTTTACTCTGAGCTGCCAGTTTTTCTTTTTTCCCCCCTCCCATTGAAACACCAGTATTCAACTAATCTCCTCCTGTTATTCTTAAAAGGTATTAACTGTCTTTTTCTTTTTTTAGGTTGAAACATTCATCAGTTTCCCACAAAAATCTGAGGCCTCAAAGTTAGGTTATACAGAAAGAGACAGAAGTCCATGCTTATTCCCCTTCCTGGCAGGATTTGTAATCACTGTGTTCTTACGCTTCCCCTTGAGTTGGTAGATTGGATTATTGCTTAGCAAATATTCGCTCATTCCCTTCAAACCTTGGTCTCCATGGAAAGAAAACCCTCCCTGCCCCACTAATGTTAGTTGTGGCCATGTGACTTACTTGGTACAATGGTATGTTTGTGTACATGACAAGACTTATAATAACCCTGTAGGCACACCTTCTGGGGTCTGGTATTCTGCTGGTGAGAAGAGCTTCCACAGGATTGCTTCTGCTGCTTCCTGTCTTAGCTCCAGGATGAACCTGCTTGAGCAGACATGTGCTCAAACACTGGCTCTGGAACCAAAGCAACCATCTCCACAGTCTAAAGCAGAGCTGCTCTAGCTGAATCACTGGTGTATGAATAAGAAGTGAGTTCTTATTTCTGTGGGCCGCTGAGATTTGTGATTGTCTGTTATGCAACAAAACCCAATTAACACAGAATTGGTCATAAAAGTACGGTTCTGCCATAATTAAAACTTAAACTATATGGCAGTAATTTGGGAACTGGCAAGTATGATAAGGAAATTGTTACATGCACTTGATAATAATGGTCTATGTAAAGTAGTGGCAAAATACTTGGTAAAACCAAATTTAGTAGTAATAAAGGACAAAATGTATGTACTGAATTGGCAGTGCTGAGCTGGGCAATTTTAAGACAGTTTCTTAAACATATATGCTGGTTGTTTTTAAGTATATATACTAATGTGATGTTAATTTTATATGTTAACTTGAGAGGGCTAAAGGATGCCCAGGTACCTGGTAAACATTTTTTTTTTTTTTTTTTTTTTTTTTTTTTGCCTGTGTCTGTGAGGGTGTCTCTGGAAGAGATTAGCATTTGAATAGGGAGACTGAATAAAGAAACCAACCCTCACTAATATGGGTGGCATGATCCAATCAACTGGGGCCTAAACTGAAATACAAAGGTGGATGAAGGGAGAGTTTTCTCTTCTTGAGATGAGAAGTCCATCTTTTTTTCCTGCTCTTGGATTAGACCTCTAGCTTCTTAGACCTTTGTACTCTGGAACTTAACATCATCAACTTCCATGGTCTTTAGGTCTTTGAACAGAGACTGAATTGTATCACCACCTTTCCTGGTTATCTAGCTTGCAGATGACAGATTGTGGGACTTCTTTGCCTCTTCCTATAATAAATAATGTGAGCCAATTCCTATAATACATCTCTTTTCTTGATCTATGTATGTCCTGTTACTTTGGAGAATCCCAAATAATAAAATTAAATAAGACTATAAGAAAAAAGATGCTTAAAAAGGAATTGATCTATTGTTCATCACAGTTTAGAGGTAATAGACACAGCCCAGAATTTACAAAGTTTAAAAAAAGAAAACCTGTTTCTGTGTCAAAGATGAAATTAAGAGTGTGTTTGTAACACTTCTCATAGACCTCTGAAAGAATTAAGATTATTCTAGTAGATTCCTTTGGCTGCATAAAGGTGATTTTAGAAGAAAATTTGATGGCAGGGTTCAATAAAATCAAATATATCTAAATTACTGGTGAGTAAATCTAGAAAGAAAGACAAGTTCATAAAAGAGCTTTGGGTATAGTTTTGAGCAACTAAATTTCACTAGAAACAAATGCATAGAACACAACATTTTTGTGCGAGTTATATTGACAAAAGTGCAAGCAGCCATATTAAAACAGATTGTATGAGGTATAAAAATATTTTTAGATGCAGAAAGTGGTTGAAAAGCAAATGAATGACGTATTTTTCAATGCTTTCTTTATAAATGATCAAGGAAAATGATGAAAATTCAAGCACTCCCCAGAAGGTGAATTCAAGAACTATGGAAAACTATAGATGGTAAGCCACTGCTAGGAATGAACTGGAGCCTGATCAAAGATTCTTATCTAACACTATAAGAAGAGGCCCTTGTAACATTTAACCAGGCAAATTTTAGAATTTTTTATGGGTCAGTGAATGCTATATTCATTTTTTTTTTTTTATGGAATTGTTAATATTGTTATCTCACCCAAGTTCCATTCTTTTATGCTGGGTATATAGGGAGCAAATAGTTTGGTTTCTTAATTCATATATATATATTTTTTTTTTTGGTTTAAAAGGAAGTAAATTTAGGCCCAATGTAAATGATAAGATTCTAGACTCTGAGTTTGATACCATGGTTGAATTAAACATTTGTTATATTTTCTTTAAGGAGGAAGTAATTGCTCATGAAGTGAATACTTGCAAAGAAGAGGACACACTGAAAATTATATTACTTTTCATTGTATATTCATTCCTCTTCCTCCCGAGCCATGAAAGGACTGCATTTGTTTGCCTAACTGATGTTGGCTTAGATATGCTCAATTGCTTTGGCCAATGGGATACTAATGGATGTGACAAAACAAGGTTTGACATGTATGCTGATGATTACATTATAGAGATCACTCTGAGAAGAGCTTCCTCTTCTGGGCATTCTTTCATCTGGGCCCCAAGAATGAAGACACATAGATGAACACTGAATATCCTTCATAACCAAGCTAAATTTTATGCACAGTCTGAAACACAGCCACCCTGGCTGAATCATATATCCACATCTAAAAGCAAATCCACCCAAATAAATAGCAGATGCATGAAGAAGTAAATGTTCATTATTGTATGTCACTGAAATTTCGTGACTATTTATAACAAAGAAACATAACTGATATGCCATGTCTAGCCAGATTCCAGACTTGCCTAGCTTTTCTAGTTCAAATATTTCTCTGATAGGTGCTTGTGCTAACAACACAGTATTTCTTTGCAATGAAATATCGAATACATCTGATCTATGGCAGTTTATTAGTACCTGTCTACTCAGGTATTATGTTATTCTCACTATATATGATAACATAAAAGAGTTCATTTATTTATGGAACCTTTATATAGGTGTTCTGATAACACAATTAACCTTTAACTCTCTAAACGTGATAGATAGCTCTAGCTGTTCAGCTCAGTGGATAGAGCATCAGCCTACACAGGGGTCCTGGATTCAATTCCAACCAAGGGCACATACCTGGATTGCAGGCTCAAACTCCAGTAGGGGGTGTGCAGGAGGCAACCAATCAGTGATTCTCTCTCATCATTGATGTTTCTATCTCTGGCTCTCTACCTTCCTCTCTGATATCAATATAAATATATTTTTTAAAATCCTATATAATAAAGAGGTAATATGCAAATGAACCACCATGCCCTCACAAGATGGTTGCCTATAACCAGGCCAGCAGGGGGGTTAGTGAGGGATGACCAAACAACTGAATAGCAAGCTGCATGGGGCAACCAGGCTGGCAGTGGGGTTAGTGAGGGATGATTAGACCGGCAGGGGGATTAGTTGGGGGCAACCAGGCCAGCAGGAGGGGGACAATTGGAGGTTACCAGGCTGGCAAGGGGGGCAGTTAGGGGTAACCAAGTTGGTAGAGTGGGGCAGTTGGGGGCCACTAGGCTGGCAGGGGGATCAGTAAGAGGTGACAAGACCAGTGGGGGATTGCAGTTAGGGGTGACTAGACCAGCAGGTGGGTGCAGTTGGGGGCAATTAGGCTGAAAGGGGAGGAAGTTGGGGGCAACCAGGCTGGCAGAGGGAGGCAGTTGGAGGTGATCAGGCCAGCGGGAATCGGGGAAAGTTAAGGGTGACCTGACTGTTAAGAAGGGGGCAGTTGGGGGGTGACCTGGCCAGCAAGGGGTGGGGGTCATTAGGGGTGACCAGGCAAGTAGGCAGATGAATGATTAGGAGCCAGTGGTCTAGGATATGAGAGGGATGTCAAACTGCCAGTTTAGGCCCGATCCCTGGCAGTCAGACATCCTCCATGGGGGTCCCAGATTAGAGAGGGTGCAGGCTGGGCTGAGGGGACTCCTCCCGAATGAATTTTGTACAACAGACCTCTAGTAAAAAATAAATTTAGTAGACAAATGATACCAAGAAAATCACAAATTTTCTACACAAAATACATTTATTCAAATATATACTATGTGCAATATATAAAGAAATATCCTCCAACTTCATTCATGGCTTTTTATATAGAACATATTAAAAATGTATTTGAATAAATACTGAATGACTCATATGAATTAATATGCTTGTGTTGTATAACTATAAACAAATATAAAAGGGTGTGGGTTGTTTTCAGTGAATGTGTGCTTCAATATATTCACTATATATTTTCTCTATTGAAAATTTATCAGTTATAAGGTCTCTATCATACATACATACAAAATTGAGTCAGTGATTTATTAAACATCTTTTAAAAAAAAAATATATGATTTTATTGATTTCAGAGAAGAAGGGAGAGGGCAAAAGGAATAGAAACATCAATGATGAGAGAATCATTGATCGGCCATCTTCTGCACTACCACCTCTCTCCTCTTCCCTCCCACCCACTGGGGATTGAGCCTGCAATCTGGGAATATGCCCTAACCAGGAATCAAACAATGACTTTCTGGTTCATGGGTTGACACTCAACCACTGAGCCACACCAGCCCAGGTAGAAGATGACTCTTTTTTAAGAAAACCATATTTTTTTAAAAAATTATGAGTATATTTTCTGTATAAAAAGTTCTTAGTTCCCATTAAGGAACATGACCTTTTCATGCCAAATCCTGTCTCTATACACACCAGTAAACAAGAAAGAGTAGAGTCAACCACCTATAGATTCTCAACTTTATAAATGCCAAACTGAAGTTTTTATAACTTTCTCAAGAGCATGGATTAGATTCATGTATATACTGCCACAGAGATTTATCAGTTAACAGACCTTTCCTCTTGACTCTTTGATTGATGTATGGTAAATTGTGACTGTGCATTCATCCAGCAAAGTCAGAAACTCTGAAAGTACTACTTTTTAAGATAAAAATTATTTTTATTCATTTATCTATATGCTATAGACTGAATTGTGTCTACCCAATGTTTACACATAGGAGCCCTAAACTCTCAATGTGATTAATTTGGAAATAGGCCTTTTAGATGACAATTAAGGTTAAATGAGGTCATTAGGTAGGGTCTTCATCTGATAGGATTGATGAGCATATAAGAAGAGGTAGATAGAGAGATCTCTCTCTGTGCATATACACCAAGGAAATAAAACAGGTCCAGGCCACCTGTCACTACTTGAGTCAAGTTAAGCAGAGACAAGTTTGAATCATATGAGTTTTTATTTCAATAATTCTGGCAGTATGGAGAGAGCAGTGGTCATCCTGTAAATTCTCCTCTGACCTGCCTACTAGCTGGCTAATTATATATGTACTAGAGGCCCGGTACACAAAATTCATGCCCTGGGGGTGGAGGGGTCTCCCAGCCTGGCCTGTGCCCTCTCACAGTGCAAGAGCCCTGTGATTGATCACACCAAAGATGTAGGCCATGCCCACCCATCTGGGACTCCTCAATGGATTGCCCTAAAGTGGTAGGCCAGAGTCAGGATCCCACCTTCATGCCATATGGAGCCGCAAGCCCCTCCTCTGCATAGCACACCCGTGTGCACATGCAGTCTCCCTAACCCATGCGTGCCTGCCGCCCAGGCAGCCTCCTGGTAATTGTTCATTGTGGTATGAAGGTATTATGGCATGGGGGTGTCACGACCACATAGGCTTTTATTAATAAGGTGAGGATACAGGCTACATGTTGCAAGGTGGGGGTGGGGGGGTAAGAGGGCAGCATAAGGGCTACCGAAACTGTGGTCTGTGTGCCTCCTTCCAGGACCTTGCAGTCTGATAACAAAGTAGCTATGATAGGGACAGAAATAGAATATTGGGTTCCAGCTATAATTGTAAGATATATTAGTTATGCTCTGTTAACCATGATTGTTTTCTTCTGATTAAAGAAGGCACATTCTAACCTGGCTGGGAGTTGCATGTGGGAACTGAGAGCTCACCTGGAAATGCAGACATCCCTCCCATCAAGGAGCTGCCTATCAGGGGATCTACTCCAAGAGATACCACTTAGGAAAAGTAAAGTTAAAAATCTACTGTTCTAAGAGATAACAGTTGCCTTGGACTATGTATATAATTATTAATAAATATTTAGAATTGTAAAAATCTAAAAAAAAAACAAAAAACAAGCTTGATAATGTTTGCCTTATAAAAAAGTTCCATGTCCAGATTAGAAGTACCGTGACCCCATACTTGTATTCATATTAGAGGGAGAGAACAACATCTTTTTCCAATGTTTCAAGTTACTTTTAACAGACAAAATATGCATGTGAAGTAGGGTTGGATGACTAACATTTTCTTGCCCATCCATTTGGTTAACTCAGTCAGTCAAGAAGTATTTACTACGTGTTTACTGTGTGCCAGTGTGACTCTAAGCACTAGAATTCAGCAGAGAATATGAGAGGAAAGGTCTCTGCTCACCTGGTACTCATATTGTAGGTTGACATCTCCCTGGCCTCCTCCCTGCAGCCCACTCCAAATCACCAGTATCTTCCTGAAAGAGCTGTACACTTGACCACATCTCAACTTTTGCAGCTGCTGCAGGACAGGACACCAGATTGTCTGGCTCCCATAGCCAATGGGGCTTCCATTCTCAAGCCCCACAGGACATTAGCACACAAAGAAGCAATTCTCAATCAGCTATCCCTCCAAGGCTCAGTACAGAGGAGGCAAACACACAGATCTCCCAGTCTCTCAGAAAGAGATTTATCTGCATATTTTAAAAGCAGCTGCCTGAGGGTCAAGCTTCAAATTTAACAGGCAGGAGGGAATGACTACAATCCTCCCCAGAGATGGAGAAGTGGGTTTTTGGAATTGACTCAAAAGCAAATAAAACTAAAGCAAAAAATAAAGAAATGGACTACATCAAACTAAAATATTTCTGCGCGGGCAAAGAACATCATCAATAAAATGAAAAAGGCAGCCTATGGAATGGGAGAAAATATTTGCAAAACACTTAAGCCCTAGGAGTAAGCATAAAAATATACAAAGGAACTCATACAATTCACCCCATTAAAATCACAAAATCATCCAATTAAACACTGGACAAAGGACCTGTATAGAAATTGTTTCCCATTAATGGCTGACAAGTACATGAAAATGTATCAAGATCGCTAATTAACAATAAAATTCAAATCAACACCATGAGATATCACCTCAGGCCTTTTAGAATGGTTGTCATAAAAAAGATAGGAGATAATAAACCCTGGCAAGGATGTGGAGGAAAGCAAACCCTTGTACACTGTTGCTTCAAATGCAAACTGGTGCAGCCATGAGGAAAACATCATAAAGGTTTCTCAAGAAACTGAAAATAGAACTACCCTCCTGTCTACAATCCCACTTATAGGTATACCTCCAAAGGCAATGAAATCACTATCTTGAAGAGATATTTGGACTTCCCTGTTTACTGCAGTGGTATTCACAATAGCTAAGCTGAGGAAATGTAGCATTCTGCAAGCCAGAGTAGGTGAGTTATTACTTAGAAGATGTTGGCCATACAAGTGATTTTTGAAAATGAGCTTGCATAGGAGGGACAGTTTCTAAAAACTATAGGATCAAAAGTTTGAACCAGAGAATCGGACTAACTATAGGTGAGAAGATTGAAAACTGAAAACATCTTCATTTTATCTTCTTTTAAAAATATATTTTATTGATTTTTTACAGAGAGGAAGAGAGAGGGATAGAGTTAGAAACATCGATCAGCTGCCTCTTGCACACCACCTACCGGGATGTGTCTGGAATCGAACCCAGGACCTTTCAGTCCGCAGGCTGATGCTCTATCCATTGAGCCGAACCGGTTTCAGCTCTTCATTTTATCTTATGTGCAATGTTATAACTCAAATAATATTAATACTTATTGAAATAAGGACCACCTCTAAAGAAAATAGCTTGTTAATTTTTAACAATGCTAGCCTGTAGATAATGCACTACTAAGCACGATCTGAAATCAAAACAGAACAAAAACAGAATATTAACAATATTGGGAAACCAGACACTAAAGCAAATACTATATCATTGTATTTTTAAATTTGATGGATACTCATGCGATTCTATGAATAGGAAATAGAGTGCTGAGGGGAGGAGAGATTGAGCAAAAGAGAGAGATAGAGAACTCATGGACATGGATATCAGTGCTGTGATTGTGGTGAGGAGGGTAGAGGTGGAAGAGGGCATAGAGGGGATACATGATGATGGAAAAAATAAAATTAAATTAAAAAATTTTAAAAAGAAATAGAATGTAATGTAAAAAGTAAAATATTGGGAAGAAATACATTATTGTTTAATTCTTGGTTTTGTATATACAATGAGATATTTTGTTTTACACATATAGTAGAATATTAAAAATAAAAATAGTGATGAATATAAGCTTGAGGTTCCAGTTATTAGAGCCAAAAGACAACTATCCTACAAAAATCTGCTCATTAAATTTACCAACAAGGGATGATAACCACTATGTGAATTCGGGATATATTATATAAAGTGCTATTTCATGTATTATCTTTTGAGAGTCTAAATAAGTAATTTGATGCACTATGAAGTGATTCAAATATCACCGTTGATAATTAGAGAATAAGTAAGTATAGTAAAGTTTAATAAATGTATGACAGAAATCTATGAAAGTTTATAATGGTAATTTCTTGGTTGCAGATTATGAACAATCATTGTTTCCTTCTCTATATTTCTCTTCACTTTTTTATGGAGTGTGTATTTATAGTGAGCATTTTCTTATAAATCAAAATTTCTTATAAATATAAAAATAATAAAATATTTATACAAATTTCTGACTCAAACATACATGATCTTGTGATTTTTCCCATGTGGTTGAATTGAGTATTTCAATTTGTGTGAGAGAAAAAAAAAAAAAAGCCAAACAAATAGAATTATTTGGATATACTGCTTCAATTAGTCAATGGAATATTTTGTTGTTGTTATGTAATAAGTCTAGAGGACAAGGGATTCAAAACACTTTAATGTTAAACTTTGCCCTCGATGTTTTGGTATATGAAGATAGAACTGGGTATGTTTATGTGTGTGTTTTCCTTTCCAGATGCTATATGATTGTTACTAAACTCAGAATTATGATAGAAACATAGGTACAGAGTGGTTTCAACTAATGTTTTCTATGTTTATTGTTTCCAACTAGAACCCATTTGCCCTGGCTTAGCATCTTTTACCTTAAACTAAAGCTTATTTAACTTCATTGTTAGCTGATGATATTGTAGGTTTGCCATTAATTTTTTTGAATATCAAAATGCAATGGTACATTTAGTGGTCAATAGGAGTTTAATTGAAAAAGACACATATATTTAAAGATATTGGAACTAATTTTGCCAGAATTTTAAAATATCCATTGATTTAATAAGCTTTGCATTTTACTTAAAGACTGAGTTGCATTTTTTAAAATTATTTAATTGGCCATTCTCCAAAAAATATAAAAATTGAACAAAACTCTATTGTCTAAATGATTTCCTAGTTATTTTATTCACGTTCTTTTTACATATTCTTCTAACTACTAATGCTTTGTTAAGAACAATAGCATTTTCTTATTTTTAAAGCTTTCTCTAGCTACAGATTCACATGCTGCAATTGTTAAAGGATTATACAATTTTAAAATTAAAAATTTTTCTTGAATATAAAATATTTACTATCATGTAAACAATATTATTTTGTTAATTATGAGTTACTATTGATAATTTAGGTAGAAAATTGAGTGTGTGATCAACCTAGAGAATATTATGCTAAGCAAAATAAGCCACTTCAGAGATGGACAAATACCATATGATCTCACTAATACATGGAATCTAATGAACAAAATTTACTGATGAACAAAATAGAACCAGATGCATGGATACATGCAACATATTGACAGGGGGGTGGGGTGCCTGGATAAAGAAGGTGAAGGGTTTAACTAAAGAACATATATGTCTACCCTATGGACACAGATAACAGTGTGGTAAAGGCCAAGGGAGCGGGATGAAAGGGTGGGTGAAGGTAGGCAAAAGTGGGTGGGAGGAGGGGCAATGGGGAACATCTGCAATGGTGTCAATATTAACATTTTTAATAAAATAAAACAGTATGCTACTCTTTTGAGTCATATTATATTTTGTATAAAAACATCAAGTATAAAAAAATACCACTTTATTATAGCTTTTATTGTATATCTTCAAGTTTTTAATGATATTAAAATCTATAATTAACAATTAAGGAAGAAAAATGGTATGTGACAACCTAGAGAGAAAAAGTTTCCATAAAAGTTTAGAGTGTAATAAGAATATTCCTCTCTGTATATCCCACTTTTGCTCACTTTCACATATATTCCACAACATAAATCTTCAGTTGAAATTCACCAGAGGAAAGCTAGAAATCAGGCATTAGAGAATACATCAGGGAGGACTTGGAAGTTAATTATCTTCAAATATGAGAAGGTCATCATACAACAAGGGGATATATATATTACTTCAAAGGGTAAATGTTACCTGAAGGAAAGATATCCAAACACGAACAGAAAACAATCTAACAAGACAATAGTGTAATTTCACTGCCTGTAGGGGCTATGTTTGGATTAAAACCTTATCAAGCTTTAAAACCCTAGCAGTAACATTTATAACAAAGCCTACAGGTCGCTGTACAATTTGTCTCCTAACTCCCACCTCACCTGGCCATTTAGCTCCCTTTCTACAGTCCCCAGCACTGGCTTGCTCTCCTATTATTTGCCTCAGGAACTTTGTGATACTATGATGCCTTTAACAGATGAGCTTCCCCCTACTCATTCACCTTTACCAAATTAACTGCTCTGATGATCCAGAGCTAGGACACACCAAAGTTACTGTAAGATGTGGGTCATATATAATTTCTCCCTTTGGTCCACAGCTGATTATTTTGAGGTAAGATAATCCTAATGGCTTCCAAATTTACCATGCAACTGTACACATGATCTGTTAATTCAAAAGTTTAGCTGTGGAAAGGACAATTGGAAAAATAATCAATCCCAGGAAGAGTGACACAAAGAAAATACCAAAACTTTCCTCATATGCTTGAATCCCTCCAGAATTTGAAAAGCAATCTGAACCACAAAGAAGTTTGCTATATTAAATAATAATCGCTATCGCAATGTATTTAAGTGACTGTAGATTGCGTAATTGGGATGACACTAAAATGTAGCCATATTAACAATAAGTAGCATATGTATGAAGATACTCTAATGAGGACCAAGAGAGACATTATGGAAATCCAAAGACAAAATTTCAGAATGGATGAATATTAATGTGAAATTTAAATAATAATGGCCTAATAATGGAACCAACGTATAATGGTAGTCATATTTGTATCTATGCTCATTTAAATACTTCAAAGGTACAATGATTTTTATTGGAATGAGGTGTAGCATTTTAGGTGTAGCATTTTTTTTTAAACATTCAGCCATCATGAGAGGCCTTGTTAAACAAAGGATGGTTTGCACAGGAAATTTTCTTATTGTTATCCTTTTGTTTCCTTTATTAACATTTAACTCTGCTTTCTCATAAATATCTTCTTGGGTTCTTTTTCAGATTTATCTCTAAATATCATATTTAATTATCACAAATCACAGACCAAAGGAAAAAAAAATCAGCACCTCTACTTTGTTTATAAAAGTAACTACATTTCATAATAGCAAAGCAGCAGGCAATTCAAATGCAAAAAAGGCAAACATCATTTTTTATAATTTAGCTTATATAAAAGTTAACTCTTTCCACATTAACAAAGAATCTTTTTGAAGTAACACAAGAAAAACTGACTTCCAATTAAGCCTAAAGCATATACAAATCAAGTCTAATTAGCCCAGTCCTCTAAATATGATCTGCAATTATGAGATAAATCTACCCACAGAGATTTATTAAACCTTATTATTTTTTAACTGAAACTTCAATGAGCCTGCCTTTAGCTGCACCCTGTAGTGACTGGCAAGGTTTTCCTAATCCTTCTGGTTCCTCAGGTACACTTTCCAAACAAATCCTGTGGGGGGAGGGGAGGAGAAAAAAACAAAACTATTTTATGCCATTATTGCTGCTGGAACTAGATTTGGTTAGCCCCTTTTTGTTTTCCTGTCTTCTATTAGTTTTGCTCGTCCATTTTCCTAACCACTGCCAACTAGAAATAAACAGCGGTGGCTCTATATTCATTTATTTACTGCTTTTGAAATATCTAATACAATCACAAAGGCTGAGGTTGTGCAGCAACACAAAATGGTCACCTAAGTGCAGAAATGGGTGGCAAAAGTATGGTTCTTAGCAAACCCACTGTACTGCATCAATGATGACATTGGTCCGAGGACAGCTCAGATTGTAGGTAAAAGAAGCATCAACTTGAAGTAATGTGCTACCCAGAAAAAGAAACATAAGAAAGAGAGTCACGTGCATAGGACAGAAACAAGAGCTTGTTAGTTAGTTCATCTTGTCTCCACAGCACAATCTTCTTAAAACATTGCCAAATGCTTTGCTCAGATTTGGTTTACTTAACCAGGGAATGAGTTTTTCCTTAGTTTTTAACAACATGACCAAGAAAAAGTACCTTTTCATTTGTTTAATGCTCAGATTTTTCTGTTAATAAAGTCATTGAGTTGTATCAGCTAAATATCACAAATGACCCTTTTCCTTCTTAGCAGATAAAACATTATCCTCCTGGTTAATTTTTAACAAGAGGCGTGTTTTGCTTATTTGGTTGGCTGCTGTGCTGAGAATGTTTTGGTGCATCCTTTCTCTGCTGTGAAATACCTGCCTGCTTTCCAGTAGAAGTTAGGGGCAGAGCAAGTTGAAGCAGTGCATGTGCAGGTTATGTGGCAACCCTGGTTTCAGTCATAATGAAAGACCCCCAGAGGGAGACCCTCACTCTGTCCCACGGACAGACGGCGACCCCAATCAACCGCAGGAGGCGTCACTTGATGCAAACAGCAAGAGGCTTTATTCCAGCGCGCTGGGGCTCAACTCGTAACTCACGCAGGAGCAGAGGAGTCGAGCCCCGAGCAGAAAATCTTACAAGTATATATAGGCAAAAACTATATGTCGGGAGGGGTTACACACGGAGGGGGAAGAGGGGAACAAAGGAATTCTAAAAGGGGAGACTGGGTTTGTTAATAACATATTTTATGACAGGGCTTGCGCTAAGTCAACAGTCCTGTCCGGTAATCTCGCACTCTATTTCACTTTGAACTGTCAAAGCAAGGTTTACTCTGTTATCCTGTTTCTCTTATCTTGTCGGAGTAGACCTTGCTCTGTTTACTCCCTGCTCGGGGCTATTTCCTGAGACAACTTTAAGGGTCCTGTTCCCATCACTGGCGGGGGCCTTGGATAGTTGAGATAACACAGACAGCTTTTAAACATTTTTATTCTTTCATTCCCCCATTTGCTTTTTGGTAAGTTCTAATCATGGAACTTCTGTCTCTACATATCCTTCTCTGAGGCTATCTCCCTGGCTGAGGGACTGGTAGTGCTGTCTGAGTATTAATACCTGTACAGCACTTATTCTCTCCCTGATGAAGGTGACTAGGTGATTTAAGATACAGGGCCCAAAAGTGAGAATTAAAAGCAGTATAATAAGGGGACCCATCAGGGTGGATATGAGGGTGGTGAACCAAGGGGACCGGCTGTACCAACTCTCAAATCACCTTTGATGCGCCTCCCGATCTCGTTGCTTTGTTTTTAATTTTTCTCTAAGTTGGCTGAAGCTCCCTTTTATGACTCCAGCGTAAAAAAAAAATAGGTCTAAACCCCGTCTATTCTGGAGAATAATTTTAGCTAGGGAGCTCAGTGACCCTTCTAACTTGCTGATTGTACTTTCAATAGTGCTAAGGTCAGTATCTATCTGTTGGCTCAATTCTTTTTAGTCCTGGTTCCCCTTAACAAGGGCTGATGTTCCTACAGCTGTTGATCCTGCAATTTTAATTCCCAGTAAAAGGGGAATAAGGACTGGAGCCCTCTTAACTGCTATAGCTATTACTAAGGTCATTAACCAGAGGGGCCAGGAAAATAAGTTTTTATACCAATTTCTTTCTTGTTTTCTCTATTTCTCTCTTTCTGCTCTCCTATTCCCTTGCATATGTAACTTTACTTAGCCCCGGACTTTCTCACTGGCTAGCAAAAATGTTCTTACAGTTACCAAAACCTCCAGTACCACAGTTCCCATTAGTACTGTCTTCACTGAAGTCCAGTTCCCCTCCTGCAGGCATCAAGTCTCCTCCTGGCCTGTGTGGAGCCCAGGCTAGGGATCTCGCGGGTGAGGCTGCTGGTTGCCAGGATCCAGGTTGTTTTCTGTGCAGGAGCTGGGAGTGGTGTAGCCAGGTCTGGGTGCCATCTATTTCAACAGCCGTGGGCGTGCTCAGGACAGCAGTGTAGCATCCCTTTCAGGTTGGGGTGAGTCCTTGGACAGTGAACTTCTTTCCGGGCTGGAAGGGGTGTACAGGGTCCACGGTGGCACTGGCAGTGCATCCGGAACAAGCAAACTGCAGAGCCTGTAAGGACTTGAGCAAGGAAATGGTTACCATACATGATCCCCTCCCAAAAAGGGGAAATTTGTCCCAGTAAGGGGTACACTTGGCCCTCAAGAGGGCAAAGGACAGGGGGTTGGTCCAATTTTCACCGATTCTAAGACACATTTAGCTAAACCCCCTTCCTCCCGAGTCGCACCTACCTGTCCTAAGGCTAGAGCTATACTCTGAGATACCTTAGCTACCAAAGTGGGGCTGTTATCTGATAGTGGGGTATACCTCAACCTAGTCTGAAGTGTCTATAAAAACTAGACCTTAATGCTGGTGGTTTAATCTCTGAAATCCACCTACCAATGCTCTCCTGGGGAGATTCCCTGGGACCCGAATTCCCAGGGGGGATCCCCTTACCTTGCTTAGCATTTACCTGTGCACAGACAGTACTTCTAGCAACTCTGCCTCACAGAAGTTCAGAAGTCTTGGTGACACTTAACCTGGTGTCACCGGGCAACTCTGACCTAGAGCCTCTGGGACCAACAGTCTTGTCATCTGGAGGGTACATCAACCATCTGGTCCTTCAGTGGCTTGCTTCTGTTCAGCCAATTCCTTCTGGCTGCAGTTAGTAACCCTCTTTCCTCTGTGGATGGCACAGTGTCTCCATCAAAGGGCCTGGATTAAGGCCAAAAGTTCTGGAGCTGTGCCCAAATGGTGTGGTCCAGGGTGACTACCGCTGCCCCTGCATATCAGGTCCCATCCTGAACGTAACTGCTCCCATCCGTGAACAGTACCTTGTCATCTGTTACCTCTGTACAGTCATGAATGGGTTTCTTATCATCATCTGGAAGCAGGCCGGCAGGGTTGTTGGCCAGTGTCTTATGGAACCGGACGCATGGCTGGTCCAGGAGAAGAGCGTGGCACTGGGTGATATTTGACATCCATCTCTCTGGAGCACCTCAAAGGAGGGCCTCAACAGCATGGGGTGTTGTCAGGGCTAGCTCCTGGCCCAGAGTCTGCTTATCTGCCCCCTTCATAGTCTCTTAGACAGATAGGCAATAGGTCTCTTCCAGGAACCTAGAGACTGAGTGAGAATCCCTTTGTCAATGCCCCTTACCTCACTCATATAAAGGTGGAAGGGCTTCGTAACATCTGGCAAGGCTAGGGCAGGTGCTGAGATGAGAGCCTTCTTTAGCTCCTCAAAGGCCTGTTGTTCTACTTCAGTCCAGTTCAGCGGCTGCGTTCCTCCAGTACGTGTTCTTTCTTAGGTCTACAGTCCTTCTTGATGTCCAAGGAAAACAGTCAGTTTGTCTGGTGACTCCCTGGACTGATATCTTCCTAGAGGTCCCATCGGCTCTGTCAAGACTGAATAAACTGCCCAGTGCTCACCAGGAAATTAATAGCTTTGCCTCTCACTTGTGAGGTTACCCTTGGGGGCTTAATTGAAAGGAACCCTGGTCCTGTCAGTCTTCTTCCTTGAGGTTAAAAAAACCCTTGGAATCTAAGTCTCCCTTTCTTTCAGATCTTCTCTGTCTCTTCTGGCCTCACCTTCTGTCTCTCTCCCTCTCTAATCTCTGTCCTTTCCTGTCTTTTGTTCATGTCTTTCTCCCTCACTCTCTCACATATATACTTATATTTATACACCCATATTATTTTCTCTTTCAATCTTTGTTTCTGCTTCTGTCTAAATCCTTCCCTCTCAGACTCCCAGAGTCTCTTTCTTAAGTCTCTGTTTTGTTCTTTCCCTCTCTCCCAGTTTCTCCTTTTCATTATATATATAATTTTTATAAAAATTTTTACTATTTTACATTAGCTTTTAAATCTTCTTTCTATGTCCTTCAAAAATCTATAACAGTACCTCAAATCTTCTATTATTTTAGAATATTTAGAAAAGGCAGAGGGAAGAGAGAGCAGGTCTAGCACTCTGTTCCCAGTAGCCGCTTGAATTTTAAACTGCCACATTCTTCCTACAGATAAAGATCTCAGATTCTGATAAGACTGAAAAGGGGAACAGGAGAACTTTAACTGTGCCTTTAAGTCCCCTAATAGAACACGGTGAAAAGTGTCCAAGCAGTCACGGGGGGTTAAACCATGTTTTTACATTGTTTTAATACAATTCTAAATAAATTATAAACCCTTGTGATGAAGTTTACTTAAATCTATAAAGTAGATACACATGACTGAAACCAAAAATGATTCCTATAGTTTAAACAAAATACAAGATGCAGGTACAAGCTCAATTCAAGCTTATAATGCAATTAGAAATGATAACAACAATGGCATATGAGAAAAGCAAAACAAAACAAATTAATATGGCTATCATTTTTTTTACATTAAGAGAAAAATATATGACTTGGCCTACTTTTTCACAAGAGGCACACTATAAATTCCCAACAAATTTACTTAGGTCTGTATGAAACAATCTGGATAGGGCTCAAGCATCATATAGATTCCTCATCTGACAAATGAGAATAAATTAATCCTTGAGATCTTTGATCATTACTGCTTATTCTTAACACATGTAATACAGTTTAGCCTGCCATATTCTAGGCATTTAGTTACTGCAATTAACTTTTTCTAATTTAATTTTTACTTAAGTAGCTATGACTCTGCTTAGCTGATATCAATGACAAAAACTAAACATTGTAAGCAAGGCCATGGAATTACCTGCCACTCCCTGCAGATCACATTAGCATTCAAATGCAAATGAACACATTCTTTAGCTGAAGACTTTTAGCCTTTACCATTATCAACTAGGTAGTTTCCACCTCATGGTGGGGAATTTCAAAAGCTGCTTACAATGACTTGGGAAATTAGTTTTAATTTATCTGCTGCCTCCAGCTACTCAACTCCTGGAGGTGAATGGAGGCAGGGAGCAACCAGGTCCCAGGTGGCAAAGGCGGTGCTGCCACCAGGGTGTTTAATAGTTGCTGGCAGTCATCCCAGGTGGGCTGGTGAGTGTAGAATACAGACTCCAGTAAAGTTATCAGCCTCTGGGGGTTCTGCGAAAAAAGAGGGATTCTGATTCTTCCAATTGTACAAACCAGAGGAGGTGAAAAGAACATAAGTCCTTAGGCTCAGCCCATGGGAGTCCATCTCCCCCACCTCCCTAAGCGGTCACAGGGCGGCCGTTCGGCTTTCACTAAACTGAGCTCCCGAACGAGTGTGGGGAGGGCTGAGGGGGAGCTCGTCAAGGGTGGTCCCTTTCCTATCCCCCTCACCAGAGCTGGAAGAGTCAGGTGACACAGGGGGCTCCTTCTCCATGGCTCCTTCTCGGGGCAAAGGGAGATACTCCACTCTCATCTGGGATCTCACTGGGGGGTCAGGCCCCTTCTTGCTTGGCGAGGTAGTGGAGGCAGCTGCGGCCACATAAGGGGGTGGGCAAGGGAATTTCAGGCCCGACATTGAGTCTTCCTCAGGAGCCTCTAAAACAGGGGGTGCTGAGGGCGCCTGACTTGGCTTCTCTCTGCTCGCCTGTGGCCGGGTGAGTAAGACGGACCTGGGAGGTCTCTTTCCCAATTTTCCTTTGTCAGGGAGACAACCACACTCCTTCAGCCATCTGGGATTATCAAAAAGAACATCAATCCAGATATCAATGTATGGAATTTGGTCCGGATGCCCAGGGCTCCTATAGACTATCCGCCGGACTCCCGTGCAGGGCCCCATGTCTAGGGTCCCTGTTGAAGGCCAATCAACCCCAAATGTCGGCCACTCCAATTCACAGTCTCCGGAGAGTGAAGGCATCTACCGAAACACCATAGCCTTCACCTCGTTTTTAAGTCCGGAAAATTTTTAACCATGCATTCAAGGGGACTTAGGTGACTCTCCTTTGAGTTTCCTTGTCCCATTTTTCTCTTTCTTCCCATTTATAAACAGTTAGGCAATAAATAATTCCAAAACAAACCCAAAAGAGTAAAAACAAAAACACTTTTACCAATTCCCACACACTCGATTGCGGCCGCACTCTCTCAAAACTCACAACAATACTCATTCAGACCAGAACAACACCTGATTGCCGGGACTCGAACCCGACACCTGATTGCCAGGACTCGAACCCGACACCCAATCTGAAGCACAATTAACAGAAATGCCACAGACATGAGGACCCACCTTGTCCACCTTGTCTGCCACAAACACACAACAGAATCAGACGGGCGCGATCTTGGCAATCTCTGACCCAACAGTTGAACTCGATCAGCGCCCTTACAGTAGGAGACTGCCAGGCGTCCCTGGCTCTCCTCCTCCCTTGGGGCGTCCCCCAGGGTTGCAACCTGTGGCCCTTCGGGCACGTCTACCGACCACTGTTCGGCGACTCGCCGAACGGCTGCGAACTCAGAACCAGATCAGATAACAGAAGTGCGCACACAGAACCAGATCAGATAGCAGAACACAAGACAAAGACAGACAACTTCGGGGTACCCCTTCTTACCTCCAAGGTCAGCTCCGCAGATGAGGGGTGGTCGTCAAATCCCGGACGAGCCCCCAAGATGAAAGACCCCCAGAGGGAGACCCTCACTCTGTCCCACGGACAGACGGCGACCCCAATCAACCGCAGGAGGCGTCACTTGATGCAAACAGCAAGAGGCTTTATTCCAGCGCGCTGGGGCTCAACTCGTAACTCACGCAGGAGCAGAGGAGTCGAGCCCCGAGCAGAAAATCTTACAAGTATATATAGGCAAAAACTATATGTCGGGAGGGGTTACACACGGAGGGGGAAGAGGGGAACAAAGGAATTCTAAAAGGGGAGACTGGGTTTGTTAATAACATATTTTATGACAGGGCTTGCGCTAAGTCAACAGTCCTGTCCGGTAATCTCGCACTCTATTTCACTTTGAACTGTCAAAGCAAGGTTTACTCTGTTATCCTGTTTCTCTTATCTTGTCGGAGTAGACCTTGCTCTGTTTACTCCCTGCTCGGGGCTATTTCCTGAGACAACTTTAAGGGTCCTGTTCCCATCACTGGCGGGGGCCTTGGATAGTTGAGATAACACAGACAGCTTTTAAACATTTTTATTCTTTCAATAACACACACTTAAAAACTGGCCACACATAGGTAAATTAATCATTAGGTTGAGAACATGAGTGTCAATAAAAACACTAACTTCTATAAGGGATATCTCAGTTGATAAGGATCAGTTTCTTAACTTCAGCATTGACTCCAACATTTATGTTTATATGTGTATTTCTCTTTTATAAAAAAAATTAATAGAGGCCTGGTGCATGAAATTTGTACATGAGGGATCCTCTCAGCCCAGCCTGCATCCCTGGTCCCCCCTGCTGGCCTGATGACCCCAACTGCTGTTTCCTGCCAGCCTGATTGCCCCCAAAAGGCCCTCCTTGCTGGCCTGCTTCCTCCCAACTGCCCCCTCCAGCCAGCCTGGTCGCCCCTTTCTGCATGGTCCTCCCCAACTGCCCCCTCTGCTGACCTGGTTGCCCCATGTATTCTGCTGTTCAGTCATTTGGTCATCTCCCACTAACCCCTCTGGCAGTCTGGTTGTCCCATGCAGCCTGCTGTTAAGTCATTTGATCATCCCTCACTAATCCCCCTGCTGGCCTTGTCACTATACTCAGCCTGTTCGGTCACTCATCCAGTTGTTTTAATTGAGACATCCCCTAGCTTTTTATATATTGGGATAGTTATATGCAATATTATATTAGTTGTAAGTACACAACATAATGATTTGATACTTCCATGTATGGATGTTATTTACTAAACTAAGGTTAGTAACCATCTGTCAGCTTGCAAAGTTATTGGGCTATTAACTATATTCCCTATGCTATGTATTCATCTTTTGACTTATTTATTTTATAACTGGAAGTATTTACCTATTCTATGTGCAAGTATTTTTGTCAGCATCAATGGAATGAACTTTTCAACCCCTCTATCAAAAGTTTTATCTGGGTATGAATCTGGAATTTGATTCTTACATCAGTAATATAATATTAATACATAATGCACACAGAATAGCTATTCATCCAAAACTAGTTCTTGGCAGAAATGATAGTGTTGACAAAGATAATATGCAGCCTTGAAAGCTAATATTTTTATTTCTCTTATTATCTGGCCAAATGATCCTGCCTTTTTTTCTAATACACTTAGGTTGTTTTAACCTAGGCGATGAGGTGTAAATTCTGTTCACATTGTGTCCTCCTCTGCCAACGTTGTATTAGTTTAAAAATTGGAATATGTAATAGATGTTGTAGTTGCTGAAGAGTTTGATGTCTGCTATTACCAGTATATATTGATTGATTCCCTTGGGTTACCTCACTAGCATTTTAAGTCTGACAGCACACAAAAAATTTAGTAGAGAAAAAAATGCTTCAAGAGCATTCACTTCATAAATGACTGTATTAGAAAAAAAAAAAGTCACCTAAATATCTAGTATTTGTGGTTAAGAGGGGTTTTGTGCATGTTTACCAATGCCATACAAAAATCACTGTACAGGCACTGTGCTGAGCAATGGAGATAATGAAGATAGCAAATGGGAAATAGATATTTGCACAAAAGCAAACTATTGTAAAACCTCTATGAAGGGAATGACCTAGTTTGTTGTATTCACTATTGTATCTTTGGTAGATATAGACATGAAAATATTTGCGGAATGAACTAATGTGTCAGGTATTTTCTTTGATCATGCTAATTTAGTCACCACTCATTCTGTTTATGACAGCTATCTTCATTCTCACTCATCAGGAATCAAAGTCTCTCCAATACTCTTCTCTGATGCCATCCCAGAACCAACTCTCTCCTTTGGAATAGTTACTCACTCCTTTCCCCACCCTCCTATGTAGCACCTGGCTGAAAGTGAAGGAACCTGATTTGACTTACCATGTATGAAGCTCCCAAAGCCCATCTTCTTACACTATTGCACTTATGATATTTGTATCGATAGAAAAAAATACACACTCACAATATTAAAATGACACATAGTCATTGTACTAGTGGTATATACTTTAAGATGCTATGTGAGTAGGAAAATCACAGTATTTGATTCTGTCTGAGAAAGAAGACTTCCCAGGGACAGTGAGCTGCTGAATCTAGAAAATATGTATAATCTGGCAGTTTTGCTGGATTATAGCTCAGAATACATGGGGGTAATGTTAAAAAATGAGGTTAGAAGTGAGTAGATAACCAGGTCATTACAGCTTTCTCATGCCCTGTAAATTCCTTCTAGTCTTTGGGAAGGAATTGAGAAGTTATGATCAGATGAGCAATATGAGAGGAATTTCATTTTCTGAAGAACATCTCAGCAATATTGGGGTGGGAGAATCACATGGATAGGATGTGGAAATACAGAGATGAGTTTTACTACTCTCACTGCGGTACAGAAGAGAGGTAATGGGAAACTGAATCACAGGAGTGACAAAAAGGATGGAAAATCAGGAAATGAACTATTTGGTAGTGTGAGATAGACTTGGGAAGATGCAACAAATGACAAGCTGCAGAGGATCAAGGACAGAGAAGAATCTGTGTCACTAAGGTTTCTGATTAAAGCAATGAGTGAACAGCAGTTCCCCTTACTGCCATAAAAAAATCAGAAGAAAGAGTTAATAATGAGTCCTTGTACTAAAAAGTGTTTCTGAGCATGATATTTACAAATAAATATATCTAATAAAAATCATAGGACGCCCCTTCTTCCTTTGGATTTTATCACTTGCTGATTAGATGCTGCTTACTAAAGACCAATACTTCACTGCTTTCAGATTCTAGCTAATATCTGAAAGTCTCTGCCATTATCCCCAACCACCAAGGACTGCAATTCAAATATAGGCTCTTGCTTTACAGTTGTCTTTTTAAAACCATGTTATTGAGGGGGGAAAATATGAACAGATGTTAACAACTCCTAACAGGCAAACCAACTTAACCAATTTAATTTGTTTTGCCTTGATTTATCCTCTTCCAAAGACTTAAAATGGGGACATAGAAGGGAGTATTGCCGAAGGAATTACCGTAAAGAGATGACAGCAGGTGGTGCTGACTGAAATAAAACCAATCAGAAAAGCAAAGAAATTTGGTATCTGTACTGGATTGAACAGTGCCCCCTTAAAATTCATGTCTATTCAGGCCCTCAGGAGGTGGCTTTATTTGGAAATAGGGTCTTTGCAGATGTAACTAAGTAAGTTTAGAAGAGGCCATATTCAATTAGAGTAGGCCCTATTGAATGACTAGTCTTTATAAGAAGAGAAAACACACACACAGAGTGACACACAGGGAGATGTGTATGATGGAGGCTGAAAGTGATGTGTCTACAAGCCAAGAAATGCTAAGGATCACCGGCAGTCACCAGAAGCCAGAAAGAGACAAGGAAGGATCCTCTCCTAGAGTCTCCGAAGTGAACTTGGTCCTGCTCACACCTTAACTTCACGCTTCAAGTCTCCAGAGATTTTATATCAATAGAATAAAATTTTGTTGTTTATAGCCAACCACTTTGTTAAAATTTGTTTTGGCATTTTTAGAAAACTAATGCTATTGTCTATTATACATATATATATATATATATATATATATATATATATACTATTCATCTACTGTATATGTGTGTGTGTGTGTGTGTGTGTGTGTATATATATACACACAATTCATCTCATTTAATTCTAAAAGAGGTTTGAAGGAAGTGACAATAAAATAACATCTATAATATCTATAATAATAAAAGCATAATATGCTAATTAGACAGGACAGCCAGACGTCCTTCTGGATGACCTTCCAGATGAAGCTGGGGCTGGGAGGGCCAAGCCACTTGCACAGATTTTGTGCATTAGGCCTCTAGTATAATATAACTATTGAATAAAAAATCAATTAAGTGTTAGAATTTTAATTTTGTAATCAGATGGAAGATTGGAGATCATCACATTTAGGAGAAGTTATATTCTGATTATAAATACATTGGCTATTGACATTAGACCATAGGTCTCTTCTTACTCTTTCCCATAACAAGGAACAAACAAGCATAAAAAGCAAACAAAAAAGAAAATCACTGAAGTGCAAGTGAAGGAGGTAGAGGGAGTACATTTGCATAACATATGGGCAATGTAGATATGCTTCATTGTCAGACAACAGGACCTACCCAGTTTTGTCTGAAGAGTCCATCTTTTTTCCTGACAATAAATTTTAATAGAAATCCATTTAGCATAAGGACAAGCAACCTATATACTTCAATAGTTCTTTTAACTGGGTAGGACAGAACAATAATTGGTGTTCATGGACATGACCCTGAATGTATTCTGTTTCATAAAGCAGAGGCTGACTGATACATTTATAAAGTGAATATAAGTGGGTCTGTAGGAGATGACTGACAGTTTTAGTCATGCCTCGTGTCAGTGGGAGAAGAATTGGCAATATGACAGAGGATGTTCAATGGGGTAAGGGAGGGGCACTGTGACAGCTGGGTGGAGGAGAGATGGTTGGGGGCTGCAGATTGAGGGAAAAGGAGAGTGCCAAAGGACAGAGATCAGAAAGTGACTCTTTGCCAGAAAAAAAAATGTAGAGAAGAGAACGATGCCAATCTTGGGCTGGAGGATGGGAGCAGTGGAAGATGGAGGGTGGCAGAACAGAAAGGTTTCATTCATTTCCTAGTCACCTCAGCATCTACCATTTACCGAGTACATCCTATGTATCAGCCACTGATGCTGAGGATTTAGATACATTATCTCCTTTAACCTTCAAAAATCAAGCCAGGTAAGTAAACACCATTTGCACATTTGATGGGAGGTCAGGAAACATGTTAAAAAATACCCAACTAATGAATGTCAGGGCTTTACTGAGCCCAAAGGAATATACTCTTCACCATATTAAAGGTCAGGCTTTACTGAGCCCAAAGGAATATACTCTTCACCATTTTCTTTTAAAGATGGTGAATTTCAGAGTAATTCAGGGAGTCGAGCAAACATCTGTGAGTGCCAGAGAGAAAATATGTGCTTACCTATGGATTATACCTACAACCAAATCGCTAGAGAAGACTATAGAGGTAGAGGGTAGAGAAAGGACTCCTAATAAAACTGAACCAGAAAAACATCCTGCTTATTCCCCATTGAAAAAAGGTGACAGATATACTAACAAATAAAATTTTAATAAGTAATCACTATTTCCAGATACCATTTATTAAATTCTTTTAACATTACATCAATTTAATGTTGTTTTCTATTAACGATTTTCCCCAAAACTCTGCTGATTACCTACTTTTTAAAAGTTGGCCACATCTGATTTTTATTTCAGATTATTTTTATTCTTGGATCTGAGCTCTAAGAATTTCAGTTATCCTAAACATCTGTTAGGTGTTCTGAGAAGTTGAACACTGTTTGTTAGGTCATACAAACTTCAAAATGATGCCTACAGTTACAAGTATCAGCCATCCTAGAAGATGGGGTATGTTTATAACGTTTGGGGAATGAGTGTTCTGACAGGAGTATTGCACATTTTAGATAAATTTATACTAAAAATGACTTAAATATGGCTTAGTGGTTATAACTACAGCTTCCTTTCAGAACATTTGCTCTCTAATGATGGCAAATAAATAAGGCATTATTAAGTAAGCTGAGTCAAATTACATTGTCATTGAACTATTTATGTATCTATATTCATTTTTATGTATAACAGTTTAAATAATAAAGCCGATGTTTTGTTTAAAAGAAAAAAGTGCTAAAATAATGAAATGCAAATGATTCTAGTAGATACATTTAAGAACTGAAAAGATTACTTAAAATGTGCAGCTCTGATTCTAAAACATTATAACTAGAGGCCCAGTGCATAAAATTTGTGCACTGTGGGGGAGGGTCCCTCAGCCCTACCTGCATTCTCTAGCAGTCCAGGAACCCTCGGGGGATGTCCTAAGCTGGCAGTCAGACATTCTTAGTGCTATTGCAGAGGCAGGAGAAGCTCCTACCACCACCACTGCACTTGCCAGCTGTGAGTCTGGCTTCTGGCTGAGCAGTGCTCCTCCTGTGGAAGCACACTGACCACCAGGGGGAAGCTCCTGCATTAAGTGTCTGCTCCTGGTGGTCAGTGCATGCCATAGCAACTGGTCATTTTGCTGTTGGGATGAAACTGGCTCTCCAACATCCCAAGGGGTCCCAGATTGTGAGAGGGCACAGGCCAGGCCCAAGGACCCCACCAGTGCACAATTGGGACTGAGGAGGGACGCAGGAGGGACTGCAGAAGGGCTCCAGAATGTGTCGGGCCCATCTCGCTCAGTCTCAATCAAACAGACCCCAGGAGTAAGGTAACCTACCAGTCAGAGCATCTGCCCTCTGGTGGTCAGTGCATGTCATAGCGAGCGGTTGAGAAGCCTTAGCATATCATTAGCATATTATGCTTTGATTGGTTGAATGGCACACTGGATGTCTGGACACTTAGCATATTAGATGCTTTTATTATATAGGATGGTCTCCATGTCCTTCCAATGTGAAGTTGTTTGATATATTTCCCATGTGGTTTAACATGTTAGGACTCAGGGAGCAAACTTGTGGTGCCCTGTACTTATTTAGAGGACTAATGCATTTGTAAATCCTCATTCTTAATAGACAGAGATTATATGGCTTACAATGTTTGGTCTAGAAAGACTTACCCAGGGAATCACCAACCCTTCACCACTCTTTGTTAAGAAAGCAGTCAGAAAGTTCGAAATACAGTGATCTGTGTATGTCCTTTAGTGTTGGGCTCACATACCATGAAGGACAGACACTATTTGGGGAGGGGATTCAAATAAGTGGTCCTAACTTACAGAATGACCTTGTCCGTTGCCCCCTGTGCCATTCACTCTTCAATTCTTGATCACCCAGTTCCATTTATCATTCTAATTAGGCAGCATCTTGCTGACTCAATCAGCCTCAATTACTTTAGGCCTCATTAGTGACTGACATTCTGTAACAAGTGCATCATTGAAAGAGCAAGGTCAGATAAAGAAGTTGAATACGAAGAAAGCAAGCACATTCATATGAGGCTTTAGTTTTGGCAAGGCAGTAATAGAATCAAACTTTATATATTACAGTCAGGTTATAGCCCTGTGGTAAAAATATTTTTTCCTCTTTACTTCTCAGAGCTGATGTCTAAATCTCTAGTCAGAGAATTTATTCATTTAATCATTTTGAAGATGGTAAGGAAAATTTTACTCAAGAGGTTGGGACCACTGCAATGGGACTTTTAAAACAATGATTAGATTTATGGGTAACAGTTGTCTATCGTGGAAATAGATTTTCCTATAGTATTTACTTTTGTCTTATATAAGGCGATTGTGTAAAATAAAGCAAAAAGAAAAAAACTCCCTTTGGAATTGGTGACAAATTGCTAAAAATTTTCACCATTTCCCTTTACACAAACCTAGAAAAACACATGTAACATGAAATCACTGTATTTAATAATTTTTAGATACTGTCAGTCCCTGGGGGAATATTATGATGTGCTATGAGATGAAGATCAGAGCTTGAACAACAAATATGGCTATGTAAAATATGGATTATATGGGCAAGTTCTAGAAAGCAGTGTGGGGAAAACATTAACTGGTAGGATTATTTTCATTTCACTTTGTTTTGATTGTATTGGTTAGTATTTTTAATGGTTTTTAAATGGTTTGTGTGTGTATGTGTGTGTGTGTGTGTGTGTTTTAAGTGCATATCAGGAGCAGTACATCAAGATAGGATTTTCTTCCTTCCTTCCTTCCTTCCTTCCTTTCTTTCGTTTTAAACTCCTATAAATAACCTACAATTTGTTTTCTAAAAGTGGAGGAAAATAATGAAGCATAACATGATTTCTTTGAATAATCTGACTTGAACCCAGGTATTTCATTTCTTCCATATACTTTGACCTTGAAATAAAACACTGTGTAACTTCATCTCAGCCCTGATCTTGACTCCCCTGGCTGCTGCAACGCCTACAAGAGTGGCTCCCAGTTCCTTGCCCTTTTCTAAGTCAACCAGAACCTGATTTTGAGTTCACAGATGTTACAGTGTCTTTACAAATTATACTTTTTAGTGTGACTGTACATTATTTAATTGGATTCAACATTAGTAAATAAAATCTAAAATATATTTCAACAAGGTTAAATAATATTAAAAAAATATTATAAATCCATTGCATTATCTCCAAAGAGTTAACTGTTCAAAACTGTTTCTTTTTCAACAACTGTAACTGTTTTTTGTGTTTATGAAAAGAGTCACCAAAAAAATGTGGTTATGCTTACAAAACAGAATTGAAGTATATTGGCAAGTTGATAAATACGGAGATTTACTTCTGAGAATAAATTTCAAATATGAGAATTTATATGACCTTATAATTTTCCTATCATAAATTAAACATACTTTTAGGTTTTTCCCCCAACAAATGCATCACAATATGCAATGTGCACTCAGAATTAATAGGAAATTATTTTACGATAAGAATCATTTCACATGCTTGAGTAAATTCCCCATGAGAAGCTAGACACATCTAAAAAATACACTGTCCTTTTCAACTAACAGAAAGACATTCAATGCATAAAAAACAACTTCAAACTATTAAGCTTAGTGACTTGAATGATATTAGTGCAGTTTAATATTTAACCTATTGTATTTGAAAAAGTAAGCAGGAAACTGTGTTGCAAGATATTTTATATTTGTCATACAGATAAGCAGGCTACTTGGTTATATCATTACACTGCAGAAAATAGTGATTTTTATGGGTAATATATACGTTGTTCTTTTTTTATCCCTATCAATTCCTAGGAGAGATTTGGTGCTGGCAAAAGAGCAGGTTTTATTTGCAGCCACACTCTCATGTACCCTTCTCTGCACTTCTCATTTCACTCAATCCTAAATTTGCTCTGGCAATATAGCTGTGGTTGAACCCATTGTTTTCAACCTTTAGCAAGGCCTATAAAGCTTAGCTACTCAATGTCCATCCTGCGTAATGAGACAGTCATTTCTTTCCTTCTGCCATCAATTGAATGATGTGATACCCATTCTTATCCTTTGCATCCAAGAGCACTTGGTATCTGTCACCTGGTAAACATCAGATAAAAGCCAACCATACAGCTCATTTGCAACACCGTGTTTGGTCCTGGTTGAATGATCCACTGGAACAGACCCAATAGTGTATATACGTCAATTCTGTTCACACCCCTGAAAAGCTGTCCATACCTGCCAGCTTGAGCTGTTGGCAGATGGAAGGCTGTGTGTGAGAACTTCTGCAGTGGCGTGTACCATTCCTAAAAAATATAAAGAGAATTACGGTAAAGAATAGTGACATACATTTCAGTTTCATGTACTACTGCTCTGGCTAACACTGTCTTTGTTTTGTTTGTTTTTTTTTAACAGGGATCCCTAACACTGCAAAGCCACAGATAATATGAATCTGCCACTGGGCTTTTAATTATCTATTGATTTTGTTTTTGTGCATAACAGGTTATAATTTGTTTTCATCTATCAAAAATTTCATAATCTTTTCTACATATGTCAAAGATTAAAGGGTAGCGTGAGACTACAAAGAATTTTATGAAGTGTGAACTGCTACACACAAGCTAGAATACTTGCCAGTTTGCATGCCACCTCTCTTGTGTGACCTCCAGCAAGAGATGAATAATAATATCAAAATTATCTTGAATTAATAGTGAGCATGTATATTTTTGGAAAAATCATTTTTTGTACATAGTTCTACAACCACATACTTCTTAATTCACAACTAAAAAAAAGGGTGGGGGTCTGATTATAAATTTTAAAAATAATGTGAACTAGTTCACCAAAAATATTTAGCACAAAAAGTCACTAATCTTCATGAGAATCATTAGAGCTCTGAAAGAAGTCTTTAGGTAATGCCACCATTGTTGCCCATACTCTATATATAAATTCTTCTCTCAGATGTATTTTAAACCTTTGCCAATATATTTTTATTCTTGGAAGAACAAGTGTATCACTATCAACAAATCTAAAATAAGTATCTAATGTGTATTTGTCCCATAGTCAAGAAACCTAATGAAGAGTGCTCAAGGCAAATTATCCCAAATGCAGAGTTGGCAAATGGATTTCTTCTCCCGTGCCAACTCTCGTCAGCCATTTGTGGCTCCCTGGAGCAGCACGTGAAACAGAATTCTCAGGTCTTACAGGTTCAGTCCAAAAAGCCTTGACTTGGTACTTATGTCTGACAATAGCATGGTGGACAGCTGCTGAAAGTCTCCTGTCTACATATTTTAAATTTTCAGTGACCCAATTGAAATAAAAGTACAATGAGGATCAGAGAGTAAGAATAATAATAAACCCAACTTTGAAAATGACATCACATGTTTTCCTTATTTTAAAAAAAAAAAATCTGTTAATAACACTGGCAACGTGGAAATGCAAGAAAAGTTGGACAAGAAACAGAAGACATTTTATACGAAAATACCTTTTGTTATAAAAATGCAAGGTAACCTCAGAGTTTGCCTCTTTTTTAAGCCCCAGAAATGAAAATCCTTTGCCCTATTAAAAATGTCTGTGTCATCATTAATCAGCCAATACTAAAGTCAGCCTTCAAATACTTAATAGTCGTCTGCTGATTGAAGAGTGTGGAAGCTGCCCAAGAACATTTGATTGACTTGCTCTTCCAAGGAGGGTAATATTAAAGCTTACTTTTTAATCATGGCCTATTATAGTGTCAACCAGATAGGAAGTATTGCAGATATTATCTAAAGGTACAGATCATATTCCTGAATTCCTGAAGTGGGAAGTGACTAAGCAAAATTTACTTTTAATTTGGATCAAACACTACTCCAATTTTGGAAGGAATAGCAAGAAGAGTAACCAGCCTGGGAAATTTTAGAGTGCTAAGTCAGAAACAATAGGGAAAATCCTGGCCAATCTCTTCTAGGCTATAATTCTATTCTCTCTATCCCTGAGAACAATACCATTGTGTTAGTTATGGATTAGTTAGGGTTCTCACAAGAAAAAGCACCTATATAAGGCATATATAATATATATAAAATGATTTATTTTTAATTGGCTTATGTGATTATAGAGATTGGCAAGTCCAAAACCTGTAGGTGGGCCAGCAGGCTAGAGATCTAGGATGATCAGTTCAAGTTCAAAGGCCCATTGCTGTAGAATTCCCTCTTGCTTAGGGAAGGTCAGTGTTTTATTCTAGCTAGGCCTTCAGCTATTGGATGAGGCTCACCACATTATGGAGAACAAGCTGTTTTATTCAAAATCTACCAGTATAACTATTTATCTAATTCAAAAATACCCTCGCAGAAACATCTAAAATCATGTTTGACCACATGTGGTCAAATAAAATTAACCTTCACGAACACCAACAGGGACAGGTAATTAACAGCAGAAGTCTGAAGATTGATATCTCCCCATTGCATGAAGGCAACATGGAAGATTAGAATTATCATCTCCTTTGCTCAAGAATTCAATTAAGTTTATCAACAATTTATTTCACATAGTGACTTTTTCCCCCCACAAAAATGATTGCAACACTATCTTCCATCCCTCATGCTCTTCTGCCATGTGACCTTGTTATTTATCCATGAATCAAAAGAGTCTAATAGTCTTCTCTTTGAATCTGATCTCTCCTCAATGATTCAATTATAACAAATAGAATTCAGAGGCGGTGACAATGCATGACTTCTGAACGTAGGTCAGAAAAACCTCCAGCTCTCACCTTTGTCACTTGGACCCTCACTCTCAATATGGTTCTTCCCACTGTCGCCATGCTTTGAGAAGCTAAAGGCACGTGGACGGACATGTAGCAAAGAAAAGCTGTCCCTATGTGTTCTGTCTACATACATAACTGCAAAATATGCAAGCCTAACAATATGGTTGTTGTTTGATGCATCTGAGTTTGAGGTGGAATGTTAAACTATATAGATTACAGGACCAAATGACTACTGTGTATAAGCAACATATTAAGCAACATGGAGATAAAATGTAAAATAAAATGAAAAGTTATTTATGTTTCATCTAGGAGTTGAAAAATATAAAGACATAAAGTAAAAGTTTCAGGGTAAAAGTATATCAGGCTTATTAGTATTACTGGTAAGTGATGCCCATAATATCAGTCATTTTGTTAATCATAGTACTTTCTTCAAACACATAAACATAAACACAGTTTGTTTGATCTGTATATCTGATCACTGTCTGTGTGCCCTCTCTGTCTCTTTGTAGTTATCTTTTGACATTTGTCTATCATGCTTAAAAGTTACCTAAATCGGTCAGAGGCGATGCCTGCAAATAGCTACATTATCAGGAGTAAATGGGAGGGGAATCAAAGAGGTTTCTTCTTCCTTCTTCCTGCCAGGGGAGGTGGGGGAGCAGGAGGCAATCAAGCAGAATATTTCAATAATTCATTTTTCTATTTCATGTCCTTCATCTTCTAATAGAATGAAATTTTTAAAAAATCAGTACAGAGAGTACCTTATATTATAAATCTTGTTTCACTAGGTTATAAACTTCCATATGACGGGAAGTCTGTCTTTTTTTGCTCCACATGTTTTGAATAGTGTCTTGTATCCTGACCTCTCAAATATTAAATCAGTCAAGTCTTGAAACAAGAAATATTCAAAAGATCTTTTCTTTCATAGCCTACACGGTCTTTTCACTTCCAAGTGAAGATAATGAAAGGTCTTAATCATATCACAGGTGCCAACTTTTCATTTCCCTGGCTAGTGCTCTGGTACTAAATCCAAATCAAACCCTTAATGCATCAAAGTTCATTTGCTAGGCTGACCAGAGTAACAGGTCACCCAGCCTTCTGCTCCCATCTGCCACAGAGTGGAAGATTGCTCCATAAACCATGTTCCTCGATGCTCATACAATCCTATTTTAAGTGATGAAAGTAATGTTCTAACAGTCTTTCCTTTAAGAAGTATTTTATGATCGTCAGCCTAGACTTTCAAAGTCTAAAGGACAAGAGTCAGTCAACTCCGACTAAAATTTGAGGGGCCAGTAAATTGCAAATGCAGGGTCAGAACTTATTAAGGTAAATGAGGCAGTTTGGTCACTTAGTCATGGAGCCAAACACATAGCAGAAGGATAGATGTTCACCTGATCTTTCTCTAAGACCTTAGAGTACCTTTTTTCTTTTTTTCTTTTTTTCCTTCCGTCCTTTTCTTCTTCTCCTTCTTCTCCTTCTTCTTCTTCTTCTTCTTCTCCTTCTTCTTCTTCTTCTTCTTCTTCTTCTTCTTCTTCTTCTTCTTCTTCTTCTTCTTCTTCTTCTTCTTCTTCTTCTTCTTCTTCTTCTTCTTCTTCTTCTTTTTCTTCTTCTTCTTCTTCTTCTTCTTTTTGCAGGCACATAGTAAGGTGTCTAATTAGAAGTCTCTTAATTACAACTGGAAAACAGTTGTGTGTGTGCATGTGTGTGTGCATACTTCTACTTTTCATTTTTGAAGAAACTTAGAAGAAATAAGAATATGTGTATATAGATAATACCAGAAGAAAAATAGTGAAAAATAAGATATACAACTTAAATGGTAGCATCATGTAGTAATAGACCTAATTTAGAAAACTAGTGCATGTATACATGATAAAAGTAAATCTTTAAGTCTTTAAACTTAAGATTGTGTGTGATGTGCAAGATCACATCTGAAAATGTTCAAAATTGTAGTCTTAACATTTAAATGCTAATGAATAATTGCTTCACCATAAAAGTCTTCACCTAAAGGTAGAACTTGAACAGAAAGGATTGTCTAAATAATTGGCAGGGTTCATTTTAAAATGAAAATCAGGGCCATTTGTTCAAAAATTGGACAATTTTTTTTCCATTTTTTTCTACAGGTTCTCTTTCAATTTGTTATGATGTCTTTTTTTGGATAATTTATTTTATTTATTCACATTTAAATACATAGTATAATATCCTATCTAATAAAATAGTAATATGCAAATTGACCATCACTCCAACATACAAGATGGCTGCCCCCATGTGGTCAAAGATGGCTGCCTCCATGTGGACACAAAATGGCCACCACAAGATAGCCAGCAGGGGAGGGAAGTTGTGAGGGATCAGGCCTGTAAGGGAGGGCTGTTGGGGACTATCAAGCCTGCAGGGGAGGGTAGTTGGGAGAGACCAGACCTGCAGGGAAGGGCAGTTAAGGGGACCAGGCCTGCAGGGGAAGACAGTTAGGGGTTCCAGGCCTGCAGGAGAGGGCAGTTAAGGGCAATCAGGCTGGCAGGGGAGCAGTTAGGCATGAATCAGGCTGGCAGGCAGAAGCAGTTAGGGACAATCAGGAAGGCAGGCAGGCGAGCAGTTGGGAGCCAGCAGTCCTGGATTGTGAGAGGGAGGTCCGACTGTCCGTTTAGCCCTGATTTTACTGGGATTGGGCCTAAATGGGCAGTTGGACATCCCTCCAGGGGTCCTGTTTCTTATTAATTAGAAATTCTTTATTTCTCCAATCTTCATGACCAGATGGTTCTAAGCATCTCATCTGTGTTGGCCTCTCTAGCCCTGTTCTTCAGTTCAAACTCACATATAAGCTCACTGTGTACTAGCCACATGCAGAATCCTTCCCAAAACACACCCACATCTCTCTAACCTAGAAACTTGCCCTCCAGTCATCACAACAAATGCTTTTACAATAGCATTCTCAAGTAACTCATGATAGCGAACTTTACAGATATGATGGTTAACTTGCATATTACTCTTTTACTTATTAGGATTGCTCTTTAAACTTAATGTAGTATTAATTTGGGGGGCTTATGCAATGAGTGCATTTCTAATAGCTTCCATCCAAAAATGTTTAGAGCATGGTATCAAAACACCCCCCCCTGAAAACAAGTTTTCAAGAAACCAAAAGAAGGCTGCACATTTTATGAACTAAATTATGATGATCATAATGTTTATCCACCAAATGGCAAGTATGTAAGTATTTTATTCATGAAATTAATATGAAACAAACTCTTACAAGATCAAGGGGATTGCACAACCTTGTAGCTCAACATTTATGAGTTTCAACTGCATTCTATATTCAAACTTGTTGCTAACATCTACCTTCAAACAATAGCATCAGAACAGCTCTATAATACATGGAGGTCTTTGTCAATCACCAATGTATAAGCAAACTAAGGCTGGTTAATAGGGCAAAAAATCATAATAGAAGCAATTTTGCAATGATGTATCCAAACTGTTTATAGCCTCAGATTCTTCAAGTTCTACTTGTTTGAAAACTGCAGTTTAAGTATTTGCATATTAGGAAATTTTTATTTTAAGCCTTTGAATAAGTGTTATAATCATTTTGGGGTAGAATATCAACATCATAATTAGACCCATTTCAAATATATTTTTTTCTGAACATGAAACTTTAAGGTTTTTGTAACTCTCAATTATTTTTTCAAAACTTCAATTATAAATACCCATTTAAGACATTATCTTTTCTTAAATGTCTTCTCTGATGTTTATGTGTGGGAGTGTTTTCCATGATACACTAAACCACACTTTTCATTTATATACATTAATTACATTTCTAGATCACTGAGCTTTCATAACTCAATACCTAGACTGTGCCCCTGCACTGCACACTAAGCAAGACAGCACTTGCAAAATTAGCTTTCACTTCATTAAAGTGAGTTCTATGAAAGGTGCTTTCCTAATTATTTGAATCTTGCTCATTTATTTGTTAATAATAATGCATATTTCACACATGAGATCCAGGCCTCCTCCTCTGACGTTGGTAAGTCAGAAAAAGGGTGACCATAGAGTGACCTTTGGGAATTACATAAACACAGATTCATTCTCTGGTACCCTCCATAAGAAAAATACAAGCATATATTAACTCAGGAAAAGACTTTTAAAAAATAATTTTAGTGCCGAAACCGGTTTGGCTCAGTGGTAGAGCATCGGTCTGCGGACTGAAAGGTCCCAGGTTGGATTCCGGTCAGGGCATGTACATTGGTTGTGGGCACATCCACAGTGGGGGGTGTGCAAGAGGCAGCTGGTCAATGTTTCTCTCTCATCAATGTTTCTAGCTCTCTATTCCTCTCTCCTCCTCTCTGTAAAAAATCAATAAAATATATTTTAAAAAGAATAATAATTTTAGTCATTTTTAGGCTGCAGTTACTTTTATCTCTTGGAAATTGTTTATTTTTAAATTATGTTGCTTTTTTTGTAAAAGTTTATAATTTGATGATATGTATAGATGAATCCTTCAAATTTTACTGTTATCTATTCCTAGAAAACTCATCAAGAATATAATCTTTCGTAATAATAAATAGAAATAATATACCTAAGAATTCAACATAAAGCGTATCAAATTTAGAAACAAATCAAGTGTATAATATTTAGTAAAAGATACCAAAAAATTATAATCATTTTAATTATAAAGTTTTTTTTTAAGTATGTTTTTATTGATTTTTGAGAGAAAGGAGGGGAATGTGAAAGAAACATCGATGAGAAAGAGAAACATTGATTAGCTGCCTCCTGCATTTTCCCTACTGAGGATTAAGCCTGCATCCTGGGTATGTGCACTGACTGGGAATCAAATTAGTAACCTCTGAGTGCATGGGATGACACTCAACAAACTGAGCCAAACTGGCCAGGGATAATTAATATATATATTATTTTTTTTTAAATCAAAATATTAGCTGGGCCAGGCGGGTGTCATGGTTTGATTCCCAGTCAGGGCACATGCCCAGGTTGTGGGCTCGATCCCCAGTATGGGGTGTGCAGGAGGCAAGCCCACTGATGATTCACATCATTGATGTTTCTATCCCCCTCTCCCTTCCTCTGTGAAATCAATAAAAAATGTACTTAAAAATATATTAGCTGGAAGATTATTAAAATAACATATAAACCCCCCTTTTGTAAATGAGGAAACTGAACCCATGTGTAGATTGTTTCCAAAGAGAACCTCAACAACACCATCCATCTCACATGCCCTTTTACAATTTGCTATTCCTTCTATTAAGAGTCAGGGTTCATTTTCCTTCCTTCTGATCTTTGACTACCCTGTCAAATGTTTTGACCAAAATAATGTCGCAGGAGTAATGTGCCTTCTGAGCCTAGGCTTTAAGAAATCTTGAGTCATTACTTATGCTCTCAAGACCCAGTGGCCAAGTCATAGGAAAGAAGGTCTAGCCACATGGAGAAAAAAAGAATCTCTAGCTGACAGCCTGCACCAATAGCCAGCATGTGAGTGAAAGCATCACAGATATTCTCAGCGTAGATTCCAACTGACTTCCAATGTTCAAATGAGCTCAGAGAAGGCCAGCAGAAGAACCACTATGATGTTCGTAGGCTACCACAGTATTGAGGAAAATAATCAATGGCCATTATTTCAAATTACTAAGTCTGAGGATTGTTTGCTGTGTACGCATCATTAGATAACAGAGACATTGACATATGTGGTTATTGCTGAAGTCATTATTAAACCCATTCCACCTTATCCACTGAGCCACACTATCATAAGAAATCTGTAATGCATTCTACCTTCAGAGGACCTGCAGGTCTATAAGACACACATTGCTTATTAAATATAAGCTAACAACTTTATAAATTTGACATATCCAAATCTAATATGCCAGGAATAATAAGCATAAAATTTCTAAAGTTGCATGTCTTAGAATCTAGATAATTCTACAAATTTGTGTAGTCTCTTGCCCATGTCTCTTTAATAACCTATTTGGGAAGTTGGAAATGATATCTTCCTGTATTACTGATAAGCTTTTCTTTAGCAAAATTTTTTTTCAAGAATAGTCTACACAGTGTCCTGATATTCAAACATATGAAAGATTGTGAAGTTTAGGAAGAAGTCTAGGATTTCTAGTACTCCTTTCCATGTTTTATTGTATACTCTTTTTAGCCTTTCTCCCCTTTTTTCCTACCCTCCTCTCTTCACATATTCCCATAGCAACTTCAAAGAGAAATAAGTCACAAAAGCATAGCTGGATGGATGTGTTCAGCAAGCAAATATAGAAGACATCAAATTCTCAGCTTTAGAAAGGATTGTAAATGTTACAGGAAACAGTCAGGCCTTGCTTCTGTCCAAATGCCATCTAACAGTCTTCTTCTCCCTGCTTCTTACTGTCTTCTGAAACCTGCTGCCCAAAAGGTTTCTTCTATGGCAAGAGAGGGAGTCAAGTTCTCCAGAAATTAGGTATTGATTTAAAAGACACCACTAAACGGAGGTGTCTCATGCATCACAGTAATTTGATAACTTTCTTTCTTTAGAAAACACAGTGCACACCTGAACATGAAGATAAGTAACTTTGTGACTGAACTCATCATTGCTCACAATCTCAGTTTTCCATGTGATGTGTATGAGAAGTAAATGGGAAAAGGAGGAAAGTGATAGATCCTTAATCTCTTTTTTACAATGTATTTTATTTATTTTTTACAGAGAGGAAGGGAAAGAGATAGAGAATTAGAAACATTGGTGTGATAAGAGAGAAACATTGATCAGCTGCCTCCTGCACAATCCCTAATGGGTAAGTGCCTGCAACCAAGGTACATGCCCTTGACCAGAATTGAACCTGAGACCCTTGTGTCCACAGGCCAACACTCTATACACTGAGCCAAACCGGTTAGGGCAAGATCCTTAATCTTGTCCATTAAAGACAACAGACAAATAATAATAGATTATAATATTTTTAAAAAGAAGTATATATTACATACACATATATAAAGACATCATAAATCTAAATGAAATCAAATTTCAGAAGAAAAGAAAAGTTACATTCTCCCAATAACCCCTATGTGAATGAATTAAGTTCCTGTAGATATCATTTTACTTGAATCACTAAAATAAATGATAAACTATTTTCTACCCTATGGCATTATTTTACTGGGAACTAAACCAAAACCACCAATAGTACAATAGCACAAATTATAGGACTGGTTATTACTATGGTTCTCAACAACAACAAAATTACCTTCTGGTTAGTATTTCAGGCTGTCAGTTATAGATGAAGTGACTGGATTGCTGGGACCAAAGCATTTTCCACAATCAGAGCCATCTCTGAGAACTCATGCATTTCTGGCCAAACACTTTTTTTTGCACAGCTTGAGATGCCATCATCCCAGTTTTTCCCTAGTAAATGTACTGGGCATGCATCTCTGAATATCAGGTGTAAATTCTAGGCTCTGCATAAGATTACCATTCTGATGGCCTAGGGATGCTTCTTAAAGAAGTATCTTGAAGATACATTAACTGTTACCAACACCTATAGCATTCCAAGACAGAATAGATGACACTTTATCTTCTTGTGCCTAGATAATGTTATATATTTGGGTAAATGGAACTGTTATGACTCTCTACATACAAACATATTAGTATAAGTGATATTTGAAAAAGAATAGTGTGAATGAATGTTACCAAAGTTAAAGATCTTGATAAATAATTCCATGAAATAAATCCTTTCACTCTTTAAAATGGTTATACTTGAGATACTAAAGTTTATGCTCACCCTAACTATGAGACTCATCTCATTAATAAAAAAAAATCATTTTGTGTTTGTACATTATAAACAGCATGTCCTATTGAATTGTTTTCTTCCTGAAGCTTTACCTAGGTTTATTGATTACTTTTTTTATCATAGTAGAAAACAAAGCTAAATAATCTTAATTTACTGTTACATTTCCATTAAGCATTGTTTTATTAATGTATTGAGGTAAAAGAAGGTATTCCTAGTTCAGTTTATTATAAAACTATAGATTATCTCCCATTGAGTTTATGTGTTGCATGGAGCTTTCAGTTCTTTTAAATGTGCAATTTCAAAAGATATAAATTCAATGAACATTAATAAGCACCTACAATAGTCCAAGCATAGTACTAATCATTAATAATTGAAAGATAATACAGTATGTTCAATGCTTCCATATTCTAGGCAATTTAATAAGCACAATATAATTTAATCTTCAACACAAATTTGTGAATAGGTATCAGAATTATATTCCTTTTTCACTGAAAAGACTAACAGAGGATTTTGTTAAGTTATCCCAAGTAAAACAGCTGGTAAGTAGAAAACTGGGATTTGAATCCTAGAAGCCTGGCATGAGCCAGTAAAGTATGACTTAGTCCTCACCGTAGACATGGCCTATCGATTGGTTACAAAAGAGATTGAATTACTTTAAAATACAATTTTCAAATTTATTGAAATATGTCATTGGTTCTTACCTGTGGTTTCGGATCCCTCAGTAGCTGTTAGGTAAGACAATGGGACAGATATACACATTGATTTTAGTGGGCGGGCTTCCAGGGGCAAGTGTTACATGAGGAATGTGACTAAGAACTCTGAAATACAAGTGTTTTATGGCTCTTGGCTAAGATATCGTCAGGAAAATAACAGACAAGCAGGAGTTAAAATATTGACCTATCCAGTTATGCTGCAGAAAGAAAATTTCTTTAGGAGTTCTTAAAAGTTGTAGGACTTTTCTGGTGTTCAGCAAGATGGTTCTATGTAGTACTATTACCATAATTTTAAAGTCTGGGTAACAGTTAGTGACCAAGAAAAGAAATTATGCAATTAAGGGAAAGTAAAATTGTTGATGTGAATAGAACAATGAGGCACTTTTGAAGTCATTAAGTTGTAAATCAATTAACTAAAGATGATTCTCTAGGCATATTTTGCTTCAAAAGTTTTCCAGACCATTAGAAATAGAAAGAAAAAATAATAAAGTTGAAACATTAAAATTTCAGAGATTCTGATTGATTTGAATGACAGTTTTCAGCACTTTGACATTCTCTATACTATAGTTAGAATTTTTCAATTACACTGATTAGATAAAAATTCTGGTGAATAGAGACCCATTAGGAATAATACAAATTCATGGCTGTAGTTTTATAATACATTTCCAGATGTTGAGATATTTATTACGTTGTGTAATATTTGCCAAGAAGAAAATATCTATTCACTAAGTTACCATTCACTTTTACCCATGATTTTTATTGACATAATATTCTTTATAGGGTTTGATAATAGGGTTTGATAAAACTACAGGTGGTACACAGAGGTGACAGGGAGATATCTCACAAAAACTTGGATATCATACTCCTCTCTGAAAGTAAGTTGAAAAGGTTATCACATCATGTAGGCAAGAAGTCATCTCAAAAAAACACAAAATTCTCAGTCCTTTAAGATTTGACATTACCAAAAATGAATATTTTAATTTTTATTTAAAAACAATTTTGATCATAGCTCAGTGGTTGAACATTGACCTATGAACCAGGAAGTTCGGTTCAATTCCTAGTCAGGGCAAATGCCCAGTTGCGGGCTCCATCCCCAGTGTGGGGCATGCAGGGGGCAACTGATCAATGATTCTCATCATTAATGTTTCTATCTCTCTCTCCCTCTCCTTTCCTCTCTGAAATCAATATGTATATATAAATACAATTGCTTTCTTAAGGTAAGCCTTGTAAATGAAGAGGCCCTTTTGTCTCAAGCTTTCCGAAAGGCTGCCCCGTGCAAGTGTGGGAAATGGGATGCAGCTTATGTCCTCTGCATGATATTCGAAGAAGAATTTAAAGCATGGAGAGCAGTACAGAAAGAAAGAGGTGAGAAACCAACAGAGAAGAGGGAAGGAAGTGGAGCACAGGAGCTCAGCCATGCCCAGAGAGAAAGATCTGGAGGAAAAATCACAGGAAAGCATGACTGAATATAATTCTGGGGAACAAGGCTGCCTAACAGGGATTTCTTTGAGGAGTATGCTTCATAGCCTGTAGCAAACATCCAATGACAAGACTCCTATTGAACCCTTATGCTTCTGTAAAATTGCCATAAGCAATGATGTTCTCTGCAAGTAGAAGTGTGCATAAGTGTGATAAATTATGAAGGGCAGCCCTGGCCAGGTAGCTCAGTTTATTAGAGCATCATCCTGATCAAGAATCAACAAATGAATGCATAAACAAGTGGAACAACACATCACTGTTTCTCTCTCCTTTCCTCTCTCTCTAAAATCAATTTTAAAAAATCAGGCCTGCCCAAATGGACATGTATACCTGAACATATTTTTACTAGTAAGATTTCCATACTTTATAAAGACCTAGTGAATCTTTTGAAATAGTGGCTATTATTACTTAACTGTGTTTATACATAATAATGTGATAAGAACTATTTAGAAAATGTTCATTCATTTTCCTTCCTCTGTGCTTGTCTTCAAAAGTTAAGGTAAGAATTACTATTTTACCAGAGTATTTGATTCTTGGTACACTATATTGCTCCATGCCACACCTTCTACTTAAACACTAATCACAGTTTGTGAAAAATAGCTGTTGGTAGTATCTTGACCTCTTATTTAAGTTAGGTAGACTTTATACACTGATGAACCTCTCATAGAGCTTCATTCTGGATAGAAACAGAATGACAATAACATTTGTTTTGGAAAGTGAATGAAACAAGCAGAAGGTACCCAAACTAGAAGAGCAAGATGAATCCACATAGTGAAAAATCGTGATAAGACTAAAGGGCAGGTATATTAAGAATGAGAAAATAAGAAAATAAGAAATATTGATAGTTATAATCAATGTTTAAAGTTTATGATTCCAAAGGAAGTGAAATTAAAAGTGAGGGAAATATCTGGAGTGAATCTGGACATTTTCTCTACCAGGGTGGAAGTAGGCTGAGAATATGATAAAAAGGAATGCATCCCAGTGAAGGAAGAATCTTTTCAAGAGGTCTAATCCCACCTGTAGCCCCCAGGTATAAGTGGTACTACTGGAGAACATGGAAGAAACAGTGAAAGATTAGTTTTCATTTGAATGCCACTTTTTTTTAGCCAAGAGATTCTGGTAATTCTACTCACCTATTAAATATGGCTATATTAATTATCTTCCTAGATGTTACAGGATTAATAATGTAAAACATGCCAAGCACATAGCACAATGCCTGGCACAGGATCAATGATCAATATATAAATGGCAGTATTATTTATCAGAAATCTTAACCTTTATTAAATGTTTGTTATGCCTATACTTTGAAATTATTCTATTAAGGAAGTGAAAGGGAGCATTCTACAAACAGTGTGAGATAGAAGGAGGTAGATTTCACTAGCTGAAATTAGTCAATAGAGAAGAATGATGGTTATATTAGATTAAGAATATCCCAGAAAGAGATGCCTCTTGGGTTTTTTATTTTGATTACTGGACAAATTAACTGGAATGAGTCAGCAGTACTAACAAGCTGAGAAAAAGTCTTCTATTTCTATCTTTAAAAAAATGCTTGGGCTAAAGGCTGTCCTGTGAGTTCTTAGTTCATTTCCAGCCTCTGTTGTGATGATCCTCTTCTGTATATCCCTTGAGGTATTCAGGTTGAAGGATGTTTTTTTTATACTTTACCTATCATCATAACTTTAATTACTCGCTGTGTTTCACAGGGTCATCTGAGAAACAAATGCCAAATAAATGGTATTAAATAAGCAAGCATTTTATTAAGAAAAATGCGGGGTGGAGTGGGGAGCTGCAAAGAGGGGAAATAAGTAAGAGCCAGAGAAGGCTGGGAGAAATGTTGAGCAGAAGCTTCCCAGACTGACATGCCATCTAAGAAAGGTTTGACAATCCCCTTGGGGAGTCCTTCAGCTGAGGCTGGACAATAAAAAAGTCCCACTTATTCTAGGAGTGGGTCTGACATCCTGTACTCTCTGCACTTAGTCGTTGCAAGGAGCCTCTGGATGGCATTGCCTCAGCCTGGGTTACGGACTTCAAAGCTCAGTGGTGGGCCCTTCTGGCAGTCTGCCATGTGCATCCTCACGGCCTCCCCATCAACAGAACAGTGTTAACACCCCATGCCAATCCCTGGTAGAGACCTCAACCCTTAGCTCTAAATTAATTTAACTGCCTACTTGATACATTTTTTTTTTTTTTGTATACCCTACAGAACCCTCCAACTCAACAAGTTCCAAGCTAGGATCAACAACTTTCCCTGCCTTTGTTCCTAATGCTCCAATCTCAATTTGGTTGCTTTTTGTTTTGTTTTTTGTTGTTGCTTTTTTATGTCCCTACTAGAGGCCCAGTGCATGAAATTCTTGCGTGGGAGGAGGGTTGTCCCTCAGCCCAGCGTGCACCTTCTCCAATCTGGGACCCCTCAGGGATGTCTGACTGCTGATAAGGCCTAAACAGGCAGTTGGACCGCCCTTTCACAATCCGGGACCACTGGTTGCTAATTGCTCACCTGCCTGCCTGCCTGATTGCCCCTAACTGCCTCTGCCTGCCTGTCTGCCATCCTGATCGCCCCCAACTGCCCTCCCCTGCCAGCCTGATCACCCCCTAAATGCTTGCTCCTCCATGCTGATCTAATCTCGCCCCTAACTGCTTTTTCCCTTGCCAGCCTGATCTCACCCCTAACTGCTTTTGCTCACCCGCTGGCCTGATTGCTCCTAACGGACTCTGCCTTGCCCCCCCTCCCATCCCCACCCCGGGTTTGTCTGGAAGGAAGTCAGACATCTGGAAGATGTCCAGTTGATCCTGGTCTAATTAGCATATTACCTTTTTATTAGTATAGATGCTTAAAGCACCAAGATCTATCTAGGTAACTCAAGCCTGGGTTAAACCCCAAATCTAATGTAAAGTTCTCAAAGATTTTTCCCCTTCTAACTCCATTAATCTCTTTCAGTGTCCTCTCCTAGTTTAAATCTGTCCCTCTTCATCATCAGTAGCTTAGTTTATTGCTGGACCCTCGTATCTTTGACTCTATTTCTATGGGCTTTTGATTTGTGCACTAGCTTCCAGAAGCATCTCCTTGCAAATACATTTTCCACACCTCAACTGTGTCCCCAGGAAAATCCTGACCTTATCCTTAGGCAGATTGTACAGCCTTATCCTCTGTAAATCCTACAGCCTCCCTGGGCTCTGGCACTGTGAGAATTGCCAGACTTAATCTCACTCAAAATACACTTTATGTGCTTCTGTTTCTTTTTCATACTATTTCTACTGTCTGTAGTGTCCTTTCCCTCCTGTCTGGCTATTTCCTATCATTTTCTTCAAGACCAAAATAAAAATATGTGCCTCAAATAAGAATCTGAGCTCATTAGGAACATGTGATTTAGTTAATAATGTGAAAACAGGTTACAAAAAAAAAGAGAATTCTTTTATTTTAAGGACAGTAGAATGGGAGCAAAACATTTTTTTGTTTAATGATCTTCTAGAAAAAATAAAGCAGTGAATTTGTTTTAATTATTTTAAAATAGAAAAAAAATTGGTGGGTAGTTTAACATAATATGTAAAATAAACTATGTTATCAATATGTTTTTAAATGATGATTCTTCTATTTTAAAGATACACAATATAGTATTTGTGAGAGAAATGATATGATAGGAACACTTGTATTTACATTAAAATAATTGGTGGGAGAATGGAAGTAGGTATAGGTAGGGAATAAAATGAATTGAGAATTGTTTAAAATAAGAGATAAGCACACAGAGATATACTTTTCTCTGTCTTAGATGTGTCTAACATCTTTTAAAAATAAGAAGTTTTTTTTAAGGGCTCTTGGAAACAGTATTAATAGCATGGCAGAGAAATAGGGAGGAAGAAGTGCTTAGTGCTTAGCATAAAGAAAATGACAGGTGTCTACTTTGTAGAGATGGTAAGATATACACGTAAGGTTTACAAGGCAGAATTAATAGTTATAAGGCACTTCAAGAAAATAAGTTTGTTTTTTTTAAATGAAAGTAAAGTTGATTAAGGTCCTTACACATTTTTATACTAAATAAGCACTGAACAAAACAAAATAAAACCAACTCAAATACCTGTGTACCAGTATGTGCAAGTGCAGGCATGTACAGGGTTTTTTGAGTTGGAAGGTGGGGAGGGGAGTGAAGAAGAACCTAATAAATATGTCAATAAAAACAAAACAAAACTGCAAGCCATTGATTTTATAGATCAGCAGAAGAGTTCCTGACTATAGAGGAAGAACATGACTGATCCCCAGGGTTGCAGCCTGATGTGGGCCTGCCTTGCAAGCGTCCTATCACCTCATCTTACGGGTAACTGTCCTGGGACACACCACTGTCAAAATACCATAATTCCTAAAAAATACCATTTTCCTTCTGAACAGCTGGCATATAGCAATTTTTGAAATTGCCACTTCGGTTGTTCCTTTAGCATTCAAATATTTTTAAGATAGGGGAGCATGTATTTTTAAGATTTGAGTGTGCATAATTGAAAGCGCTATTTACTGACTGATCTTCATGGAGACTTTGGAAAGACTGACAAATGTACTATCTCAACTGACCCCCCAGACTCCTGCACAACTTTCCTTGCTATAAGAACACAACAATATTAAAGGAGTCATTCTTTACCTCTGATTATTGATTTTATCTAATTTTTATACTGTCACTCATGATAGATATAGTTAATTTTTGTTGTTCTGTATGTATATTGGATATTGTCATTTATACCATTAATCACATACATAATTGTCATGGAGAATAGAAATGCCTTTTCTTAGACATTTCATTCTAAAATATGATTATCCAGACATCCTGCTGTTAATGGCACTGAATCCTAATTACTTCAAAATGAAGCCATTATTTATAAACTTAGCGCCTGCACCACACGTCTTTACAGTGAGTAAATGGGAAAATATAAAATGTATTATCTACAGTAGGGCTTATTTTCCAGAAGTTGATTTAACTGCTCAGCTCCTTAGTACTTCTTTTGTCCAATCTTGTTTACATATCATAAATTTTACCAGGTCTTATTTAGTCTAAAGAATGATAGTAGAAACTGTCCCTCACTGAAAACTGGCATGCAGAACTGCTTGGCAAACTCCAGGGTTAATGATAAATGCCGACATAACACAAACAGGGCCACTAGTAAAATGACATCTTCCATTATGATCATTTTTCTGGATTTAATGAAAGATAAATTATGTCAGAGAAGTGTACCAACAGACTATTTCTCAAATAATCTGTGATCTAATGATAGGAGTCATAACCTAATAATTATGTATTACATGTCCATGGTGCTTTATACTCTTCAAAATGACTCACATTCATTATCATATTTGATCTTAAACATTTTACTTCTATGGGATTTGAAGTAATTTTCACATGACCAAGGCCCTCAACACCTCCACACGTTCCTTGTCAATTACTAATGAACTTTGTACTCTCAAATGTCTGTTTCCTTTTGTCTATTCTCTCCCTCTTCTTTGAATATTAAGAAAAATACATATAATGTGAGTTGTCCAAAAATAAAATACATTTTAAAAACACAATTACTTATCTTCATGGCTTGTTTTCCTATCTCTCTTATCATTGATCAACATCTGCATTTGTGCCAACTCAGTATCCTTTCAACCCCAAGAAGGTAATCATTCTCTTTTATTTTTAAGTTAATCAGTCAATCATAAATTAATATTTTGTGTTGATTTTAAAGAGTAAATACTCCAAGTAATTTCTGTACCTTCTTCTTTTTTTCTCTTTTGTCAAATCCATCAATACCATATTCAGGTATATCAATTTGTGTAAGATACTCTGATATTTCTTTGTAAAATAATTAACTAGCTTTTCATCTTAATGTTTAATCTCCATTTTATTATCATTCATACATGATTTAACTACATATGATTTTCAAACATCTCTCTCCTTGGGGCATGAAAAAATAGACAATCTTCTCATTGGGGAGTGAAAATTAGTACAAATACTCTGGAGCAGGATTTGTCAACATATGCTAAGTTATTTTTACATTATTCACCTCAAAGAGATTACCCATAATGCACATAAGATTTAAACATTAAAAGGTTCATCACATTATTCTTTTAATTGTTATTGAATTTATTGGAGTGACATTGGTGAATAAAATTATATAGGTTCAGGTATACAATTTTATGATACATCATCTGTATATTGTATTGTGTGTATATTCACCACTCCTAATTCAAGTCTCCTTCCATCACCATTTATGCCCTCTTTACCTTCTTCTACCTCCCCCAACCTCTCTTTCCCCTGGTAATCATCATTGTGTGTTTTTTTGTTGTTGTTTTGTTTTGTTTTTTGCTTAATACCTTCACCTATTTCACCCAGCCATCGTACCCACCACCCCTCTGACAGCTGTAAGTTTGTTCTCTGTATCTATGAGCTTGTTTCTATTTTGTTAGTTTATTTTGTTCATTACACTCCACATATAAGGAAATCATATAGTATTTGTCTTTCTCTGAGTGGCCTTATTTCATTTAGCATAATACTCTCCAAGTCCATCCATGATGGACTATAATGCAATATGTCCTTTTTTTTTTTTGAAAAAAAACAACAACTATTGTGTATTTTTAAAAATATGTTTTTATTGATTTCAGAGAGGAGAGGAGAGGAAGAGAGAGACAGAAACATCAATGATGAGAGAGAATAATCAATCAGCTATCTCCTGCCCACTCCCTACTGGGGATCAAACAGTAGGGTGTATGCAGGAAAAAAGAACAGTCCTTTTCCTGAGGAGGCATATCTTGTGAAACAAGAATTAGGACACATTTCTGAGGAGAAGCTGACGAGATGTGAAGATGCTGAGATGTGAAGATGTTGGAATTGCTAGGATTGGTTTGCAGGGAGAGGGAAAAAAGGCAGAATAGGTAAAATAAATGAGTGAAGTGGCCTTCAGGTTCCCACTACCATGTTTAGTTAGGTAGCTCACTCCACTCTCCATTGCACTGTTCTACCAAGTTAGAGCCAGATAAAATATCATCACCTTAGTCTCTCATAGGTCAATGCTCAACCACTGAACCACCGCAGCTTGGCTTCATGAGCATTTTTAATTGGAGTTAGAATTTGGTTTAATTTAAAAATAAAATCTACATGTGATCTACCTTTATTGATAACTTCTCTTTTTAAACAACTAATTAAGATAGCAGGAGAGGATCTCACAACAAATGAGAGAAAGGAAGAAAAACATGAGAAAGTGGTAGACTTCTTTGAAGTAGAATCAATTATATATGTGTTTTCTACCCTATATAGATCAGTTGCTTTTACAGGGCAATGACCTCATCTTTGATAAGCACACAGGGACACATCGAAGTGTTTAGTACATGTATCTGTGTATATTCCTTTTCCACATTCAGCTGGCCACACACTCTCCCTTAGTGGAGCCCTAAATTAACCTGAGCTGTTTGTTCCCTTGACTAAAAGACAACCTCATCCATCCAACCAATCAGCCTTAAAAATAAAAGAGTCTAAGATTTCAGAAGTGCATTCATTAAATCTAACGGGATCCATAATTTTCTAAAAAGGATAATGCATTTGCATTTTCAAATAAAAAGTGTGCCTTAAATTCTTTTTCTAGGATCACAAATAAATCTTGGAAATTAAGTTTCCCTTGTATAACTAATGCAACAGTCCTATGTGTTCCCAGCATCTAAATGAAGTAATTTAAGTTGGTTTGATTATAAGAACTTTGATAAATTTATTTTTAAGCCATATATGTATCACACTATGAATACTTCTCATTGAAACCACAATGCCATTGCTTTGGAGACAGAAATCAGTGAGTGCATGGTCACCTGTGGAAATGTCTGCATAGTTAGAGCCTTTTCCTGTCCCCCAATCCATCTTCAAAGCTATTCTGTGAGCAGTCTTTTGTTACAACGAGCCCCCTCTTGTTGGGAGCCATCAGAGTTGAGACAAGCAACTCCGTCTTAAGGAAATAGAATTAAGTTCCTTCTAGCAGAAGTTATGCGGTGCCCTGAGGGTTTGGCCAGAAGATAAGATTAACCTGCCGCTTAGCATCTTTGCAACTTCCCCTTCCTGATCCTCCCCCAGAGCTAGCCCAGCCTTGGAATGTTACACCTTGGAATGTTATGCTGCCCTGGCAGTTAGCCAATCCTGTGTTGCCAGATACCTTACCACCTTGCCACTCAGTGCCTAAACCAATTATACACTGCCAAAGACCCCTCTGCATAGGCAACCCTGCCCCCCTTTGTTTCTGCTGTATAAATACAGCCATTTCAAAGAATAAAGTTGAGGCTTGATCAGAACCTTGTCTTGCCTCCATTCTTCCGCTAACTTGTTTGTTTCATTCTCTTAGGTGGTCCCTGCGTACCCCCGTTGTTGCCCTGCGGGTCGGGGCACCCTCTCACCTGATCTAAGCAAAGCCAATGTATCCCTCCTTAAATATTTCAATATAGAACCAAGAAAAAACACAATCCATTTCTACTGTGTAGGACTGAAATATAAAATTTCAAGAAATGCAGTAGTCATAATTTTTTCCTGAGCAAGCCAGTCTTCAGCAAGAGAGAACACAGAACGAAGCAAAGAGATGCAGAGTCTAGAAATACAAAGATGTCTTCATTTTCCAAGCTCTGGTTCTATTAGTTCCATTTAAACTAGTTCAAATTGGGTTTCTGTGACCAGCAGACTGAATAGTCCTACTTGATCCATTAAAAAAAACAACAAAAAAACAACAACAGTCATATCTTTATAATAAAAGCCTAAGTGGTCATTAGGGTGGAATAACCAGTCACTATGATGCACACTGACCACCAGGGGTAGATACTCAACACAGTAGCTTTCTCCTGTTGGTTAGTACACTCCCACAGAGAGAGTACCACTCAGCCAAAAGCCAGGCTCATAGCTGGCGAGCACAGCCCAGGTCATGGGAGCCTCTCTTGCCTCAGCAGCAGTGCTAAGGAGCAGCAAGCCCAGCAGTAAAGAGTGAGCAGGCCAGTGGTAAGGAGCAAGGAATCCTAGACTGCAAGGAGTCACAGGCCAAGCTGAGGGATACAGTCTCCCCCTGCCCCCGTGCACGAATTTCATGCACTGGGCCTCTAGTCTAAACTATAAGTATGCAAATTTGTTCTGGTGGATTTATATACTAAATTTTTTTACATCTCTTCCATTGTGTGTTAGAGAATATGGTATTTAAACCTATTTTTGCAGAGTGTGATGCTAATTCTTTCATAACGGCTGCAATATTCAGTTTGTGTGGGTTTAATTCCTTGCTAGCGTGCAAAGTCCTTAGAAGACCCTTGGAAGATAGATGCCTGTTACATAAATGTGAAATTGAGGCTGTTCTAAAGTATTATCATTTAACACTCTTTTTTAATGACTCTTGTTTTACTTACTTATTGATTATGCCAGCTGCAGCTTTAAAATCTGGGTCTCTGGCTTCTTAGTCTCCTCATGGTTCAGTTAATTTCTATTTATGGCACCACTTAATGGTTGATTTTATGTGGCATTTTTGGAAAGTTTTTAATTAAAAAAAGCCACATCTTTATGACATTGGAATTTGAATGTAGGAAGACTTAATTGTAATAATTTTTATTATACAACATTTTCTTTTATAATGTCCTAATTTAACATTCTAATGATCTGGTCCAACTCAAATTTCACTTTAACGTCCAATAAGCACAAATGAGAAAATAATTAGATATTTTTGAAAGAAAATAATCTTGACAAATAAGCATTTAAAAAACTCAACAATGATACATTTTTCTTGGTTGCAGGTATTAGGTCATAAAGCCAGGAACATAGGAAAGTGTGAAGGTATCTTATTAAAAACTAAATAACAACCTTGTTTTTGGCATACATTTTATTGTTTAAAACCTTGCAATAAAATTATCCCTTTAGACTGTCATGCATTTTACAAATGTTAAATATTTTACAAAATCTACTTGGTGTTTAATATTTAATAGCATGCATGATATTTCTTCAATAGCCTGAATCATTTTGGACATTCTTTTCTTTAAATGAAGAGATTATTAAGCCAACACTCATCACAGAACTGAAGAAACAGCACAAAGAGAAGGGGAATTGAAATCAACAGTGGGTTTGGAGTTTGGCATGCAGTGGTGGCCTCTGTTAGGTGTTAGTTTCTGAGGAGAAAATTCTGCAAGCAAGTCTTAGGCCAAGGAGAAAATCCTACTTCACCAATGGAATTGAGACTTCATACCATTTTTTTCTTCATGTTTCCAGATCCAGCCCCGTAAAGAGAAACAGTGAGGTTATTGCCTCCTCCCTTCTATCTCAGAATGTAAACGAGCCTACTTGTCATGGTACACCTTCCTCCACCCTTGCCCTTGAGTTCATTTCTTCCCACCTTTTCAGATACCACACCTTCCAAGATAATTGGGCCCCATGTCATTGTTCTTTCCCTGGTATTGTCATGGATTCCTATTTCTCTCTCTCTCAGGACTTTTCTTGCCAGTCACTCTGTGCTCTTCCTGTGTAATCTCATCTATATTCATGGCTTTAATTATTATCTCCATGACAATGGGTCTGCATACTATATCTCCAGGCCTTTTCCACAAACTACAAATCCATAGTCTACCTACTTCATCCTATGCTTTTTACCCAGTTTTCTTATATGTACCACAGTCTGAATATGCCCCAAATCTAATGTTTCTTTTATTTTTTTTCCTTGCCAAAGCATATCCTCCATATGATATTCCAATCTTACTTGGCATCTCCTGATACCATTGTAATTAACATAGTTATTAATAACAGCAAAGGAACAAAGGGGAGGCCAAATATTATAGGCATGTCATGTAGGCAGCTAACACTTTACACTCCCCAAGGTTCCAGCAAAGGGAAGTTGGATACATGCTCAGCAAAGTTGGGGGGACTAGTGAAGGTGCTGGCTGTCAGTCAAACCAGAAAACAAAAGTCATTGACCAGAATGGGCCTGGCCACTGCAAGCACTCAGAAATTTGGGATACTTAATCCCATGAACAAAGAAGTCCACTCTCTCGGCCCTCTTCTGCTTTCAGGACTGCTAGACCCTTCTTGTTGCTTGGGCACACGCTCTCCTGTGTTCTCCCACGTGGCCCATGGCCCTGTAGAGCCGCCCCCCGCCCCCCCCCACACACACACACCAAAGACTAACGAACTACTTTAGCTGAGGCTGAACTGGACCGGCTGCAACAGGAAATGGAAAGCCTGGACACTGACCCCAGCTACATTTCTTTGATGACTGGAATGGGGCTCTGGAAACCCAGGAATGTAATTCTCACAGATGAAAATCACCCATCCTCCTGTGCGACTCTTAGAAAATTCTTTTTCTTGAGATACTAATGACCCCACCCCCAGCATCCAGAAGAGGATACCCCAATTTCTCTGATAACATCACTGCTACACATCAATGTCACAAAATATAATCTGAATTTCAGCCTTAACCATTTACTTTGTCCTCCACATGTAATCAATCATGTGAGTTGTCTTATTTAAACACAAGCAGGTCTTAATCATTCCACACTTTTTCCCCCCTAGAATGTCTTTTATCCATTCCATACTACAGTAGTTTCTTAATTATTTTTTCTATCCCATGGTATGCAAATCAAAACTATCCGAATGATATCAGGTGTCATTTTCTTGATTGTAACCTCTAATGAATCCCCATGGTCTACTTGTTAAAATTTAAATTTTTTAGTATAATGGGCAAATCTCTTTGTTGCCCAGCTTCTTCTTGCTAAAGTCTCATTTCTGTATTCTCTGTATCACATATTATACTAACGCAATACAGAATTACTTGAAATGTTCTGACACACTCAGTAGTTCAATGTCACCATCTCCAGTACATTGCTTGTCACTCTGTAAGGCAATGAGAAGATACAAAATCCAGAAAGCCTTTTGTCCTCTGACCCTCAGCTCCAGTTTGGGTGAGTTGTGTCTATTTGGCGGCTTCAAAACACTTTGGAGACCTGCATTATTGTAGTTACCATCTTGCACATACAATAGAAGTTGTCTATGCACCCATATTTTCCAAGTGAATATAGTCTCTCAAGAGTAAGAATCATATTTAATTCACATAGCAGTATGCAGTTTTTAGCATGATTTACTCTGTGTTTTCGGTCTTATAGGTTTATGAGATGGGACATATTTGAGAGTGGTAAAGGGAGTGAATATATAAACAAAATAAAGCTGAGAGAGAAGTACAAATTTTGAAACAATTTGAACATACATCCCTGTGTATAGGGTATGTGGATGTGGATGGAGTGAACTCGTGTATGAAAGTACGGTAGGAGGTGTAATTTCTGGGGAGCATTTTTAAGATTGTGCCAATAAACAATATGAATTTAAAGAGACTGGTCAAGGACTATACCAAGTGAAGGTGATATAAGCTGTGGGTCAAATAGTGAAATTTGGATCATATAAGGAAATCTGCAAACGCCGACAATTTATCATGTAAGGCAAACAATAAAAGTAATGGTAGGACTAGAGAATGAAAACAGAACGAAACAAAGGAGATCATCAATTTAACTGCCATGTAACTGCCGTGTTTGAAGGTGAGAATATATGGCTTTTTTTCTGGGCTTCAAAAAAATATGGCCTTTGGCCAAGTCTCAGCTGCAGTGTTATCTTAGAGGAGTTTCTTATTTTATTTTATTATGGATTGGTTTGGAAACTAGCTAGAGTGGCACTTTGCAATTACGTGCCCTGCCTTCAACAAAAGAAACACACTCAGCTCTCATCTTGGTAGCTTTTCATGCAGATTTGTGATATTGTTTCTTGCCTCTAAAGGATTCCATGACTTTAAAACACTGCGGTGTTCAGAAAGATCTTGGCAAGAGCAGACAAAACCAAACTGAGACTCGAAGCTCATTTTAGTGACCACATTGTCTGTGGAGTCTTATTTTCAGTGTACCCATGAAATACCTTGTACAGTAGGTAAGTGCCCTGTGTAGAAATGTTGCGCACCAATGTCACTGCAGTTACCCACAAAGGCCACCAGGGGAGGTAGGATGACAGGGGCAGGTTTAGCAGGTACAGATTGCCTTGTCCTAACCATGCTTATGGACTGTCTGCAAGCACAGGAGCAAAGGCTGGTGGGATTCTTGGGCATACACAATGAGAGTTGAGTTCCTTTGCCATATTGTCCTCTCAATAGCCTGTTCATTGTGATCCAAATCACTTAGGAAAGAGCTTTGTCTATGAAAGCCAATGGTCCCAGAATCAATATGATAAACTTTGGCAGTCAAAACAACCCTTGGCAGTTCAACCTTGCTAATTTATTGTAAAAATTAAAAACAGTCTTAGGGCACTGCCTGACTATTCTGGCCCAGATGATAAGCCCTGAACTTTGAAGTTATTCAGACTCTAATTAGAATCCTATCTTCTTTGTATTGGGTGTTTATGTGTGTATGTGTGTGTGCAGGGGTGGGGGTGGGGGGCGTATTTCAATTCTCTGATTGTAAGTTTTGTTATCTGGAGAGATGTGGTATCATTGATCTATGATATATGTCTGATGCTTAAGTCAATGTGTAAGAAATACAGTGTTTGCTGCCTCATAAGATGGCAGTGTAGGTAAACATGATACTCGCCACCTCCCACAAACACATCAAAATTTACAACTAAAATACAGAACAAATATATTCAGATCCACCTCAACCCTGTATGAATGGAAGCCAAACAACTAGAGAAGAAAAGAAGAAAGCACATTGAGACTGGTAGGAGGGGTGGTGGCGGGGAATGGACAGGTCCCGCACCCACATGTGGAGGTTTCCCTGAGGAGCACGGGGTCCCAGCTCCACAGCAGACCCCAAGCCCAAGGTTCCAATGCCAGGAAGAGAAGCCTCGTGAATGCAAGCTATAAAAACCAGCAGGGATGGTGGTTGAGTGACACTGAAGCTGCTGGAGACCCCGCAGGCTCCCTCCCTCTGAGCTCCAGCACAGGGGCAGCAGCTGGAAAGGGACCTGGGACATGCAGAGAGGAACTAACTTGTCCAGAATCAGGGCAAGAGCTGGGCAGGCAGCTTTCTCCCAGATAAAGGTGCTGGCAGCAGAGGCCAAGGTTCCTTTGCTGAGCCCTCCCTATCATAGAGCTCACAGAGCCCACAGGCTGTGCCATATCTGAATCTCCATCAGCCTGGCTCACACAGTTCTCCCCACCCTGGTGATTCCCTGAGACTCCAACCCTCCCTACGCGCAGGTTCATGCAAGGCACTTCCAGTGGCTTACCCCTTATCTATGGTTTGAGCTACCATGTTCATCCTGTGAGTTACAATGTTGGGTAGAGCAAAGAGTAAAAGTGGAAACAGAAACTGTTATAGAGAAGTCTGGCACCACCTCCTTTTGGTGGACTTTTGGCAAGTGGCTGGTGCCTTCTTTCTAGGGAGTTGTTACATCCCTGGATCAATGCCTCTAAAAGAACTTGTGAACTAAATGGTCCCAGACAGCTCAGTGACTACCATTTGTGCCCTGGGAATCCAATGTGCATGAGGGAAGCATAAATTAAAAGGGGAAACGGACAAATACGTATTTATTAACAGAAAATTTAAATTCTAGAATTGGGCCTGGTCTCCAAATTTCCCATCAAAGTATCTCCAGGTGACTATGGACCACCCACATAAGAGAACTTTACGTAGGTATTCCACATCATGTTAGAAGATGGGGAGACAGTATAATGACTAAAAAAAGCAAACTAAATCTAACATAGTCTCACTTTTATGCAAAATAACAATGTTTAAAAATATTGATAATTCTTGGGTGGTAACATGATGATAACTTTATATTCTTAATTCTCTCTGTACTTTTAAGTGTTCGATATGATAATATATTACTTTTATGTTCCAAAGTTTTTTTGAAATTAGCCATAAAGAGCAAGCAAAGAAAAACGAAAGAAATCACTCCTTTTCAAGGGTTATAACACGATTGTCTAGGAAACAGTCCTATAGAATAACCAAAAGACTATGCCAAGTACCCTGCCATCCCCTTAAGAAATGAATCAATGTGAAACAAAACTAAAACCAAGCTGAAATTTTTCTCCTGTGAGTGACTGTACAGGCTGGAGGTGAAGGTTCTCAAAAATCTTTACATTATTGCACAAGGATGTCCACCTGGCTGATGCTTAGCGGTAAGTCATCTGTCAAAAGGAAAGGATGAGAGAATGCGTGAACAAATCCATAGTGAAAATCAATGGGGCTGAACTGAGGATAATCTCTCCATCCTTTCTAAATGCTCAGTCTGGTGTGCACTGCATCTGGGCACAAAGCTTTTTACCCACTGCTGGAGAGATGTTTCCGTGTGGATGACCTAATAGGGATGCACAGGAGAAAATATGGGTTGTATTTTTGTTTTGTTTTTTAAGTTATTAAATGTGTCTTATTTCTTTGCTTAAAGCTGGTCAGATAGAAACTGGATTGTTATCTAAGAGGGATGGTAGAATGAATGTATCTGTATGATATGATGGAGGTTTTGTGAAAGAAAAAAAAAGTATTATGAAGAATTAAACCAGCTGTTTTTACATTAAAAATTGAAATGTTTTACTTTATATCTCCAGATTTATATCTTTGTACATTTTAAGTATTTAAATTCCTATTTTATTGTATCATTTTATTTCAATTTCCACTTGAGTTAGGAAAACAACACATAGGTATATGTACAATATTTTTCAGAAATGACCAGTTTTCATTTTCACATGGTAGATTGATAACTTATGCTTACACAGTATTGGAGTCTTTTGTTTTTACACATTTTCTGTACACTTTTGGGGATGCTAGATGCTGAGAGTCTAGAGCCTGCGGTGACTCAACATTGCCCGATTTTCCAAAACAACAGTGTAAAAAGTGAGCAGGGCAACTAAGAGTGGCAAACCTCCTGAGAGTGCCTTTTGAAGCTAAGTATAAGGCTCCAGGTGACTAAATACATTTTCCCCCTAATAAAACATATACTTAGACCATTCATATGTGTAAGGAAATTATTTCATTGAAATATTTGTACATTTATCAAGAGGAAATACATAAATGTCTACTCATTTATTTAGCAATCATCTTTGAGCACTTACATGGACCAACTACAGTGTGGTTTTGCCCCCACAGAGACATAAGATGAAACAGAAGATGTCACAGTTAAAGAGGGAGACTACAAACACTGTTTTGTCAATTTTCCCAAAAGATAGAACCATGTTTTTTTAAGGCAAGGAGGTAAAGAAGAGCCTAGAAAATCAGAAAACAGTGACTAACCCAGTGTGGACCAATAGAGGATAGGTATGAAGTAATAAAGAATGAAGAATAGCAGGGGATAAAACAGACAGACAGACAGTCATGGCGATGATTGAAAATTATAACAGTCAATCTTAAAAGTTGTTATCACACACAAAAATTGCAGCTGTATATAGTGATGTTAACTGGATTATATTGGTGAACATTTTTTAATATATACAAACATTGAATTAAGTTGTACACCTGAAATTAATATGATGCTATGTATCCATTATACCACAATAAAAATTATCTAAGAATGTAGTGTGTTCTGCTTAAAAAAATAGCTTTTTTTTTTAAAGCAAGTGAGCCTGATTATGAGATTAACTGTTTAACACAGATTAACTTGTCAGATTTTCTAGCTGCCACCCCTCATATCCTGAGTCTTGATAAAATGACTCAACTGAGAATAGGAGAAATGCCACCTGAGTGTTATGCTTGATCTGTAGAGCAGAATGCTCATTTTCTATAAGGGCATCTAAGGGCTATGATGGAGATGTGTGTCAGACTTTTGATATCAATCTCAATGTTCAAGGATATCCACAAACAGTCCAATTTCCTTTAAATCTCTCAAGGTTAGGTCTATCAGAGTTATTTAAACCCATTTTAAAGTTATTCATGTGGTTTCCTCAAACTTTTTCATAGTAAATTAAATTATATTGGTCTACTACCAAATCACAAAGTAATTATTCATTTCATTTACTCCTAAATTAGCAGCCAGCTATCAACAATTATCTCCTAGTTCTGGGATTCTGAGAGTTAAATCTCTAATTAAATTATTATTTTATATTCATTAATCATAACTCCCTTCTAATCTCATCTTCTTACTATGAAAATACTAAGAGGTAATCTCCAGGAAGTATCTACTGTGCATGCTCAGTATTAACTTGTGGCTAGAACAATTTGAGTAATTCCATGCTTATCTCTTGGAATGGCCAAGATAGAGATGAGATGTGCTAAGTACATTGGTGTGCTATTTAAAGTTGAAAACTCTCCTGGAAGTGACCTTTACCAGTTTGTTTGAAATGTTTACGGCGTATACTAGTTGCTTGATGTTTTATACCTGGTTTCATTGCCTACTCAACCTAGCTTTAGCTGTGCCACTATCAGAATACAAAACCATACCAAACCAAACCAAAACAAAACAAAACAAAGCAAAACAAAATCTCATTTAGTAAAATAATGTCTGAGACTCCTGAAAATAAAATATCTCTTATATATCGTGTATGGTTCATAATCCAAAGAGATGGTTGCGGGCACATCCCCAGTAGGGGGTGTGCAGGAAGCAGCTGGTCGATGTTTCTCTCTCATCAACGTTTCTAGCTCTCTATCCTTCTCTTCTCCTCTCTGCAAAAAATCAATAAAATATATATTAAATATATATATTAGGTCTAGTAATAATTAATGTCGTTTTCTAATACTTTTTAAAATCAAATTTATTTAAACAATACAACAAAATTTAATCAACAATATAGTTGCCATTGTTTTCTACTACTTGTGCCCAACGCTCAGGAAGCATTTTAATCCCTCTGTTTTAAAATTGTGATTTTGATGCAAAAAAATTCGGTCAATACATTTTTGAGGCATTCTTCATTATTAAATTTTTTTCCAAGAAGAAAGTTTTGCAAAGAACGAAACAAATGGTAATCGGAAGGGGCAATATCAGGAGAATATGCAGGTTGAGGGAGAACTTCCCATTTCAACTGGCGCAGTTTTTCAGCAGTGATTCTTGCAGTATGCAGTCGTGCGTTATCGTGGTGAAGAATTACGCCCTTCCGAATAATCAGGGCGGGTTCTTTTTCTCTTAAAGCTTGGGCTAACCTTTCCAATTGGGCACTATACACTGCACTTGTAATGGTTTGGTTAGATAGTAAAAGTTCATAATGAAGAATTCCTTTAAAATTCCACCAAACACACAACATCACTTTTTTCGCATGCAAGTCAGGTTTTGGCGTGGGCTGCGGAGCCTCATTTTTGTCCAACTATTGAGGCCGCCTTTTCAAATTAACATACAGCACCCATTGTTCATCTCCGATAACAATTTGCTCTAAAAACGGCAAACGGTTTTGACGAGAGAGAAGCGAACTGCAAATTGTGACTCTGATTACGGTGGTTGTCGGTCAACTCATGAGGAACCCATTTTCCAAACTTTTGGACTTTGCCAAGTGCACGCAATTGATTGGAAATTGTTTTTTGTGAACAATTTAAAGTTGTCGCAAGCTCTTGTTGGGTAATTTGAGGATTTTGCACCAAAAGAGCTTGAAGAGCTTCTTGATCAAAATTGGACACACGGCCTCGACCACTCTTGTCATCTAACGAAAAATTTCCCTCGCGAAATTTCTCAAACCAACGCTGGCATTTTCTGGCGCTAACTGCATCTTGACCAAGAGCACTACAGATGTTTTTTGCAGCCTCACTTGCTTTTCTTCCTAACTGGAACTCGTAAAGCATGCAGTGCCGAATATGCTCTTCATCCGTCATCTTCTTAGCCCTAGTTTTGCAACAAAAACCAAACCAAACACAAACGTTTTCAAGCAAAACTTGTTAATTGCACTTCACACGTTCTGTAGATACCACGTGTTTGAAGGTTATGTCAATACAAGTCAACACCAAGCAAGATTTTAAACGAATGTTAAAAAACGACATTAATTATTATTAGACCCAATATATATATTAGACCCAATATTATATATATATAATCCAAAGAGAAAGTATGTTATCCTGCCTGACTGAGAAGTCCCTGAGCAGTGTCCCTTAAGTATTGGACCCTCCAAAAACCACCTGTGCTTTCTTTCCCCTGCTTTACCATATGCCTTATTTTATTACAGCCTGATGAGAGCATGCCTTATTCAGGTGAGATCTTCCAACTATGCAAACTGGCATAATCATTGCACTTGCCCATACTCTTCGAGCCTAACCAAGGTAGCAAACTTTCTCATACATTTCCAATCAAATAATTTTTACACAGCAGACAACCTCAAAAATTGTAAGGTAAATCTATCTGTCATCTATCTATCTATATAGCTAGCTAGCTAGCTAAAAGGCTAAGTGACTGTCTGACCAGCCAGTACATATGATGCACACTGACCACCAGGGAGCAGATGTTCAACGCAGGAGCTCCTGAGCTGCAATGACTTGGCAGCCGCGGTTCTCAGGTGATGTACCCAGGGACCAGAGAGGAGGAAGCATGGCCCCATTTCCTTTCAATGTGCATGAATCCATGCACCAATCTACTAGTATCTTTAATATTTCTTTGGCATCTTGTGTTTATTTATAAAGATAAAAATGATACTATTTTCCTCCAAATGTCACAATGGGATAGAAGTTCTGAGAAAATGTGTACCTTGTGGTTTTTTGTGTTTTGTTTTTTTTCCACATGCACAGAAACCCTCTCCGGTCCTATTGTGCCTAAGTAGGGTGAACAGCCATGCTGATTTGTCCAGGAATGAGGAGGTTCCTGGCACATGATATTTTCCATGATAGTCCTGGGCAAACTGGTACTAATTAGTCACCCTAAGCATTCAACCTTTCATGACTGCATCTTAAATGGTGGCTTTCTTATTTTCTCATAAGCTCCCCTCCATTTGCTCCCCCCCCCCAAAAAAAAAAAAAAGATTTATTGTAATAAGCATTTATTTTCTTCAGGGAAAGCACTTACTCCACTGAAAAGAAAGTTGCTTAAATGATCACAGCTCGATTTGACTGTGGTCAGGTTGTTAAGAGTTCACTTCTAAAAAGGTAAGTTCCTGGCATTAAAAAAGGAGCTTCAAAAAAGAAATCAGAAGACTATAAAGAACTTAGATTTGATTCTGAAACTACTGTAAAATTCCCTATTTAAACTTGGAAAAGTAATTCTCCTTGCTAGGTTTCTCTTATTTATTTAGCAAATGTTTGTAAATTCCCTACTTCATTCCAATACTGTGCCAGCTAAGGAGGGGAGGAGGGGACACAGATAAGTAAGATAGCCATAGCCTTTCCCTCAGGGGCTCAGATTCAAAGGACAAAGATCTCTCTCTAAATCCCACTCAGCTTTCAAGTTCTATGGCTACACTTAACTATTCCATTATTTAACATTCCTGTCTTGCCCTTTGCTAATTAGCCTTCTCTTTTTTTTTATAGCCTCAAACTCTCATAAATATAGAACCATGATGTCAAACAAATGCCTTTGTCATTTCTGAAACAATTGATTAAAGGGAAGATACTTTTCCAGCTTTCCCTTTCTCAAAATAAATATTTTATCCATGAGCACAGAAATATTTTTATTATTTTTTTCTGGACATTTGAGTTGACATGATCATTTTTAGATAATCATTTTGGAATGGTTAAAAAATGTTTAGAGTCACTGCTGAAAATATTATATTTAGTAAAGTTAAGGAAATTTTTATACCAATTTTATACCAATATAATTTTTCTGGAGGAAAGTCAGAGTATAAGTTTATGTATTTTCTAGTATAAACTCAAAACTTGAACCTAATTACTTGCTTTGCTCAATCAAAATTTATTCTTATTCTTTCTAAACCAAAAATTCAGATAGCCTTAGCGATGCTTATATTCTCATTGTTAACCCTATTTAGTCAGTACATTTAGGAGAACATATTGAGTTTGTAAGATAACTTTTAATGTACTGAAACCCACAGGAAACCTAAAAACTAGCTGAATGCAGTGAAAGTTGATAAAAGCTTTGTCTGAATTTCCTAGGACTGGTTTGAATTTGATAGGACAACAATGCAACTGAATACCAAGCAGAGCGATGATACACCTGCGTTAAAATCTTCTGAATTATTATATCTAGAATTGCAACTTTTCAGCTATTTATGTACTTCCGTGTCTCTAAATAACATCTATTATGTAGCAAGAATAGAGATTTGTTCTGGCTTTGCCTATTTAAGAAACAAGTCTTGTCTTCCCTACGGTAATATGCTGCAGAATGGGAAAACAAATATGCTGATTGAACTGCTTTTTTCATGCCATTGTGAATTTGTATATCTTTTCCTATCATCATAACCTTTCCTTTTGTGCTATATTTCTCTGAACATCAGATTATAATTCGCATGTTCCCTCTTTGTGTAACTGAACAATGCAGATGACCCAATAATAACTCTAAATATGTTCATTATAGAAAACCATAGTTGCTCATGTGAACACGTCATTCCAAATTGTCAAACTCAGGTCTCTTTAATTTTCTCTTATCTTACTGTGATATGACAAACTAATGCTCAGGTTGTCTACACCTAAGACAGAGGATATGAAAAGTTTTGTGGTCTTGGCTGGTTTGGCTCAATGGATAGAGCCTTGGCCTGCAGACTGAAAGGTCCCAAGTTCAATTCCAGTCAAGGGCACATGCCAAGGTTGTAGGCTGGATATCCAGCCAATTAATGATTCTCTATCATCATTGATGTTTCTCTCTCTTTCTCCCTCTCCCTTCCTCTCTGAAATCAATTAAAAAAAGAGAGAGAGTTTTGTGAAGAAGTCCAAATTTAAACAAGTCCAATAGTCTAAGAGCAAAATGATAACTTGTATCTTCCATTTTACTCATTTAAATAAAACCTAAGTAACAGCTTATGACTTTGTTGGGATAAATTTCACAAAGGTATGTGGTTTTTCATTTAACCTGATTTAATTGTTTCAAATTCTTTATAGAATGATAGAATGGCCATGTTCTGTATTTCTGGCACAAATCCAGATTTTTAACTTAAAAAAAAATGAAGGGGAAAAAGGTGCAGGGATACATCAACACTAACATGAATATGGAGTCAGGATATTAAAATGCATGAAGTCCTGTCATCTCAACTGATGCAAACTGTATTTGCCCGAAATACATGATGACATTGCAAGCCAGCAAAGATGAAAACAGCTCACAAAAGCTTTTCCCGTTGCCATTTCATTCATCTGAATATCAAGTAAGCTGTCCTTCTCCAGGTAGAAGCCACATGCAGATACAGGATTCTATAAAGTTAGGCCACAGCTGGCTTTCCAAACCCAAGAATTTTCCATTTTTCTGTTCTCCCTCTTGCTTTCTTCTCAGCGTCCTCACTGTATATGAACAGGATTCTCTGCATCATGATCTCAGTTCCTCAGACAAGCAATGTCCTCTCTTGTCACTTGACTTGACTTGAAATCACACAAGCCTCATGGATACATTTGTATTCAGACTCAGTAAAGCACTCCTTTAAAACATTGTCTCAGGGGGTATTCCAAAGCCTGTGCCTTGTTTCCATAACAAGAGAGGCAGCCATAAGGCAATCTGAGAATAAGCTAGAAGATACACACTAGCCTGCTGGAAGAATTCTGACAAGTCCTTAGGTAAAGATCTAATATTATAAAACATGGCTACAATGGTTAGAAGTTTAAACTGGAGAGTTTCTGAGGTTTTCCAAATTAAATAGGACAAGTCAATTTCTTCTCATTTGTAAATGAAATAGGACAAGTACATGCTTTGAAATTTTGGGCTCTGTCACATTTTCTCAGAGTCATCAATCATCATGAGTCTTTTTAGTAAGGCTCTTGCAAAATGTGACCTATTCTTAAATACAGTTGAAAAGAGTCATGAAAAATTCCTTGCAATCAAAGACCATGTCTTCTGTGGATCTGTGAAAGGTTTTGTGTTTGGCTAGCACAATTCAAGTTTAATTAGAATCTCGGGAATAATTATGTGTAGATTCAGAAGGGACCCTGGGAGGTCAAAAGTCCAAAGATCCATATTCAGACTACCTGGCTTCTAAGCCTTCTCTAAAACTGTAAATTTATCTTATTTAAGAGAGCTCTAAAAAAGAGAATGCCATGGTTTTCAGTTTACTCCTTAAATTATATAAACGATTGTATCTTGCTTAGAAATTTTCTTCCTTTAACATCTACTTTATTTCAATTTCAACATTCATTCTCTAGAATAGAGTGCTGTCTAGTAGAACTTTATGCAAAGATAATATGTTCCATACCTGGGTTCTACATCTAGCTACATGTGGCTATTGAACACTGATATGTGACTAATGCAACTGAGAAACTGATTTTAGAATTTTGTTTAGGCTTAGTTAATTTCAAGTTGAATTGAAATAGCCACGTATTGTTGGTGGCTGGTTAATGGAGTATCATTCTAGAGATGATAGTCATCATTTAGTTGAAACTGTCTTTGTTTTTGATTTGTCTAACAGATACTTATAAAGCACGCCTTGGTATATTCTGTGCCAGGCACAGGTCCAACTGGAAAGAATACAGTGGTGAATAAAAGAGAAAGGAACCCTTTCACAAAGAACTTACATTCTAGTTGGGGGGAAACAAATAATAAGAAAACTAGAAACAGCAATAAGTACAATACAGAAACAAGTAGGGAAAAGTGACGAATAATAATTAAACAGTTGTTAGAATTATTATTTTAGACAAGGTGATCAGATGAATCTTTTCTGGGGAGGTAACATTTGAGCTGAGACCTGAATGATGAGAAAAACCCATTCCTGCTCAGACAGAGCCTCCTTCCTAGGCAGAAAGGAAGAACAAGGAAAAGGCCCTGAGACAGGATCTGGTGGCGCCTGCTGGGGAACCAGAAAGGTCTGTGTGATTTGAACCCCGAGAGTAGTGGAAGGGGGAAAATAAGGTAAAATCAAAGAAGTAAACTAAAGTTAGATCAAGTGGGGCTTTGAAGATTGTAAGTGAATAAAAAAAGATTCTAAAACCCAGGAGAGTGTTCTGGTTCACATGTCCTAAAAACAACCACTTGTGGAGGAAAGCAGATAATCAGAGTGTAAGAAGAAAAAGATCAGAACTAGTGATGGGTATATAGTGATAGAGGGCAACAGCAATGGAGAGAGCTAGACTATTCTGGGACATATTTGTTGGTAAAAACTAATGGATAAGGGTGAAATCGAGAGTTTCATTTTGAATATCTTATCCTTAAGATACCAAAAGGAGACGGGATATAGGAAATATGATACCAATCTGGAACTCAACAGTTAGTATGTAAAGCCATAGCTCAGGGTAAGATCACTTAAGGAATAAATGCAGAGAGAAAAGAGCTTAAGATAGTTACTGACAGCAAAGGGGGAGGAGCATATTGAAGACTTGTCTTAAATGTATTTACTTTACAGAGCCTACTCTGAATTATAAGCATTGTGTGGCTTGCATCTAAAACCTATTAAGTGCACAGTTCTAGACATTTCTGCCACATCAAGTTATCTACAGGTCAGCAAATACATTCAGATGTCAAAGCCTTTACACATATCATCCCTTGGCTTAAAATTCAATCTTGTCATCTATACTCTTCCATTACCAATAACCTGAAAATTCCAATTTATCCTTCAAGAATTAATTTAATGGGTTCTTTCCTATTTCTACCCTTCTTTGTGATGTTCTTGTGACTGATTCTGTTCTAGCCATTATTTGTTTTCAAACTAGGCTTTCTAAAATAATATCAGCTCTTTGATGATATCCTGTCATACTCATCTTTGTATCCCTAGTATCTAGTATCAAGTTGTGTTTATTCAGGGATAATAGGATGTTTGCTAATCCAAAAACATGGATTTCTCTCTTCTAAGTCCTGCCTCACAGTGAGAGAATTCTCTTTCAGCCCAGTAGAGTCAATATCACTCATAATTTCTCCTCCGAACCACCTTGAATCCATCTTTTCCATTAGTAGGTTTACCAAAAGCATAAGTAAGATTTCCAAAATACTTTTCTCAAAACCTTAAAGAAATCCATTATTTTCAACCAAAGAAGATTTTGCTTATACATATCCTTAATAGTTAAGCTCCTAGGCAACCATATAGATTTCCTTAAATAAAGGGGTTACAAAAACTCAGAATAAGGCTTTAATGAAAAAAAATGCTGCTTTGATAAAAATGCTTATTTCTGAAATCCACCTTCCAAAATTATTACTGTATGTATGAGGTAGATTTTAGGATTCCATATTTTTACTTAGCAACCCAAATGCTGCTAATATAAATAAACCTTTAATGATATTTTGAAGAAAGTTTAAGGATGTCAAAAAGCAATCCTACTTCATGTTTGATCCCAAAGGTACCTAACAGCAGAGGCAAAGAAACAGCTGCATTAAGTTCCAGGTTATTCTAAAGGCAGACTATTTAGAAGGCAACTTTAGAAAGTATATAATTACTGGAGTTTTTTATGCTTAATTATATTGTAGAAATGGTTTGTTAAAAATATATTCTTTGTCCCTAACATCACTGTCCTTGTATAATATTTAATCATACATATAACTAGAATAGTGAACTATAGAGAATTAAGAAGGGGAACTGTTTATTTTATTTTTCATCCCATTCTATAGGCACCTTCTTTTTTAAATATATTTTATTGATTTTTTACAGAGAGGAAGAGAGAGAGATAGAGTTAAAAACATCGATGAGAGAGAAACATCGATCAGCTGCCTCCTGCACACCTCCTATGGGGATGTGCCCACAACCAAGGTACAGACACTTGACCAGAATCAACCTAGGACCCTTCAGTCAGCAGGCCAATGCTCTACCCACCAAGCCAAGCTGATTAGAGCTATAGGCACTTTCTGAAGTCTATAAAATGTACAGCACTTTTCTTCATTTTCATCTCAAGATGTTTCTAACTATGTTCTAATATATTATTTATAGTATCCCTATATAGTATTTCTTAGATAATAAAAGAGTTTGTTTAGCTCTATCAAAGCACCAAATGAATCTGGAAAAATTATCTAGCTTCTCTAAGTGATAGTCATTTGGGAGCACCAGAGCTGAGGCAACCTCTCACTCTTCTAGTCAAGAAAGCTAGTTCATCTGCCTTGGCTAACACTACAGAAATCACCTTTCTTGAATCTCCCCACCTGTGTTCTTCCCAAAGCTGTGTATTTGCACAATGCAAACAGACATCCCTTACTCAGGATGGCCAGTCTTTCTTCAAGGGGAAACGATTAGATATCCTTTGGGGGAATCTCTATATCATAATAACCAACATTTGTAAATGAGATCCTTTTAAAAGCAACTCATTCTCTCAAAAGTAAAACAGATACTAATAGATATCAATGGGTGAGTGAGTTTTACATGAGTGGCAATGACCCAGGTAGATCTGAGATTGTTATCAACAGTGTAGTTTTAATAAGATAAATCCAAACCTACATCTTTATCAGCAATTGAACTGGCTAATTCACACAGCTCTAAAGATGGGTTCTATGCATTCCCCATGTGTAGTGCAATATCTACAGCTGCATTAAAATATCAGATCAATAGCCCAGAGCTAAAAAGGCCCCAGGAGGGAATCTTTTTGCCAGAAATGTTTGAATCCTTTCCTAAGTAGTGACCCCTAATTATTGCAAAAGTATTTACCCTAATTAACTCAAGTATAGTTCCCTCAGGATTAAGTCAAAGTATACTCTATCCAATCCTTTAAAAGGAAAAATCCTCTAATTTTCCCCAAATTACTATCCCATTAGTTAGCTGCTCAATCATTTCAAACTTTATGCTAAAATTTTTTTCCAAAAAATTTTCAAAATTGAGGTGTTAAATTTAGCATTTTCTCTAAGAAGTGATCGGATGTTTTAGACACAACTATTTCTCTACAGGTCACTGACTTGTTTGGGTCCATTTAGCTGTAAAAACAATTAAGAAAACAAAAGACTTTTCTGGGATGCTTCAGTAGCTCAAAACATGCTAACTCTAGAGAAATGACTAGGATAAAAAGCTATAATCTTGGTTCTTTTAATAACTAAAATAAACAGCATTAAATGTTTGCAAAATGTTGCTATTTGTAAGAAGAATAAAAGCTTGGGGAACATTTTGGCTGAGCCATAGAGAGTGAAAGTGAAAGATTTTCATAGGAAAAGATATTGGGGTTGGGGGGCATTCCCAGAAGACCTATGGTACAAATTAAGGAACTGGAGCAGGGGGAAATGTGCTTGTTGAACTGGAAGGGAATGAAGCTGAAAGGTGGGTTGAAGGCAGATTACAAAAGTCTTTACGTTGAGTAAGTACTATGGATTTTATTCTGCAGACAATGAGAGACCATTGAAGATTTATGAAAATGAGTTGCTGATTCCCATCTCCAGTCTCACTTAATTCTGGAGATGCAAAGTAATTGCACATTTAAGACAGGGAAAGTATAATAGGTTACCATTGGCATGGAAGTAGAAAGAGTCATAGGCTTAGACTGTGACTGCCACTTTGAATTCTGATCATGTCACATATTAGTTGTATGACTTTGGGAAAGTTATTTAATATATCTGCATTTCATTTACTCTGCATATAAAAAAGAAATCATAATGGAACATTATGTAAAATAGTATTTTAGTATTAAATAGCATTTTAAACACTACTTATCAGTAGTTCTTAAAACACCACCTAATACATAGTAAACACTCATTAAATGTTCATGATTATTATTGCTATTACTTTGGAAGCACTGCTGTCTATGCTCTATATACATTATCTGATATTATACATTCAGTAAATCACACAATACTTTGACACAATAATATAACAGAAGCTCTTTAATGAATGAATCCACAAAATAATCTTCACTTTAGGGCCAGAGTAACTAAGAAGTCAAATAATTTTATAATGTTGCACATTGCATAAATATTCCATTAGAGAACCAAGATTCCCATACAGCTGGGAGGAAAAATAAAGAAGGGTTTTCCTTAAGGTTGAAAAAGCTCTGAAAATATGAGGTTGAAACTTGGAATTAATGGCTTTGTCTCCCACAGTTTGGAGAATCAAGTCGGATATTCAGGGAGGAAATACAGGAGTTGGAAAGAGAAAGTCTTGACCGAGTTCAATATCCAAGGGCCCCATTGCTGACCTCATTCCTACACTCCTAAGACTGACTTTCTATCACTACTTTTAATTTGCCAACTTCCCTAGAATCACTCTAATAAATGCCCACTTTCCCCCTTGTTCAATCTCATCCTGGTAAGGTTTTTGCCGCTAGAAACCAAGGATCCTAACTAAAGGAAATATCAATGAACATATGGATTGAGAAGAAACTGTTAGATTTTGTGGCTTGTAATCGATTGGTGACTTGAAGGAAACCAAATCAGTAAAGTGCTGGCAACAGAACATAGATGTCAAAGGGCCCATGACCAAAGGATGATGAGGAAGTGGAGTCAGTGAAGGTGCAGACAGGTGCAGAAGAAAGAAAATGGGCAGTGACTTTAAGTTGTAACAGGTTTATGAATATAAGAGAATGAGCCCTTCTACTATAACTAGGCAATTCTTACTTTATAAATGAATTACCATACTTTTCGGACCATAAGACGCTCCGGACCATAAGATGCACCAGTTTTTAGAGAAGGGAAATGAAGAAAAAAAGATTCTGAAACAAATAGTGTCCTAAAATATTTTATGTGCATTAAAACCCAACATCACAGTCATAAACACATGTAATCAACCCTGTAAAGTAAACAGCAGCATTTAGAACCATTTTAGAGCCGGGCAAGCACACAGAGACTACACAGAGCCGGGCAAGTAAAAAAACTTTTTTTTTTAAGTATATGTGTAGGCTATATTTGGACCATAAGACGCAGGGACTTTTCCCCCCCACTTCTGGGGGGAAAAAAGTGCGTCTTATGGTCCGAAAAATACGGTAATATATCCTATATAATAAAAGCCTAATATGCTAAGTGTCTAGTCATTTATTCAACAAATCAAAGCTTAATATACTAATGATATGTTAAGGCTGCTCAACCACTTGCTATGACATGCACTGACCACCAGGGGGCAGATGCTCTGACTAGTAGGTTAGCTTGCTGCTGGGGTCTGGAAAATTTGGAATAAACGAAATGGGATGGACATACCCTGAAGCCTTCTCATGATCCCTCCTAGCTGGCCAGCCTCCTGCGTCCCTCTCTGGCCCGATCATGCACCCATGGTGTTCCTCCATCTGGTCTGCACCCTCTCACAATCCAGGACCCTTTAGGAGATGTTGGAGAGCTGGTTTCAGCCTGATGGCAGAATGAGCTGCCACTGATGTTCACTGACCACCAGGGAACAGGCACTCAATGCAGGAGCTTCCCCCTGCTGGTCAGTGTGCTCCCACAGGGAGAGCACCACTCAACCAGAAGCTGGGCTCACGGCTGGTGAGTGCAGTAGAGGTGGCAGGAGCCTCTCCTGCCTCCCAGGCAGCACTAAGAACGTCCACTGAGGGCCAGGGGAGTGGGCCTAAGTGATCAATCAGACATCCCCTGAGGGCTCCTGAACTGCAAGAGAATGCAGGCCAGGCTGAGGAACCCCTCCACCCCCCACAAGTGCATGAATTTTGTGCACTGAATCTGTAGTTTTATTATAAAGTAGTTGTTATATTGTTATTCAAACGGTAACCAGTTGCTCTTTAGGATCTATTCAAGGTATTTTCCAGTATATTGATAATCCAGGTCAACAAATACTGTGGAATTATGCATTTTTTAAAAAGCTTTGCTTTAATTGGCATTTAATTATTTCATTTCTTTCTATATAATGTGTTGATGGCTTATTCCAGTTTAAACAAATAATAGCTAACAGAAGTAATAGATAATTTTTATGTGCCTACTAAATAGGTATTTGGTAAACATGATCTTATTTCATCACAACATCCAGATATTTGGGTATTCACTTCTCAGAAGAGGTGACTTTGAGGGGAGACAAGGATACAAGTCCATGTCTGGAGTACTCTATCAAACTGCTATGAAAAATGACATATTTACAAAAATACTGGTCTGTAGTCAGACCTCAGCATCTTTTCATTAGAGATACTTCTTTACTTGAAGTAAATTTCTCTAGATGAAGATAATGCTGGATTTTTATTCAAAACATTATAGATCTTTAAAAGGTAAATGTAAGCCTTAGGGGAGAAGCCTTGATTATGTTAGCCAGATCTATTAACAGTGTCAAAGCCTCCTCTGGAACCAGTTTCCGAAACCACCTTTGTGAAAAATGAGGTAAATTATATCCCACACCCTGCTGATGGAGGCTGGCGTTTCCACCTCAAAGGTTCCAATCCTAGCTTTATGCTTTTAAAATATCATAAACTATATATGATTGTAGCACTCTGGCAAACAGGAAATAATTGTCAGCTATGCTAGATGGTTTGAAGGAGGCCATTGCTTAAAAAGTTCAGAGTGCTTTCTTCCCCCGGTGAAGAATGTTTGCCTTTCTTCCAGTAGTCATTTCTCATAAAATCAAGTGAACAGGCTTCTTAAAAACATGCTCCTTCGCAGACAGGAGCACCTTTGCCTGAGTCAGGAAGCTAAAACGACTACCGTACCACTTAATAGGATTGTCAGGCATTGGGAAGATTATCTGAAAGTCCAAACTAATAAATGCCTGTCTCCTGTATGTGACCTAGAAAGGACTTCCCTTCGGTAAGCAGAGAAAGTCTGTTACTGCCCATGTCACTGAAATTGCTCTGGAGGGATGTCTTGATTATCATTTTCTATGTGGAGGTATGAACTGAGATCAATCTGCTGAGCAGTTTTGAACAATTGTCCTTTGGTATAATTGATATAGAAGTTCCAAAGCAATACTTGCTGCTCTATGTTAAAATAGGATTAGTGTGCAATTTACTAAAAAAAAAAAAAAAAAAAAAAAATGTTTTCATGGCAGAGGAATGATTTAGTCCATATTACTTGAAGGAACAAACACTTGACTTCTCCATCTTATTGCTGCTGTTTTTTAACTGTCAACCTACTGTCAGTCCTCAGCCCTGACAATACAAATACCAGAGTGAAAAACACAGAGCTGAAAATTCTTTAAAAGAAAGTACCTTCTAGCACACAGATTTTTGAATAAAGATGCCTATATGAGCTGGTATTACATGAACATGTCATGATTTTCAAAAAACTGTAGTTAAAGTGTTACCAACGATAACTGCTCAAATTTGCACAACCTGATTTGCTGATCATGGTTTACTCTTCAAAACTGGGACTTCTCCTGAGAAGCAAATAATGATCTCCTTGCTCAGAAATCCACTCTAAATTCAAAAATATTTATTATGTAAATTTTGTTCTAGGATTGTTCCAAATAATGGAATTTCTGTAAGGATGGGTAAGTAATTTGCAACAATAAATGCCCTACCCTAAAATTGGTATTTATTGTATTATAACTATTGAACAATTTTACATTACAATAAGGTGTATCCCTCTGTGCTATATATCCCTCTAATTTCCATGATATTTTAGGTTTGTAAAATGCTTAATAAATTAGAAAAGATTTAACATTACCGCTAATACCATGCCTACCTACATTAACCAGTTTAATTATTTCCATAAATTTGACCAGATTAAGCCAATAATAGAAGCTAAACTGATAGAGTATCAAATGAGAAGTAACCCAGTCAATGAGGCTATCATGTATTAAAATAAAATATTTTACTGAGGAGTAACATTTATAGATGAAAATACACAAATTATAATGTATAGTTCAATTAATTATCACAAAATGATAACCCTACCTAAATACATACAAGGAAACAGATGGAATTTTAAAATATCAGAGGAGACCCTTACCTGTCAATACCACTTTGAATAGCATAGATTAATACTGTCTGGCATGAGACTTCATATGTATAATACCATACAGAAGAATCTGGTTTCTTTTGCTTGATATTATATATTTGAGATTATCATTTCTTGATTATTTTGCTGTTGACGCAATGCATTAATTTTTGTTGCTGAGTAACATTACATTGTATAATTATAGTATAGTTTTTGTATAAATTTTACTATTGGTAAATAGCTAACTTATTTGTAATGTTTGACTATTAAATCTGACTTTACTGCAAATATTTTTATCTCCTTTAGTCTATTAATATGGTTATTTATAATACTGATTGATTTCTAAATGTTAAATTAACCTTGAATTACTAAAATAGACACAACTCTGCTGTATTTTCCTTTTTACATATTTTTCTATTTGATATGTTTATATTTTGTTTAGACTTTTTATATATTCATGAAAGATTGCCATTTAATTTTTGTCTTATAAATGTGCTTTTCAGATTTTGGGGGTATACATAAATTTCCCTCATAAATTAAGTTTGGAAGTATTCTCTTCACCTATCTTTATGAGGTCTGTAGGATCTATAATGATAATATAATCCATGGTGAATTAAACATTTTATCATTGTGCAATGTGCCTCTTATTTCTAACATTTTAAAACTTAAAATCCATTTTATTACAGCAACTTTCTCCTACATTCCTTTGCTTTGAAACTTTCTGGATCCTTCTAATTATGAGTATCTTTTATAGGCAGTTTATAAATAAAACTTATTTAGCATTTATGTTTAGTCTGGCAATGATATAATTGGATTATATCACTCTTTTACATTTAATCACAACTCCAATAAATTTTGCTTTAAATTTACCATATTTTTCTCACAAATTTGTTTTTAAAGCATATAAATCTAGATTAATTGGCAGCATAAAGTATCTTTATTCATGCTCAAAAAAAGATACATTTTTTTCACTTTAATTTTTTGCTTTGGTTTAGGTTTTGACCCATTTATTCCAAGTGAAAAGTAAATAAAAGTGGGATGTCTGGCACCCATGCTGAACTTGGCAGATTCAAATTCAAGAGAACACAAGTCTGTCACCCAGAAAGGGTCTGTGTAAGATGTTTTAAAAGTGAATATAGGTTTTGCTTATATTGGCCAAAGACTGTTCTGCCCATCATTCCCTCATACCTTCAGTGCACCTTTCCATTAGTGGTGTCCACTAAATCCTTACCCCTGAAGAACTCAAAAACTCTGGAGGACAGGTTAGCCCTGGGTAAGTCAATGATACTTCTACAGAGAAATCAACAACATTAGTTTTCATGTTTTTGTTTTTTTTAGATTTTGACCTCTGTCACCTATTTCTCCCCACCAACACCCCTCCCCCTGCCTTTGGTACCATCAATCCATTCCTTGTATTTATGAGTTTGTTTTACTTATTTGTATATTGTTTTTAGAATCCATATATAAGATAAATTTACCATATTATTATTTGATTTCTGTTTTTATTACATGTTCTGTATTCTTTTCCTTTTTTCCTTGCTTATTTTAACATAACTGAATATTTTTTTAAATTTTCCTTCTATTGAGAGTATAAATTTGTTACTATTCTTTAATGTTTGCTCATGAAAAAGTATAACATGAACTCTTGATTTATCAGCTCTAATTAAAATTATCAGTCTTAAAGAACAAACATATACTTTACCATCCTAATCAGAATATTTTGAGAGTGAAACAAGATCTTGTCAATCTTTAACCTAGATAAGAGGCATATGCAAAACAGGACTTATATTCACCCTATATTTTTTTACTTCCCAGACAATATACATACCAGAAAATACTAACTTTGTCCTCGTGATTTATATGCTACATTTGTTGTGTATTTTAATTAAAAAAATATATTCAAACCTAAAATAAATGTTTTTGTATAGTGGGTATTTATTTAGATTAACAACATATTTGTGATTCTTACTGATCTTAATTCCTTTCTGCATCTCAAAATTTCCATCTGTGGTTATTTTTCTTTTACCTAAAGAATATTCTTGAGTGTTTTCTTTAGTGCACTGATAGAGAAAATTTCTCTCAATATTGTTTTTTATAAAAAATATATTGTCTCTATTTTCTAAAGGATATTTTTTTCTGACTATAGACTTATATTGAAAGTAATTTTCATTCAGAATTTCCTAGATATCATTATATCATCTTCTGATTTCCATTTTTTATCATGAGAAGTTAGATGTCTATATTTTAATTTTATAAAAATAATTCTCAATTATTGTCTCTTCCAGTATTTTTGTTGTTGTTGTTGTTCTAGAGTATCTCTCCTCTTCCTTTGGGACTCCAAATACATACATTACTGTTTTACACCATGTCCTGCTTGTCATTTATATTGTGTTCACTTTTATCCATGCTTTTGTGTTTCTCTATTTCATTCTGGATTTTTTTATTTCTGCTATATTCTTCTTCACCAGTTTTGTCTCTAGCACTGCATAATTTACTCTTCAGCTTGTACCTTGAGGTCTTAATTTCAGTTACTGTAATTTTTCATTTTAATAATTTCCAGTTAGTTTTAATGTACCTGCTAAAATTCTTTATCTTGTCTTTGAATTGTTTAAATATAGTTATCATAGTCATTTCAAATGTGTCATGTAACTTAATTTTCTGGATATCCTGAGTGTTAGGCAGAATAATGGCTCCCCAAAGATATCTACATCTAACTTCCTGGAACCTGTGAATATGTTACATTATATAACAAAGAAAAATTAATGGCCTTGAGATGAAGATATTATTCTGGAACCAGTATAATCACAAGTATTCTTTTAAGTGTAAGAGAGAAGAAACCAGAGATTTTCATATGAGAAGGATGCTGTCTGGTATTGCTGGCTATGCAGAAAAAAAAGAGGAGACTGCTAGCCATGGAATACAGGCCGTCTTCATAATCTGGTAAAGGAAAGATATGGATTCTCTCCTAGAACCTCAATAAGTATCACAACCTTGCCTACACCTTGATTTTTTGTCCATTAAGATCCATTTCAGACCTCTGATCTCCAGAACTATAAGATACAGCCACAAAAATATACCTGAAAATCAATTTCTATTGGCTTTTTCTCTTGTTTCAAGCTGTCTTCTTGTAAACTCAAATTATATTTTTGCTTAACTATCTTATTTTGTATATGAAAAGTATACAAATTCTGTAAAGCTCAAAAAGAGATTAACTTTTGTTTTGGGCAGACAGCTAGGTTAAGAGCAGATCACCTTAGTTCAATAAAAAATTAAGATGATTCTACAGTAGGCTTCACTTTTTTGCTTTACTTCGGCTTTATCTTTATTCTTATTTATCAACTAAAGTATTGGCATCTGACAAGAATGTTTATCTTTGATAGGGCCTTGACTTCAATCTTCATACTTCCTGCTGGTTATAGTGCTCTGCCCAGCCTTTGAACTGCTCAGCTAAAAGTTGGAATTGGTAATTCCCTTCAGGAAACTAACACCAAATGCCAATTTACCTTTCTTGGCTTCCTTGCTCTTTATGGTCTTGTCCTCATAACTTCTCACTGCATTGGTAGCATTCTATTGTCTTTAAGTATAAGCATTTTGCTTTAATATTTAAATACTTAAATATTATTCCAGGGTATTTTTTTTTTCCTGATTGTATTCAGCAGTAGTGTTTGTCCCAAACAACTTAATCTTCCCTTTTCTGAAGTTGAATTCTAGCACTGCCAATTTTCTACAGAAATATCCTCAATATCAGTGACGTGATGATAAATGTTTAAGCAGCTCTCCAGGAAAAAAATTATGATTTATAGTGTTTGTTTATTTCTGTGATGTCAATACTCCCTCCATAATCAATTTCAAACTGTCTTCCTAGCATCACTGAATTTGGAGTCTGGAAAAGACTCACACAATTCGTTCTCATGAGCCTCATGAGCCAGCTCCAACACACACTTTAATCTCACTTTTGGAATATGATAAAAATAGTCATAACCATTGTGCAAGCACCATTGTACCAAGCATATTATGATCAAACAACTTGTTTTAAACACATTAATTTAATGTGTTTAAATTAGACCATATATTTAATGAGCAAAGACTATGAGCCCAATCCTGAGCTATGTGCTGATGTGGCAAAAGGGAACAAATGAAACAGGACACCTGTCCTCTCAAGACATGCATCCAAGTGGACAAATGTTAAATAAGCAGCCAATTATTTAATTGCATGTTTTGATAAGTTCTCTAAAGAAAAAGATAGGGTGTTATGAGAGATAATAATGGAGGAGCTAATTTACATGAAAGATCAAGAGATGAGTCTGTGGGTTTTTTTGTTTGTTTGTTTGTTTTGTTTTTGTTTTTTAATGACACTGAAACTGATACTTGTGGGATGTGGAGTCAACCAGGCTGAGTAAAATATTTTTCATTCCATCATAGAAACATCATATATCAAATTGTCTACTTTCTGGACTATAAGAAACTCATTCTCCCACATGAAAGTTTCAACTTATTGACAGAAATTATTAGATTCTAATTTTTAATCTATTTTTAAAATATGTTTTTATTAATTTTTAGAAAGGAAGGGAGAGGGATCAAGAAATAGAAATATCAATAAGGGAGAATAATCACTGATGGGCTGCCTCTTGCATGCCCCCTACTGTAGATTGAGCCCACAACTTGGGCACATGCCCTTACCAGGAATCCTGACCTTTTGGTTCATGGGTCAACACTCAACCACTGAGCTGCACTGGCTGGGCTCAACTTATTTTATCTAAATAGTCATACATTGGCCCACCTCCCTCTCCAACATGATGTCTTAGTCATGTTTTCAAGAATTTTTAACTGGAATTCTTTCTCTGAAATATCTTTTTACTTACCAAAAGTATTCTAAATTTGATTGCTTTTCCAGAACCCCTCCATAATAGCTTTTATGTCTTTAAACAAAAGTATAGAAGACAGTGAAACCACTATCTCTGTATTTTGGGACACAATTCTGCAATTATTTTTACTGAATTCTTACCTAACCTACAGCTTGGTGATCAGATTACCAATATTGTTCCCAAAGTCTACAAGAACCCAGAGTACCATTCCAATAACAGAAATAAGATATAGTTATACCCCTGTTAGTTTTAATATTAAGTTAGAATTTGTTGTACTCTCCTTCTTAAAATTGCTAACATACTTCAGACTGCAGTTATTTTCTGCAAACAGGTAATTAATTATTACACCCCATTCAAAAGTCCTATTCTCTTTTATGCTTGCTATAGTAGCATGTGAATACTAATTCAGGATTAGCCCATGGACAGACAACAGTGCAGGGAAGTCCTGGGGAGGGGACAAGAACAGGATGGAGGGAGTCAAGGTAGGGTGGGAAGAGGGATCATCTGTAATAGTTTCAACAATAAAGATAAAAGACAATTGTAAAATATTTTTTAAATAACACAATTGTTTCACCCAAGAGTAGTGTTTCTCCCAGAGGATATTTAGCAATAATTTGGGGTACTTTTAGTTGTTACCCCTGGAAGAGTTTTATTGGCACCTAGTGAGTGGAAGCCAGGGATGCTGTTGATGCACAGGACAGCCCATCACCATAAAGTATTATATGCCCCAAATGTTAGAAGTGCTAGCTTTAAAAAACACTGAATTAACTAGATTAATTTATGGGCCAATGTTTATAACCAGCTTATTTAACTACTGTATCTATTTAAATTTTAAGTAGTAAACTATGGCTAAATATTACATTTTGATGAATAGAACTTTATATATTTTCATATGTTGCCATATGAATCCAGAAGGACTTTCATTTATTATTCACAACACAAGCCATATAAAGGCTTATTCAAATAAATAGAAATCACTCATAAATATTCTCAAGGTTTTAAAAGTAAATCATGACAATGTAAAGTTATATACCTTTTTATAAATGTCCATTTACTTGTTTGCATTCAATGTATCCTTTGGGGCTTTTTCCCTTCCCTTCTATTACAGAGATTGTATAGCTCATGAAAAGAAATTTGATAGTATATCCAAGTGGACTCCTACCACACTAAACATTTCATTATAATCTTTATTTTAAATATGTACTATTTCCTTGTTGAAACAATAGGTTTTAAGACAAGATGCTGCACCTGTGAAGATTCTAGGCAACATGCACATCCAACCAAATGGCACTATAGGAAGTGGAAACAGGTAAGACAGGATGGAGAATGAAGAGGATGATCTCATGCTGACCCTAAATACACAAAGGATCTTGTTGGTTGACTCTAAAGAAAACTTGAATTGCCTTAAATTTCCCAGCAAGTTTAACAACATTCAACTATTTTGCCTCCTATACTTTCAAGCACTTTTGCTTAGCTGGCAGAAATATGTCTGAGATTTTCAGTTCATTATCCTGATCTTAGAGAGACCAGTAAATTGACACTCAGTCTTTCCCCTAGGTAAGTGTTGGTGACCCTAGAAGGTGTGCAGCCAGTGCTATTATAATGACTGCTTTCAGTTACTCTCCATCTGCATCAGACATTAACTTAGCTCTGCAATGGTTGTCTGCCAAACTGCACATGTGACCTGCAAAATAATAGCACTGGGAGAACAGTTAAATGAATGATGAAGCACTGACCTACTCTTATGTTAAAAGATTCTCACACAGAATTTATTTATGAGTACTAATGCATTAAAGGCTCCAGATCACTTTTCTAGATCCTTATGTTAGGATGACCTAACAGCAGTGAAATTATTAAGACTATAGTCTTTAATTAAACTTTGTTCCTCATCGCTTTTTTTCCTCCAGATAATGGAATAACTTTTTTTTAAGAGAGAGAGAAGAAAGGGTGGGGGGGGGAGAGGAGAAAGAGAGAGAGAGAGAGAGAGAGAGAGAGAGAGAGAGAGAGAGAGAGAGAGAGAGAGACATTGATGAGATAAACATCATTAGTTGGCTGCCTTCTGCACGGGATGAAGCCCACAAATTGGGCATGTGCCCTGACCAGGACCTCTTGGTTCCTGGGTCAAACTGGTGACCTCTTGGTTCCTGAGTCTACACTCAGCTGCTGAGCCACACCAGCTAGGCAGGAATAACATTTAATAAAAATAAAATGGCATATTTTTTTGTCAACTTACAAAGAATTTTTTTGATGTTTGAAAATATTACTTCATTTATTGGCTAGATTCTCAAGTGACAAATGGCAGACCTCTGGGGAAAGTTAAATGTTAGTTCCACAACAGCAAGAGCATTGCTCTGCACAGCTGTACCTCTGGGTGTAGCAGGGTCCAATATATACCAGGTGCTCAGAAACTGCTGGAGGACTTCATGAATATAGTTATTTCAATGGATGCGACACTATTTTTTATTTAACACGTACTCTACCTCATTCTAGCTCCCAAAAGAATATCATTTTTTTGTTTCTTTTCCATTGTAACTTCTTCCAATATCTAGAACTATTTACACATTCAGTTGATAGCAAATACATGTCAGATGCCATGTGATGACAGACTGTCCACTTAAAACAAATGTGATCGGCCTGAATTTTTATCTATTAAAAACAAATATGATTTTATCTATGCCTGTTATCAACTTTAAGTCTAAGCACAGTGGGGGGGGGGGAGTTCTTCTCGGAACCATTTTCCATTGTCACAATACCTTTTATGACTGAAGACATATTTTTATTCATCAATCCGATGAACTGAATTTTATTAAGAGAGATCTGTGGTAAGACTCAAGAAGATATGTGTAATATTCTCTCCCATACTAAGAAAAGAACTTCTCATTCATCATCAATGGTTGATAAGAAATGCTGTTTTTAACAACATTTCTGATGATGAATGAGCATACCCTTCTTTCATATTAAAATAAATATTAGAAAAACAATCTTCTCAAATCATGGAAGAAATCTTTCAATACAGTTTAATCATAAAGGGTGGAAATGAGATTAAGCAGAGGAAGGCCCTGCATGAAGGGAGGTGGCCCAGTGTGCTATCTATACTCCACCCTTCTACAATCACAGGAGAAAAAAGGATAAGTCCCCATTCTGCCGTATGCCTATCACAATATCGTTCGTCCTAACTGTATATTTCTGTGTTATATGCATTAGGAAAGAAGAGGAAGACATTAAACCCTAATTATTTTCATATGAAAGAATCCCCCCAGGAAATATCACAAGCTCATTCCATTACACAACTCTTTAGTTCCTAGATATAGCATTTGGTATAAGTCCTTTTTAGAGTATGCAGCAACCTGACTTACTTAAGCTCCAGGGCAGTCTGCTAAAAAGGCAATCTTTTTTGAAACTGGAACTTCATCATGATTAGTTCTTTTGTTCCATGATTAAGGAAGAATAAATGGGTGGTCATGAGATGCTATTTAGTGACTTTGAATGTTTTACATAGTCTGCATAAATGTCACTTTGAAATAGCTGTAACAATAGTGCTTCACTCAATAGCTCAGGCCCTTAAACCATTGCCATTAAACATTACATTTGGGGGGGGGGGGGGGAGAAATCAAGTTATTTTAAATCCTATTAAGTTAAATTAAGATGATGATCTCATTTCATTGCAAAATATTAGCTGGAATTAAAACATGGATGTAAGCTCCTAAATAGTTGATATATACATTTTTAAATCTGCTTTTCATTTAGAAAATAATTTATTAAGTTATAACGGGTATATAAGGTATAAAATATGGTTGTTAGTTTAATAAATATAAATTTTCATAGTTAGGTTTTATTACTTCAGATTCATTTAAGTGACAATGATAGAAAATTCTAATAATACTGACTCAATATAGAGTTTGTCTAGTTTTATGTAAAGAGGCAGATGTTAAATGCTTCAAGCTTTGCAGCCTCTGTCACAAGTACTTAACTCTGCCATTGTAGTGAAAGGAGAGAGAGAGAATACATAAATGCATGCAGTAACTTTGTTCCAATAAAACTTTACTTACAGCCGAAACTGGTTTGGCTCAGTGGATATAGCGTTGGCCTGCGGACTGAAGGGTCCCGGGTTTGATTCCAGTCAAGGGCATGTACCTTGGTTGCAGGCACATCCCCAGTGGGGGTGCGCAGGAGGCAGCTGATTGATGACTCTCTCTCACTGATGTTTCTGGCTCTCTATCCCTCTCTCTTTCTCTCTCTGATAAATCAATAAAATATATTTTTTTAAAAAACTTTATTTACAAATGCAGGTAGTGAACTGGATTTGGCCTACAGGTTGACCTGTTTACTTAAAATGAAATTTGGAGGGATCTTTCAACAACTGAGTCTAATTGCTACTCTAGACCTGTATCAACCCTAATTGGCTGCTATAGTTCCAAATACTTGATCATGACATGTCCACTTCTAAATACAGAAAGCATGAATACTGTCAGGGCACTAAGGATGAGCCTTCCTCCTATGCAACTCATCTTTAGTAAGGAAGGGGAAAAAATCCCAGATGACTCCTGAGTTTTCCTTTTATCTCCTTAGGTTGAATAATATGCCTATCCTTTGCCAATCATTGCCAAAGGGAATGAAGTAGGCATGATTAACTGAGAGCAATTTTTTCCTTGGGGCTGGTCTTATTACCACTGAAATAAAAAGATGGAGATTTAATACATGGATAGAGATTGAATGCCCACTAAGTAGGCAATCAATATCTATCACAAAATAGTACAGAGGTTTGTTTCTGTTTTGTTTTGTTTTGTTTCACCAATTAGAACATATGATCTTAGATGGCTGTCAGATTCTTTTTTGATTCATTCTTGAAAAATATTAAAATGACTCCTTTGGGTTTTTTATCTTCTCCATTAAAGTTCTATGCCTGGTCTTGGACTTCATACATTTTAGGAACATAATTTTATTTTGCTGTTCATTGTCTATTTGAACATTTGCAGCAAAGTGTAGGAAATGATTCTATATAGATATTGTTAAATGGATGGGGAAATTCTGGTTTTCTAGAGCCACACTATCAAAAGTTCTCTCTGGATAAACAAGTACAAATTAGAAAATCTAAGTCCAGAGACCAATGTTGGTCCCCAGAAAAATCACAATTGAAGATGTGTATCAGCTGGTTGAACTGCAAACTGTGTCCATGCCAGGGTGTGGTTGTGTCTGCCCGTCAGCAGAGCAGCTGCCCAGATAGCTTTTAGAGAGAAAACATTTCCTAAAAAAAGAAAAGTCAGGTGCACACAGGTGCTCAAAATAAACCCTTTATTGTTAATATATATATATATATATATATATATATATATATATATATATTCTAAATAAGACAAGATTCCTCACTTGAGTATATTCCTCAATTTATGCTTATATGAGCTCAAGCAGAAGAGGGCCTATAATTAAAATGGAGGGAATTATTTTGCATAAAACTCTTTGATATTTTGGAGCACAAAGCAGAACAGCAAAGAGAGAAGTGATCTACCTGTCTGTCTCTGCTGAGAAGGTAACCCCACATCACAAGTCCAAGGACTCCAAAGAGAATTGTAACACTGAAGCCCCAATTCAGGAGCAGTTATGTGAGCAATGCCCTTCCAACATACTGTGCCCATAGGAGATGCAGCCGGGGCACGGAGGTGACTTCGGTGCCCAATTAAGCTACTTGGTGCACAATAAAGGAAATGCTTCCCAGTGAGATGTAGGCTGCTAGAAGCAATAGTGAGACACAGCTTCACAGCTATCGGGGCCTTAACAGCAGAGAAAAAGCTAGAGCAGAAGAGAAGATTAATGTATATGGCTCATAGGGTGAATTTAGGAGCATGTGTGTGGCATCCCCTAAGAACTCCAAAACATCTTGGGGTTCTTGAGAAAGAGAGAGGTCCTACAATTGAGAATGATGCTTGTTGAAGCTAATGAGATCTTCATTATAAGAGTATCCTGATGGGGTTAGAAAAAGCACAAAATATCACCATAAAGTGGAGCTTAACAAAGAGATCATCTAATTAATTTTTCCCCCTTCTAATAATCTGCCTATGTAATCCCAACACTGCTGATTAAAAACATTTAGAAAACAAATTATTAATTATTTTTTATATAATATATTCAACCTTGTATAGTGTTCTTACTAGTACCCATAGATAGATTTATTCAAATGTCTTCCTTCTCAAAAGTGTTTTGTCCCAGGCCTTACTAGTACGTGAAATGTTCACATTTATCTCCAGACATTGACTGCTGCATTCTTTCCGTGCAAGGCCCTGTGTCTGGTCATTCTAATCTTATTACACACTCCACTAGGTTAAGGCATTAAAGTCCTGGGTTAAAATGCAAAAGCTACCTAGAAGAGATAAAACATTAAGCAATTTCATGCCATTAAAACCTCAACTCATCAGATTAGTCTCAGTCACTCAGAAAGACCCTTGAGAGAGCCAACCATGGGCAAATAACAAATGTATTTCAATGGAATAGTACAATCTAGGCACTTTACTTCTGAGGTAGGAAGTTTACAGAATTCACACACAAAATATGCTTCATTGTCATTACTCTTTCTATTGTGTGTGTGTGTGTGTGTGTTTGTTTGTTTATTTTGCCCAGTTTTAATCTATATCTCTCTAGAAATTCTAATAACACTTTTCTTCTTTTTTATTTTCTAATATGTATGTGAGCATACATAGTGCTCACACTATATCAGAGTATATTGTTAGACATTTTGTTTTGAGAAATCTTTTTAAAAATATATATTTTATTGATTTTTTACAGAGAGGGATAGAGAGTTAGAAACATCGATGAGAAAGAATCATCAGATCAGCTGCCTCCTACACACCCCCCACTGGGGATGTGCCCGCAACCAAGGTACATGCCCCTGACCAGAATCAAACCCAGGACACTCTAGTCCGCAGGCCAACGCTCTATCCATTGAGCCAAACCGGCTTCGGCTGTCTTAAGAAATCTTGAGCAATACAGAAGCTAGAACTCAATCCAACTTGTTTTGTTCCCCCTCCCCTAGTTTTACCATTAATAGCTATTGTGCTAGTCTTACAATTCACAACCACTATTTATTGAATATATAGAATTTGATAGTCTTTAAGATAAATGCTTTAACTCGCTAGGATTTGGAAACAGACCAACTGCCCATTAGTAAATGAGTGGGTAAAAAGCTGTGGTTTCTTTACACAATGGAATACTATGCATCTGTAAAAAACAAGGGTCTATTACACTTTGAGACAGCATGGAGGGACTTTAAGAGTATTATACAAAGTGAAATGAGCCAGTCAGAGAATAAGTATCACATGATATCACTCATATGTGGAATCTAATGAATAAAATAAAGTGATTAAAAAAAATAGATCCAGAGACATGGAAGCATAGAACAGACTGAGGAATCTCAGAGGGAAGGGTGGTGGGGAAGAGAGAAGGGAAAATATTAACCAAAAATCTTATATGCATATATGCATAACCCATGAACATAGACAGAAGCGTAGTCAAGACCTGGGAGAGGGGTGGGTGTTCCGTAGAGGGGATCAATGGGAGGGAAAAAAAAGACATCTGTAATACTTTTAATAATAATAAAGATACATTTCTTTAAAAAAATAAAATAAAAAGGCAAGTGTTCTGTTTCCTGGCTGCCTTCATTTATATTACCTGCTTGAACTATACCTATGAACATGGTAATCTGCAGAGTTGTCAGCCCCTACTACACCACCTCATACTCATTTATGATAAGAGGAAAATAGAACCCCATGCTGTTTTAAAACACTACAAGCTTATAAATCAATAATGCTAAAATCATCACCAAAAGATGAATAAAACTACCTTAATCTATTTTTGTTATAACTTTAGGTGAAGTAAGACATATGTTAGGGAAATTATTCTTGAATATCAGATCAAACAAACAAAAAAAGAAGTATAACAATAGAAAAATAACATGGAGGAAAATAATTTTTATCACAAAATATGATTTCATAGACAAGCACAGCATAATGCATCAAGTTTTATAAGGCTATGAGAAACTAAGAGAATTAATTCTTCACAAATCATTGCTGTCTACATATAAATTCTTGCAATATCCAGAGTTGCAAAAGTTAATTGTAAAACATACATATGTGTTAAAATTTAAAAACAAAATATTCTAGATTCAATGTGTACACATTTAAATTAATAAATTTTAGTGTATACCAAGAACAAAATCACTAAATCATGTGATATTTAAAAAACAAAAACAAAACAGAAATTCTAATCAGAGGTTCATGGAATAGTAGGTCAGTCATCTATATTTCTCTGGGGAGACTATTTGCTCACTGTAATGATAATCCTGTGTTTCAATAGATAGAGACAGCTATGCAATATGAAAACAAGCTTCTAATTAAGTCAGTTCAGTAAGGGGTAAAAATCAAACCAACTGGCTGTCTGGCACCATTGATTCAAATTAATCTGTTGATTGAATTTGCTCACTGTTTCTACCAGTTATTTTGTATATGTATATTTAGTGACACTATTTCTTCAGTGTGAGTTGCTGCTTCCCACCATGAGTATGGGTACAAAAACTAACATTAAAAAATCTATGAAAGAAGAAATACCCAGAGAAAATTTCTAACAGGTTTTCTAAAAGTTAATTAATATTCAGTAAAGAAGTAACAATTTTTACATGGACCTGCTTATGCAAAAAGTGGCATTTATTCATTCATTGTTCATTTGTTTATATAATCACCTACTATGATTCAAGCCTGTAGTCCTTTCCCTCTTAAAGCATACAGGCTAATAGAGAGACTAACATTAAGAAAAATAAATATTAATCAAAGCATTAGTCAAATTCTAAAATACCAAGAAATAAAATGACACTGAGAATGTACTTAGGAGACTCCCATCTAGTCTGGGAATTCTGAGAAGGCTTCCCTGAAGAAATGACAGTGAGGCCAAATTTGATGAGTAAGTAGGCTTTCCTCACAGGGGTTGCATTCACAGGAATAAACCAAATTTCGCTTGATGTGGCCTCCATTAACATAATGGAGACCCTCTAGTCTATACTTCCCCCTCAGTTTTACTGACTTACTTCTAGAATGCCAGGAGGGTCTCAATTGAGATCTCTTGGTCTCCTATTTTTCTTCTATGACACACTTCACTGACATCCTTGCCTGAGAAGAAACATGGAGGGTAGCAATTTCTCAGGAAGACTCTCCCTAGGAGACCAGTAATATCTATGGATTCTATGTCCTGATGGTTTGAGGATGCAGTGTAGTCCTCCCAGCATGTTTGCATGCACTCGATGACCCAAAGATCCTCTAATATGGACTGTGTCTTGCTGACTTTTGACCCAGATCCAGCGAACTCAACAAGGGCCATGCAACCACTGTCTGATAAAGTCACAGTGCTGTCCTCTACATTCTCCTTTTTCTTTCTCTCCTTTTATTATTACCCATTCCAGCTATCATCCCAGTTTCCCAGGAAAATGTCCACTTTATTCCTCAGCCTAATGTTCACTGCTCCTCCCTCCTAGACCTGCTTTCCAGTTAAATAGACAAGCCACAGTGGAGACAACAAAATTACATAAATGTTTTAGATATTAATCTAAGGAAACATAGTTTGCCTGTGACACATGCCTTAATTACCACATGTGAACATTTGTGCAACACTTTCTGGTGAGCCCATATTTCCTCCTTCTGGAATTCTTTTTCTGGCCCATATGTGTGTTTTCACATCACCTGTGATGCTGTTGAAGGACAGCCGAAGGTTCCTACGTGCAGGGCTCTTTGTTGTTGACTGGACATTAACCACAAAGGGCAGCATAGACTGCATTTATAAAGAAGAGAGCAATGCTATCTTATCAAGTGATGCCGAGGGATGAGGATTTTGTTAACTCTCCAGGGGCTTCCTCAGATGGCAGTCTGAAATGTAAGGTATTTTAAATATGCAAAGTTTCTAAATTGCAATATTTGTATTGGATGAAATCTACAGTGAGCAAGTACAAACTCTAAATCAATTTGTTAAAATACTCGTATCTTTTATTTTCACTATTCATCATTTGAGGATTTATTTGGTTCATAGGGAAGTCTAAGGCATTTTAGAGTGAGGTGATTATAAGATAGTGCTTAATTGCTCATTCCAACAAAAAAAATATTTTACAGAATCTCCCCCCCCCAAAAAGCAAATAAAGGTGCATATTTTTATTATTAAGAAATTATTGCATGAATGGTTGCAACATATATATATATATATATATATATATATATATATATATATATAATGTTTGATTTCAAAGAAAGGAGAGGGTGAGAGAGATAGAAATATCAATAATAAAAGAGAATCATTGACTGCTGCCTCCTGCATACCCCACAATGGGGATCAAACCCACAACCCAAGTGTGTGTCCTGACTGGGAATCCAACCAGTTATTTCCTGGTTCATAGGTCAATGCTCAACCACTGAGCAACACAGGCTAGTCTGGCTGAAACTGCTGATATCATAAAGCAATGACTAATTAATCACACAAACACTGCATAGGATCATAAAGTTACCAGAAGTATCAAGTAAAAATAGAATTGTAGTTGAATACTTGGACATTATATTTTAAGTGAAATATTTAAAAGAAAAGAAAGTGTGCCAAATTTCTGTTGATTATTATTAAATGAATCCAATTGCTATACAAATTTTAGTAATCTATGAGTGGCTTAAACAAGAAAAATATTTTTTTCTTAGAATTCCAGAGGCTTAAAGTCCAAGATCAAAGGGTCTGCAGGTCTGATTTCTTCTGAGGCTTCTCTCCTTGGCTTGCAGATGGCTGCCTTCCCCCTGTGCTCTCACATGGATCTCTCCTAACCTCCTGTTCTTATAATGACGCATATTGCTTATTGACTTAGGGCTCACTCATATGACTTGATTTAACCTTAATGATTTCTTTGAAGCCCCTATCTCCAAATACAGTCACATTTGTAAGTACTGGGGTTACACTTAGATACTACTAAAAATGTTCACTATGTGCTCATAGAGAAAGTAATACCACTGACTTCAAACCAAGCAAAATTAAAGAGTAATTTTTTTAGCGACAATGTGAATAATGTAACTAATCATATTTTGCATTTTGCTTTGATCAACAGAAATTCTAGGCTCAGCTTAGGTAAATTACTTACTCTCGGGTCTCTGCTTAAATTTTAACTTTCTCCCAGATTTTACTCAATTCATTTTAACTGTATTGTCAGAATCTTGATTCTTGTCACTTCTATCGATTTTTGTTATAAGCAGTGTGCAATATGACACTCTAGGTGGCCAGACTAAATAAATAAGTGTTTGAGATAGGTATCAGCAGACCTCACAAATGTCCCCAGGTGACCACATCTGATTTTCCTTAGCAAATCCCCAGCACTTTAAGCAATAGCATCTCTAATGAAAGCAGCATTTCTGTGATCTGGTTGGCTTTTCTACTATAGTAGAGAAGTTATAAACATATTCCTTATCAAAAGGTAACAGTGTGTGTGCTAACTCACAGACCCAGGAGTCAGACTTCTGGATACAATTGCTGGCTTGACCAATAGTAATTGTGATACTGTAGGCAAATTACATGATATCTTTGTACATTATTCTTTTCATCTATAATACAAGGATAGTGGGAACACTTATAGCCTCTGGTTTTCACGAGGATCAAGTGAGTAAAAACGCATAAGATGATTAGGACAGTTGTAAACAAAACATTATAAAGTCTTATCATCCCAGAAAATTACACTCCAAAATTTGTCTATCATTTCAGAGTCATCACAGACTCCCTGAAGCGCTCCCTGACCTGCAGTGCAGTCGTGGGGATCATGAACCCCAGTTCATAACTCCTACTGTACATATTTTATCATGAACAATAGACATGGTTGAATTAACTCAGAAACATAGTTTCTGTTTTTGCAATGATATTTGCTGAACATCCACAGAGCAGTATGAAAGTATGTTGAAGTTGTTTTGTGCTTTATCTCATTTAAAAAAAAAAAAAAAAAGAAGAGAATAAATCATCCTCTCTAGCTTGTTTGGCTCAGTGGATAGAGCATTGCCCTGCAGACTGAAGGGTCCCAAGTTTGATTCTGATCAAGGGCACATGCCTAGGTTGCAGGCTCAATCCCCAGTAGGGGTTAGGCAAGAGGCAGCCAGTCAATGATTGTCATCATTGATCTCTCTCTCTCTCTCTCTCTCTCTCTCTCTCTCTCTCTCTCTCTCTCTCTCTCTCTCTCTCTCCCCCTTCTTCTCTGAAATCAATTTTTTAAAAAAATTAAAAAGAGAATAGATCATCCAAATGGCATTGGATTGTAGCGTACCATTTGGATATATATTTTCTGGGAAATGACATTAATACATCTTACGCTCATCTTGTCCTTTCAGAAACACTTAGTGAGCATCTTCTTTGTGCAAGGCAGTCAGGTAGAGAGAGAAGGTGATACAAAGTGCTGGTTCTTTCCAAGCTAAGACACAGTGTGAATTGTGGCCAGATCAATGAAACCACAGAAATCAGTATTGATTAGGAAGACAATCAAAAGGATGGACTAACTGCCCTTTGTGCTGGCTCCCATAACACATATAGACACTCCCAGGCATCAGATTTCCAACTACAGTTCATAATAGCTTAAACTATCCTTCCTTTTCTTACTATATTCACTCAAAGATTCTTAAAGATACCATTTGAATAGGTTTTTATGCATGCCAATACCCAAAATAAATGGAAATAGAAGAAATGTTAAACTCAATTCAGCCTGTTCTTGTTAACATAGATTTGTTTTTAATGTCATTTCTTTACACTGTACTTTCATACAACCAAATCATCTACAAAGCCTTAACAGTTGTGGTCTGAATAAAAATGTATTGGGAGTACTTGATCCGAACAGTAAGGAGGGTAAAATCCTTTATAGAGAAGCTTATATTTTCATACATAAAAGCTCTGCATTCCCCCATTATTGTGTTCTAAAAAATAACTCTCCAGTTTTCAAGTAATTTTGCATTAGCTTTGGTTTAGCAGTGATGTTCTTTTCTTTGGAGCAGCTTGCCACAGATTTTTAAGCCTTCTTGTGTAAATTAAAGAGAATGAAAAGTAACCAGCATGTGGCATCTTAGAGACCTTGACCCTCCATCATTATTGCCATAAATGTTTGCATTAAATTTAATTCATTGATGTTCCTGGTCTAAAGTATTTTTCTCTTGAGAACAAAGTATATGGAATATGTCTTTTCTAAACCAAATTTACTAATAACTGATCAGTAGTAGAAATCTTTTTTTAACTTTATCTTTATTGTTGACACTATTATAGAGGTCACCATTTCACTCCACTCAGCTCACCTCCACCCAGCCTTGGCCCCCGCTCTGGCCATCACCTCACTGTTGACTGTGTCTATGGGTTATGTATATGTGTTATTTGGTTAATCTCTTTTTTAAAAAATATATTTTATTGACTTTTTACAGAGAGGAGGAGAGAGATAGAGAATTAGAAACATCGATGAGAGAGAATCATCGATCAGCTGCCTCTTGCACACCCCCTACTGGGGATGTGCCCGAAACCAAGGTATATGCCCTTGACTGGAATCAAACCCAGGACCTTTCAATCCACAGGCCTATGTTCTATCCACTGAGCCAAACTGGTTTCAGCATTGGCTAATCTCTTTACCTTATTTCCATCCAATCCTCTCCCCAACAAACTCCTTTCCTCTTACAGCTGTCAGCCTGTTCCATGTATCCGTGCCTCTGGTTCTATTTTGTTTACCAGTTTATTTTATTCATTAGATTCCACATATAAGTGAAATCTTCAAATTTAGTTAGGTAACAGGGGTTTATAGAAATTTCAACCACTATGGAATAATTTCCCATATGGGCACAGCCTTATTCATTTATGTCACAATTTGATTTAATAAAATGTATCATACTTAGAATAATCTCATAAATGGTTAAAATGCATTTATATAAAATAAACATAGCAATGAGATTAAGCAATTACTCCAAGGGTTGATGCTAATATTTCAGCAAACTATATAAATATCCTGTAGTTCCCTTTATTATTTTGGGGGGAAATGGAAATGAGTTGAGAAGAAATAATTTACACTCATATTTTCACTGCAATAAATTCTAAAAGAAATTTAACTCAAATGAATATTAATCACGGTGGGTTTTTTATGTCTTATTTTCTTTTTTGGTTGTTTTAATCCTCACCCAAGGATAATTTTTCCATTAATTTCTAGAGAGAGTGGAAGGGTGGAAGATGGACATGCGCACCCACCACACACACATACACACCCCCCACACACACACACACACATTGATTGGTTGCCTCCCACATGCACCCCTACTGGGGCTGGAGAACCTGCAACCCCAGTATGTGCCCTTGAGACCCTTTTATCCATGGGTTGGCACTGTAACCACTGAGAAAACCAGTTAGAGCTAATCATGACTTTGATACATTCATCCTTTATATTTAATAATTAATAAACATACTGGCACACAAAAATTATTCCTTCTGAAAAAATAGTTATACATATATGCTAAGATAGTCATTAGCAGAAAGAAATAAAACAGGAATAAAGAGGCATTTAGAAAGCTAATTCTAAATAGGATAAAGATTAAGGCAAATATGGAAAGAGAATAGCTTCATTCAGCATTTAGCACTAGGAAGATATGAGGATATCAGGATACAAAGGAGATCTACGAGAAAGGTGGAAACAACTCAAGTGAACATCAACAGAGGAATGGATAAACATAAGGTGGTATATAAATACAATGAAATACTATTCAGAAATGAAAAACAACAAAGTTCCAATATATTCTATAATATCAATGAGTCATGAACAAATTGTGCTAAGTAAAATAGGAAAGGACAAATGCTCTATGATCCCTCTCATCTGAAATTCCTACAATAGCCAAATGCAGAGACAGAAAGCACATTAGAAGCTCCCAGGAGCTTGATGGAGAGGAGAATGAGGAGTAATTACTTAATGAGAACAGAGTTTCTGTTTGGGTTAATGAAAATTTGGAGTAGAATAAAATTTGGGGAAGATAGCAGTGATGGTTGTACAGGATTATGAATGAAATTAAGTCTACTGAATTATACACTTAAAATGTTTGAAAAGGTAAATTTTATATCTATTATCACAATTTTAGAAAATGAACATGCAGCAATTTTTTTAAAAAAAACTGTACGTCAAAAACATCAGGAGATAATGCATATTAAGAACTTAGCACAGATCTGAGGCATGTATGTACTTGGAGCATGGTATGTATTCAATAAACACTAATTGTTTTCAAAGAAAAAAAAAGGGGTCTTCCTTTTTAAAGGGATGGAGTCCAAAGGACTGGAATGCAAACTCCTCATTATTGTGAACAGTTTGCTTTCCATACACTCCAGAGAACAGAGTACAGAGCTTCAAAGGTAAACATTTGGTATGTGTTTGCTGAGAGTCTAGTTGAGCAAACTTGTGCCTAGTTACCTTGAAGGGGTCAGTGTCCCCTCTATTTTTACAGAAAGGAAGTGAGCTGGTAGGATAAATAATAAAGAATGGCAAAGCTTTTGGTAAAATACTACTAATAATAGTAAATAATTAAAAAGTCAATAAATAGAGTGAATGAATGGAAATTCCAGTTTTATGAAATTACAGAATGTTCCAGCTAGACTTTGTAACTCTATTGTAAAATTAATCTTTTACAGATAAGAAAATTGAAGAGAGAGAGAAAAATAAAAATGAATAAAAAGGAAATGAAATCAAAATGAGTTAGCTTAGGGCAAGGATACCCGTGCAAACATCCTCTAGCTTTATTAGTATCTGTTAGTATCATGGACTCAGAGCATCACCTTACTTTTGCACCTAATACAGTACTTTGTCATAGTGAATGAAGTAATCAGTACTATTTATTAGTCAGTCAATTGATTCTGGTACATAACTATTTATGAGCTAGAGATTAATGTAACCATACTATAAATAGGAGAGGCAGAAGTGCAAATTTACAGTTCTTGTGCCTATTATGTTCAATTCATATTAGACAAAATTAGAAATAGGAACTTCTCTGCAAGCATCTAAACAAAGTTGGCTTATCCTTATTGTTTATAACTAGGAGTTTTAAAAATGCAAAATCATTAAGGGAAAATCCTTACTTTGAGAAAAAAGTATATTGTGATAACCATCCTTTTCTAATGGTAACTATATTCTATGTTGGAATATAACTGCTTTTCTCATTCCAAAAGTATGCTAAACAAACAAATCAAATACCCCTAACAGGTCTCACTAGAGCCACTAAATAACCCATAGAGAAATATAATACAAGATAAACAAACCCAATTAGAAGAAAAGACAAAAATGTAAGTGCTGTAGATAAAAGTCAGAGATACAAGGTAGAATCAGGCTACATGTAGACTGGATTTCCTTCTCCCAAGGACTCAGAACTGGGAGACTAAGCCTTTGTCTTTACTATTGCATTCCAATAGGATAGTTGAACTTTGTGACAATTATTCTATACTAGAGGTCCAGTGCACGAAATTCGTACACAGGTATGGTCCCTAGGCCTGGCCTGTGATCAGGGCCATCTTCCCCAGCTGCCCGCAGCTGGCCCTGCCTCACACCGCCACCCATCCCCAGGTCCCCATTCACCATCAGGTGATGGTGCCATCGGCCCTGCCCCCGCAGCAGGTGGCCATCAGGAGATTGGAGCCTGCCAGCCAAGGAAAGAGACCAAGAGGTGGTCAGTGCACCTCACAGTGACTAGTCCAGCGTTCATTCTGATCTTTCTGCCATGGGGGTCAAAGCTTTTGGTAAAATAAAGAATGTCAAAGCCTTAGGTAAAATACCAATAATAATAGTTTACCGTTACCTTTTTATTATATAGGATATTACATTAAAATAAATTATATCCTTAAATTTTCTATTTTTAATTAATTTTTCCTTTTTATGCATATAAGTATTATTCAACTCAGAGCCCAAATTTTTAACATAATAATTTTCAAGTTTGCAATTACTTAAAAAAATATTTTTTGACAAAAAGAAATTTGTTTTACTCTCAGATTTTTTGGAGAATGTTATTTTTGTAAAAATGTGTTGTATTTTATCACAACTTTTCAGAATATCAAATGTGATGTACTTCTTTGGCTGAGGTTTATCAAGATCAAATCCATACCATTCATCTGAATCCATAAGTTGATATTTCTTTTAACAACAATTGTTTCTTAGGCACATACTGAATGTCAGGCACCAGGGCAGATGCCAGGGATACAAAGATGATATGCATGTTCCATCATCAACCTGCATTACAAGAGAACTCATAGAATTGTGAAGAGGATTTTTATCTTTCCCTTCCTCAGAAACAACCTTTGTATTCTCCCTGCATCACATTAAGTCTGGAGTACTGTCTAGTACTGTCCAGTCACCCTAGTTTAGCACCTATCATGCTATCATAACTTAGTCATAACCAGATGATACTTCCCTGCTGCTTTATGTGTCAGCCTGACTACATGCCAGAAAGTGGCCTGATTTCAGATTCTAAATGTTGATTACTCTGTCTGTCTGTGAAACATTCTCATCCTGCTACCATCAATAAACTAAGCTGGATGTCCTTGATATCCAATGCCCACCCACACTTCTCCCTGGTACCTGCCACTTATGTTTTAAGATACTAAGTGCCATCATACTAACCATAGGAACATGCATTTCCTGGACCATATTTCTTCTTGTTTTTTACCTTCTCTACCAATCAGTCCTTTTCATGGAAGCTTGGGTGGGGAAAATGGTTTTGATCTAGTAATTTCCTCCACAGAAGGAAATTCTACCCTGGATAAAAATTCCCACCCTGGGCTTGAATAAAAAGCTTCAAGAAGTCTACATTTTTTCTTTCTTGAATTCCTTTTATAAATATTCTAAAAAATAGTTAATGCTTATTTTTCAAAATATTTCCTTTAACCTTCCCAAACCCAACATTTTATAGACATTGTAAATAAAACTCAAATATGTCAAATGAGTTTTCCAAGGTTAATGCCAGTAGCAGGATTTTATTTTTCTTACCTCTAAAACTGATATTGCATGATCAAATATTAGACCTGGAAAAAAGACTCAGTTAATATATTTGTCAAAGTTTCTGAGATCTATTACTTGGTAGGAAGAACTTTGACCTTTGCATGGAAAGATTTTAAAAAATTATGCTCAATGCATCTATTATAACTGATGATTTATCTCAGGCATCTGATTTTTCTTAAAATATATGAAAATAACATGCTTAACACAGACATTTGCTATATAAGACAGAAGAGAATAGCCCAGCCAGTGTGGCTCAGTGGTTGAGCATTGCCCTATGCACCAAGAGGTCACAGCTCCATTTCCAGGCAGGGCACATGACTGGGTTGCGGGCTAGATCCCCAGTAGGGGGCATGAAGGAGGTATGATGGATGTTTCTATCTCTCTCTTCTCCTTCTTCCTTCCTCTCTCTAAAAGCCAATAAAAACATTTAAAAATAAAGAAGGAAAAGAATAAAAGATGTTTATATAAAAATGCAAAATTTGTATGTATATCTATATAAAAATAACTTTGAGCCATTTTCTATACAAGTATATATATATATATATATATATATATATATATATATATGTGTGTGTGTGTGTGTGTGTGTGTGTGTGTGTGTGTGTGAAATGTATTCACACACACGACACACACAAAATGTATAAATTAATGGCAAGTAAAAAGTCTTGGATACTAAGATGTTAACATAAGGATCATTCCCTAATGAAGCCATCATTGTTTATTTGCTATAAGATAAAATTTTTTACATTAGCCTTCTCCAAAAATTCACTAGTTATAGGGCTTATAGAATGTAGCTTAATAGCAGATCTTAAAGAACCAATACAAACTAATAGGGAAAAGATTCTTTTTAAAATCCAAGATCTGAATTCTGAACATGTAGCACTGGCTAGGTTATATGCTATCCATATAACAAAGGTTTTACCCAAATTATGCAGCTCATGCTGTGACAGTGACAGTGACAGTGATGCGCACTGTGTAATGTCAATTCAAGAGGAGAGGCCACAGTAGAGTGAAAAGGAACCCTCTCAACATGCATTTCATGGCACTAAGGAATCACTTAAGGACCCTGGCTAGAAAGTGACTGAACAACAGGCCAGATGTGACACTTGATTGTGCCCATTTATTGAAAACAATCTAATAGGATGTTTTTCCATTCAGCTAAAAGGGCATTTTCATTTATTTACCATTCTATATACCCCAAATATGCTTTCTGTAAACTCAGTGTAAGATAACATATCCATCCTGAAACACTTGTCACCATGTTGAAGAAAAATACTTTAACCAGCTCTGCTCCTCTTCAAGAAGGTGTCATTGTAGGGAACAGACTGGCCAGATCCTGAACCAAATAGATGAGATAGTTTAGCCACTTTAGTCAATGACAAGAAATAACTTACAAAATTCTTTTTTTTTTTTCACTGTTGCTGACTGGTGGTTATTGATTAGTTAATGGTATTCCAATAGTATTCCCTAATTTATTTCACAAATATTAGTGTCCCTTTCTTATGACATAAGCATTATATGATAGCCACCTGTCACCATGCCTTTAAAATCCCAGAAACTATTCAGTTCTGGTTGGCATAATAAGTTCTTCTTGGACAAGACTACATAACCACCACTGCTGGAGCAAAGCATTATTAGCCATGTATCTCAGGAAAACACCCTTCTTATCGGGTATCTTTCAAGTCTACGAAGTGAATCAAGAAGATAAATGACCCTTAAATGTTTTGTGGAAATTATTTATTTTACTTCATGCAATATTTATCGAATGACTAAAGACTGAACCACTGGTAAAGCCCAATAGCTGTGTTTGTATAATAAAACTTTCAAGATAAGAAAATAGTTTTTGAAAACAAAATCAATAGAAAAAGAATGTTTTATCATTATGACTTTTAACAAATTCCTTTATATGCCTGTCTGTATGTGAGTATGTATGTTTTATCTTACCAACATCACCATTTTCTTCAATGGCATTGTCTGGGCCTTACGTGTACTACCTCCTTCATTAAGGAAACTCACTTCTACATCCTGTCTTCTATCATTGAGTCTACAATCCTGATAACTTCCACAATGAAAAAAAATCTTATTAATGTATTTATCACTTTGTAATCTTCAACATCTTTAATTTCTCCAATTAATAATAATGTTTTCATATATGTGAAATGTGATTATGCTTGGTAGAGTGGTCATTTTATGAGAGCATGATATCTATTTTTCCATTTCTCAACAAATGCATATTAGAAAAAATGTCAATGCCATGTCATTTCTAGTTCAGATTTAGAGAGAACATAGCTCTATGTGTAGGAATTTTATAACCTGGCATGTAGGAGAAACTTCCATGCCGATAATCCTGGTTTTCCTGGTAAAGCTTCCCATTGGTTTAAAGAGAGTCTCAAAGAACAGAAAATGCCTCACAGCAACCCCATCATTTGCTGGCATCCTCACTGTGGTTTTCTCTTTTTTACTTTCTTGTATTGATCTAAAAAACAAACAAACAAACAAACAAACAAAAAATACACCCTGGAAATTAGAGCTAGTTTCTTGTCGCTAATGGTTTAGGGCCTTCTGTTGTAGAAGCAATATCACCACAGATCTGATGGCTTGCCTTTCCACAAATGAGAAAATTAGCAGGTATGTTGTGCATTTGAAGAAAGGAACAAAATTTGACTGAAATTACTGCTTTGTTAATTGACCTAAATGATAGATTCTAGCTGAAATAAAATAACTTATTCTCTTTTTTCACCCTTAGCAAGAGGCTAATTCAAACCTCAGATTTTCTTTCCTAGCAGTTTGTGATGTGATTAATTTAATTAAAAGTATTAGTTTTAAATTTGGAGTCAGGATATCACAGAAAGCCATTCTCTTAGTTATCTAGGGCTTTTTGCGCTTATCTCCTGCTGTGTGCTACACACAGAAGACAGGACATTTATTTGGGGGAGGTATGCTTTAAAATATGAAGTTCTGAAAGTGATGAAAATGTCATTTAAAATGTGTTCACACAATTAATTTCATAAATCAATAAAATTTGAGGATGAGCATTTTGATGAAAGTTACCATTGCTCAGAGTGATGTGGTAGAGACAATCCCATAGATCTTCCTACCTCCTTTTTACCCAGAATTTATAATAATAAAAGCACAATATGCTAATTAGACCAGACAGCCAAACTACTTTCCTGACTTCCTTCTGGACGACCTTTCGGACGAAGTCAGGGCTGTGAACACATTGCATGAATTTTGTGTATCAGGCCTCTAGTAGTACAATAATTCCTTGATTTGCAGTTACAATGGTTTTTGCCTGTTGTTGTGTTTCAGAAAATGCACCTTACAATTCTTGTTGACATCTGCTTAATGTAGCTTCCACTCCTGAGAGCTGCAATTAGCACTGTGTCCTCAGGAGCTTTCCTTGTTTGGAACTGTAATTCAATTTGTCCTGAACAATATTTCTTCTAAGTTGAGACAAGATAAATATAAGCAAAAAGGGCAGGAGAATGTCCTATCTTCTAGTACTAGCTGATATGATTTGGAAGACGCATTCCTGAAGCAGCTTGAATTAACTACGTAATCCTGAGAAACTATGTCTTTCAAAACCCAGAGGAATTAAGAATGCTTGATCTCCCTGGCAAGAGTGTACTCTGATTAGTTTTATTACAATAATATGGAAATTGAAAAATATCAAGAGCTATCCAGTTAGAGTTGCAGACTCCCTTTGGTCTCCAGCAAATTCTGTGACAAGTGAAATCTAGATATGGCCTATATGTAATCCAAAGGTGGGATTGTTCAGCCTCAAAAGGCCCTAAACTCCAAAGAAGGTCCCACACATTCCATGATGGAAAGAAAATTCATTCATTCACCAATCTATCTATTCATTCACTTAGTGTTATGCTCCTCTACTTGTGAGGCACTGCTTCATACCATGAGGACTCAATAATAAAATGAAATAGATAAAGTCAGTGCCCTCATGGATCCAATACTGTTCTGGAAAGAGACAATCTATAATATATATAATAATTATGCCAGTATTTATAATGCAATGGAGGAAATTAAGGCAGTTAAGGGGACAGAGTGACGGTGGGCACTACCATTTTAGCTAACATAGCCAGGGGATAGGGAGGAGAAGCTGACATTCTGAGACCAGAGGGAACTGAATTGGCAACTTAACATAGATCAGTTAGGCATTTGACTCCCATCATATAGCCCTAAGTGTGGACTGGGGGCCACCAGCAGGGGTATCATCCGGCAGCTTGTGAGAGATACTGAATCTCAGTCCTACCTCAGACCTCCTGAATTAGAATCTGCATTTCAACAACATCCCCCATGTGTGCACTAACATAGAAAAAGCCTAATATAGTAAAATAGTAGCCAAGTAGAACTGGAAAACATTTAATTTCTAGTTTCTTTTATCTTGGGTTCTTCATCTCTATATTATACTAGTGCCCTCATGCACAAATTTGTGCACATTGAAAGGAAATTAATTAGAAGGTGACCGGCAGGGTGGGACTGGGTGAGATGGGCCAGACATACCTTGGAGCCAACCTTTTTCAGCCCCTCCCCAACTTGCCACACCTGGGCCAGTGCTGTGGCTCCAAGAGCACCTATGGAGTGAGCAGAGTCCCTCCAGCAGGTGGGGTCCCTTGGCCTGACATGTGGGGCTTGGGCTGAAACCAGCTCTCTGACATCCCCCTAGGGGTTACAGATTGCAAGAGGGTGTTTCTGGGATGATGCACCCTGGAATTGGGCTCCCTCCTCTCTGGTTCCAGAGTGCATCACCCAAGAACCGCCACTGCCAAGTCACTGCAGCTCAGCAGCTCCTGCATTGAGCATCTGTCCCCTGGTGGTCATTGCACGTCATAACTACCAGTCAGACAGTGAGATGGTTGCTTAGGCTTTTGTAGATGTAGATGTACATGTACATGTATTGTAGATGTAGATAAATATATGGAGATATAGATATAGATAGATATAGATATAGATATAGATACAGATATATAGATATGTACATTTTTATTTTTCTTATGATAAAACAAAACAAAAGAAGACTAATTTGTATGTTTAATTTTAATTCCAAAAAAACATTCTTAAGATGGTAAGACAATTTTCATACTTACCTAAATGTCAGAGCTGTCAGTAGTACTATTGAAGCCAGTCAAGTTCATTGTACTACACCCTAGAATTGACTCTGGAATTTGCTAGTATGAGCTGCACTGCATTCACAGATGAGAGACAGGACTTTTCCCCTATGTCCTGGTGCTGGGCATGGGTCCAAGTTATGACTGAGAAAATGGGGAGAAATACATCGACTGAGCTCTCTGCCCAACTCCATACTGAGGGTGAGCCAGGTAGTATACTAGCTTCTGTCCTTTGGCTAAGAGCCCAAGAGTTCCCAGCCCCAGCCCCAGCCCCAGCCCCAGCCTCAGCCTATTGTACCCTTCCTGCAGTTTAGGGCACTTTTCTACTGCCCTGCCTGTCCAAACTTTCTTTATCCATTTGGAAAAACAAAATCCTCTGCTTATGGCACAAATAATCATTTTCCCACCCTCTCGGTGTCAGGTCGTTGCACAAGGAACTAGAGGATTTGAAGCAGAGTGACTCACCTTTATCCTTAAGCCATCACTAAAGAAACCCTACTTGCTGATACTCAATCCATTCCCAATTATAACTATATTTATAACATTGAATTGGACCTCTGCTAAAAGACAAAGCAGAATTTAACAAAGCTAAAACAGTTAAAATAATAACTTATCTAAAATGTCTAAAGTGATCAAGCTTGGGTGTTTATTGTTTTTGAAAAGTGTCGTGTTTTATCCTTTTCTTGCTCTATTCTTTTGAAGTGACCTCTGAAAAGGTTTCCTCTAGGGTGACTGTTTTCAAAAATATACTGGAGGGCATCTGACCAGCTCATTCTTTCTCTGCACAACTATGGATTTCCATTCCATAATCACAATGCCCAAAGCTTCTATGGTGGTATGTTAGGGTTAAATTTGTATTAAAAAATTGGCAAAATTCCAGATTATTTACCATGGACTCCAAGCATTCACTTACAGAGAAAAACTGAGACACTTAAAGGCATCTAATATAAGCAAAGGGGAGGGATGCAAATCACAGTATTTGTTCTTCTATTGTACATATACCAATGCTTTTTTCTGGAGGTATTTTTGAGGATGTATATATTATTATATAAGCAATGCCCTACTCACCTTACCATTTAGAAATTCTAAGTAAACAATTTTTTGCCCACTCTACTATTCTGAAAAGGAATACACATTCGTAACTGAGGAAGGTAAGGGGCTACCTCAGGAAAATCAATCACACGTGCTGTCAGAGACAATGGGCGGTGGTGTTCTTCACAAGGCTTTGATCCCCTATGGTTTTTCCTTGCTGGGTATTCTGTGAAGGATATATTCACTGTTATCCTCCTCAGTTCTCTATTTTAAGCTCTGCTTTATGCCTGGCTGGTCAGCTACACACAGGCTCCCTCATGAGAGTGCTGCATTCCTCCCTATAGAAATCAAGTCACTGACAATTTGTTTCAGTGACATTTTCTTGTGTGAACAGTGCTAGACTATGAGGACCCCCTAGGTCAATATGAACAAAAATAATTCATCACCAGTGTCCCAGGGTGAATCCAAGAACTCTGTGACTTACAGATGTGGAATAAGACTAGAACATGCTTTGAGATCGAGTCTTCTTCCAGATGATATTCTTTTCTACATCATCTATTATTAGCATTAGTTCTATAAATTATTTCTATTATACCTAATTCCTGAGAGCCACTTAAAACATTCACATTGGAACACATACTAAATTTGAACTTTAAAATATGGGGAGGGGAGACGTAGACCATCCAACGTAAGGGTTCTTAAGCTTTTATAAAAATTTTATGAAAACTATAAATTTTCTCCCTAGAAAAATACAGATATCCACATTTTGACATCCATGGTTTAAAAAAAATAGGGTATAAACTCAACTGCCCTAAGAGACAGGCAGGTAACAAAAAGGCCTGGGAGAAATATGGTAAGAAGGCATGAAGCTTGAGGTGAACCAGGCCAGAACCTCATCTAAGCTCATCAACTGTCAGTTCCCATCTTCTTCGCCAGGTGCAATGTTACTGCAGAAGCTTCCAGAGAAAACCCAAGTTGAGAATTCTGTGTAAAATTTCTCAATGCCTAAGTTTCAGCAACTAATTTAAATTTGTTTAAAATGCTGTGCAGAAGAACAAGAAAGCGAACAAAAAGAAACCACAGCTGTGGCTGAATGGCAAGTATCTGAAGCGCATACTGTATATTCTGTGTTGTTTTCAAAAGATATTTATTTTGTCTTGATAATAAGTCCTTATGTAGAAAAAGCTGGTATTTTCTCACAGAAAATTAACTATGTAAAGTGCTGTTGTCACTTCGCCTTTACAAGATGAAAACGTCAAGAGTATCTGAGGATAACGCCAAGATTTTCTTAAAGAAGCCGCTTCGGATTTATAATGTAAATGAAAACTTACATTAAAGCCACAGTTTTCCAGAAGACAGAAAATGTTGTCCTAAAAATTCCTGAGGGTAGTAGCTACTAATCAGGGGCTTCCACCTTTAAAAGGGCTTAAGGCTATATTTGTTCTGGAACCAACTTCAAGCTGATTGGCCAACCAAGATCAGCTAGATACAAAATGTTCCCTCTGATGACTCTGGGAATTGAACCGTGAAATAGAGTTATTTGGAATTGTCCATGCCAGTGATAAAGAGAATCTGCATATAGTAGTCATTTGGTTCCTATCAGTAAAGGCAACACAAAGGTTTCAGTCAGCTCAACTTGAGGCAAATTATTAACTAAACCTAATATGACTATATCTCTCAGAGAATTCTCTGTTCCCCTCCCAAACAGGTAGCTACATTTGATGGCATAGATCCAACCATCTTTTGAGGGAGCCTGGAAAGTCAGCAGGAATAAAGCTTCAATCCTGCTCAGTGTTCATTCATATAGATAGATGCAAATAAACACACTCTTTTGAAAAGCTCCCCTAATGCCAACCAGTGTATGTGCCCCCAAAGGTTAACTGTGCCACCAGGAAACAGGAAAACAAAAGATGAACTTCTAGAGCAGTGGTTCTCAAATTTCCTAATGCTGCGACCCTTTAATATAGTTCCTCATGTTGTGATGACCCCCAACCACAAAATTATTTCCGCTGCTACTTCATAACTGTAATTTTGCTATTGTTATGAATCGTAATGTAAATATCTGTGTTTTCCTATGGTCTTAGGCAACCCCTGTGAAAGGGTCGTTCAATCCCCAAAGGGGTCGCAACCTACAGGTTGAGAACCACTGTTCTATAGCCTAATAGTGTCTCCCTGTCCTGTCAGAATGGTCCCTATAGCCTAATAGTGTCTCCCTGTCCTGTCAGAATGGTCCCATCATGTGATTGGGCATTTATCTGGCTACAAAGCATCTAAACTCACTTTCCTAACCTCTCTGAAAATTCTGCAAGCTCCTTATTGTCATATAATATACCTAGTGTGCTTAGCCTCTCTAGTTTGTTCCAGAAACTCTGAGCTCTAATTGTTAAAATACCAGGACTCCTGTGGAGAGGACTCGTCTTATGTTTTATGAGATGGGAAGGTTATGCTCTAAGCACTTGGGCTCCCAGACTCCCCAGAGTTCTCTGCCCCAGAAGCAGTGAGGCAACCCAACCAGAAAGGAAGCCGAGGTTCCATCAGTTCCCGGTGTTTGACTAACTGCCAATGACTAATGGACCCCACTCACTGCTTTGACTCTGGAAAAAACCCTGAGAACTTTTGCATAATTCTGGCTGAGAGTGGAGGGTAATATGAGCAACAATGACAAGATTGAATTCCCTCTAGCTAAGCAAGAGGAAAGTGCTGAGATAAGTTTAAATTGATTTTTTTAAAACTGAGAAATATTATTATTTCTTGCACTCCTGCATTTATTGAGTGAGGTTAATACCCATGATAACAATGATAATAATTGTACTCATAGCAAACTTAACAACATTGGCATATAGTGCATTTTGGCTTATGCAGCATTTTCACTTATATGATCCAGACTGTGATCAGTCTGCATTAGTATCAGCATTCCAACAAAACACATGACACTTCTCATCCATGCTTACTATGTTAGTGACACCACAAAGTAGGAAGACCAAAGAGAAATTCCAATTAAGGTAATGAAATAGCTATTGAGCATCAAGTTAAAGTAGAAATAATGAGCTAAGAGATGTTATTGAAGAGGAATGTAAAAAATCAAATATATTTCTAAAACATGAGATTCTGCAATATTCAGAACTAAGGAATAGTTTCCACTTGTTACCTTAGATGTAAAATTGACAGTCTCCTGGTATGAATATTATTCTCTCAGAAGAAGCTACTGTTTAGGAAATCTGTCAGTACTAATGGAGTAAGATCAATGCTCGTAGGTATTCTGATTTGAGTAGTAAGATTAGGTTTTCTCAGCTACAGCCCTAGATTCTCAAATTAACTTTAAATGGTGGCTGGATGAGAGGAAAATTGTTTTAAAGAAATGAATGTAGTTTATTGGATCTCAGTAATGTTGCTCAGTCTAATCCAAATAAAACTGGATCTAGCTCATGGAACATCACATTAAGATTGGCAGATGTGACTTTTCTAATGATAACATTTTAAAATTTAATTGTAAATATGCACTGTAATAAAGCAACTTTATTTATTCAACAAATATTTACTAAGGACTTACTATTTGTTAGGCACTGTTCTTGTACACACACACACAACACAACACACAACAAGTTAGTGATAAGCTTTATAAAGGAAAGTAAAACAGGTAAAGAACTGGTAAGAACAGTTGGAAGGAGTTCTTTATTAGATAGGGTCTAGATACTGAGGAAAGGCCTCACAGATGAGAGATCAGAATGAAATGAAGGCATGACCCAGAAAGACGTCTCAGAGACAAGCTTGGGAGACTGAAAGTATATCCAATGCAAAGGCCCTGCGATCAAATATGCCTGGCGGGATTGAAGGACAGCTCAGAGGCCAGTGTGACTAGAATACAGTGATCAAAATGAAGGTAGAAGGTTGAAGATGAAGTCAGAGAGAGCAGGAACATAACCATGTAGGTTATGGGATGGTCTTGAGTTTTATAATACATGAGAGTAGAAGTCTTTGGAGGATCTTGAATTGAGCAGCTATATGGTATGGATTGTATATTGAAGCATCAATCAAGCTGCTAAGAAAATAACATATTGCAGAGGGAGAAAGAGAAGCAAGCAGGCCAGTCAAAGGCTATTGCAATAGTGAAAGAGAGAGGTGACCATTGTTTAGAACAGTGTGGGGATGGTGAAAGTAGACCATATGGATATACTGCAAAGATAGAATAAACATTATTTAATTATAGATTGGATGTGGGAGTAAAAGAGATGGAGAGCCCATGATTACTCCAAGTTTTTTGGCCTAAAGCACCTTAAAGCAGGCTGAAGTAGCTACTTTCTGAGTCAAAGAAGATTATCATAAGGATCAGTGGCAGAATTAAAAATTTCATCTTGGACACCTTAAGTTTCAAATGCTTATAAAAATCCAAGAGAAATGTCTGAGAGTAATAGTATATAAGAGTGTAGCATTCAGTAGAGAGGTCAAGGCTAAAGAATTCACTCGGAGAGTTACAGTGTCTACATTGCATTTGAAAATCACTGCACCAGGCGAGAACCATTTCTATGATGGGACAGACTGTCTGCAGAGAACTCTTTAATGAAGGTGTTTCAATAATAACTTACATAACCTATACCACCATTATAAAACCATTAACAAACTGACAAAAAATAAGAAAAAAATTAGAAAATGACAGGAATCACTTTAAATACCATATTTTCCGGCGTATAAGACAACTTTTGAAACGAAAAAAAAGTCAACCGAAAATCGGGGGCAAAAGACCAAAATTGCACAAAAATTACCTGCAGATCTTGACAGCAAAGTAAGTCTTTTCTTTGAAGTTGGGGGTAGTCTTATACAGCGAATATAGGCCTAAACCTATGTTTTAACTGTAAAATTGGGGGGTCGTCTTATACATCGGAAAATAGGGTTTGTTTAAAGGGTACTATTTTTTTTCAAAAAGTATACCAGATAATAAATACAAACATGTGGAAGAGGTTGGTAAGAGGCTAAGCACAAAGACAAATCTTACAATCACTCCTTAAGAATATTTCTGTGACCTCAAAGGGAGGGTGGGGATAAAAGGGAGAGATCAACCAAAGGACTTATCTGCACACATATAAGCATAACCAGTGGTCAAGGACAATAGGGGAGTGGGGGCATGAGTGGGGATGGTGGGGGATTGGAATGGGGGGTTGAGGACAAATATGTGATACCTTAATCAATAAAGAAATTAATTATAAAAAATAAAAATAGCTTAATCTATATTTTTTAAAAAGAATGTTTCTGTGTTGAGTTGCATTAGAAAGGGCAAAGTGGTGGTTAAAAAAAATAGCCCCAATTCTGCATTGTTTTACCCACTATCATCAATGACAACAAATTCATCTCAGCTCCAAATTATGGTCCTGGGCTCAGAGCAGTTCACAGCCCTGGTTATACCTGGGTCAGACTGCCTGCTGCATTTCCCTTGCTTTCAGAGAAAAGCCTTTGATTTCACTCCAGCAGCACTAATTCATTATGCATTACAATTACCAAGAAAGAGGAAGATCTTACCCTAAACTTACAGAGACATAAAAACATTCAGTAACCTCACCAAGGTCACACCACAGCCTATCTATGGAACCCGGCCTAAGCCCTTTGAATATTCACCAATGAAATAGTTAAAATTGAAAACAAGTTTTCTCAATGTACCACCAAAAGTAATGAACACTGCATTTTTGTGTACAGAATGAAAAATGAGAATACTCTAAGGGAAAACAGTGAAATGACTCACTATTGGTTCCAGTTGAAAGAAAAACACTTGTTACAAATGTCCCTGTGTTTCAAGCCATGTTCCAAAGAAATCCTGAAAACCTTTTTACAATTTGTAAGGTCAAGATACTCCAGCTTATTATAAAATGGGCTATAGTCAAAAGAGCCCTTCCCTGTAGTTGGAGTCAAAAAACCTGGGTTTGAGTTCTGATTTCAATTACCACCTGCGACCTTGGACAATCACTTATGCTCTCTGAGCATCAACTCTATTATCTGTAAAAATGAGAATGATAACTACCAGGGTTATGGGGAGAAGGGGGGCTCAGCAAGGATAACAGAAGTGAAAACTGTGCAGGTCACAAATTTCTATACAAATAAAAGGTATTATTCTAGGGAAGGGACCTGAAAAGTATTTTCTCAGTTAGAAAATGAATGCATAACCACAGATTAGAATTTCATTTAGGTTTTAAGCATAAAAAGCTATGCCAAATGGAAATGGAGATGTGAAGTCGAGAGTATTGGCTACTTTTCACTGCATTGGAACAGCGTGCCCTTGTTGGTCTGAACAAATCCGTCCCTTACTCGTTGTCAGCCAGCCTAATATAATAAATCCTGAGGGATGTGATGAACTCATTTGGCCAAGGTTTTCAGCTCGGGGCTAAAAATCTTGTGGAGCAAGCACTCTGGCCTCGCAAAACCACCGCGGAGTCATTAGTGCCCATATTGAGCAGATCAGGCTCTGATTCAGGCTTTATCACAAGCAATACCTTTGATATATTTTTCATGTTCACTGCATTAAACATGAATATGTGTATGTCACAATAAAGAGTGCAGTTTTTCATTAAATAAATAAAGAAGCACTGAACTTGAACAACAAAAGAACCATTTTAAAGCAGATTTCATATAGCAAGGAAAATAAAGCGATGTTGTCACTACACTTAAGAACTTGCAGACATGACTTATAGGGAAATGGTAGAAAGGTCAGACAGAGGGAATAAAATCCTTGACATGTCAAGTAAAGAAAATTGTGGCTGCTTTTTTTTCCTCGGAAGCCTGCAATGTAGTCAACATAATTCCTCCAGTCGGTTTCATACAAAAGACCCAGCTGAAAACTAGCGTGACTCACAGCTAGAAAGACAGCATAATTCATGCAAGAGCTCCAAGATTTCCCAGTGAACTCTGTATTGCTGTTTTTGCCTTCCAAAAATTTTAGGAGTTCCATTAAAATTTAAAGCAGGGACATCAATATAGCACATGTCATACCATTTCTTTAGGAAAAATAAAATTCTAAATGTATTGCCCTTATAAGTAAGCCATCATTCCCATATAATAGTACTAAATTTTACTAAATGAATAACCTCATTTTAAAAATGCTATTAAGACTTAATTTTTATAACAACATCTCTTCCAAAAGGAAAACATAAATGTGTTTGCTCCTGGTTTTTTGTTTGTTTGTGTTTTGGTCCTCTTGTTAGTTAGGAAATATAATCTATTTTATTAAACTGCCTAGTTCATAAGTGAACGGAGCTTATTTCTATTAATATGATAGCACAACATAGTTAAAGTACTCTGTTTTAGAGCAAAAGACAATTTTGTAATTTGCAGTGTAATTAGACACTTGCTTCTCCATTAACTTGGGTCTTAAATTTCTGCAAACCTGCATGTATAATATTTATATTATCTATATCTGTATGTAGATGATATAGATATTAGATAGATAGATAGATAGATAGATAGATAGATAGATAGATAGATAATAGATAGTCATTCTACACAAAGACAGATAGAGAGGGGGTGGGGTTAAAGTGTGTGTGTGTGTGTGTGTATTGCTAGAAAAAAAAAAAACAAAACAAAACAAAACAAAACAGATGTTGACCACAGCTCTCACAAAATTCGCAGTGCAGTTTTGGCTATTGACTTATAGTTAAGATAGAGTGGAAATGTTTTTCCAAGGGAAATTGGATGAGTTGGAAATGGTGGTGGTGATGCTGTGCAGGGGAAATATTAGAGACATTGGAATGGCTTTTTGGGGGAAGACTTTCTTCCTGAACCAAAGAAATAGAGGTAATAAGAAAGTCCAGGCAGATTAAAGAGGCATTTCTGGGGTAGGATTCATCCCATTTGGATCTGATGAATGTCAAAGGTGCAGAGAAAGAATAGAGTGGAAAATGTCCTTGGTGTTGGGAGCTTAGGGTTGGATAGGAAAATGACACCATGAACTGAGTTCAAAATATAGGAAGAGCCACATGGGAAGAAGGATCATAAATTCCATTTACAGGGGGATAAAAGCTGCCTCTGATTCAGCCAGATGGAGACATAAAGTCAGTGTTGGGGACTACAAATCTGGAGTCAGGGAGGAATCTGAGGCAGAGCTTCTAAAACTTTAATGTGCATGGAAATCATTAAGGGATTTTGTTAATGCGCATATTCTAATTCAGTGGGTCTGTGGGAGAGCAGAGCTTCTGCATTTTTTACTAGCTCTAAGGTGATGCCAAATTGCTGGTCCAGGCACAACACTTTCAATAAGACTCTCACTAAAATTAAGTAAACTGTTCAAATCGGGTCTCTCATGTTGGAGGGAAATGAGCCTCAGATATGGACAAACCAGGGTAGTCCATAAACTGACAGAGAAATAAGATTAGAGCATGTAATATAATTTTGTTTGGCTTTATTTCATGTTTTCCTTTCCTTTCCTTTCCAGATGGAAACTCGATAAGGATACATGACTTTAATCACACAAACACACACACACACACACACACACACACACACTCCATTTTAAATGACTGCATTGAACACTTAAGATATAAATTGGTGAATGTGAATGTGATCATCTTGGAAGATGCAGTGCAAAATCAGAGGACAGTGATGGGTATGTTGGCAGATTTCCCTAAGGGAAACGCTCCCCAATTCTATTTTTGCCACTAGCTTTTGGGGATCCCATTCTTCATCCATTAATTGAAGAATTTGATCTAGAATACCTTATTGTTCTCTCTCATTTCCCCACTGAATGCTATCCTCCTATTAAATCATTTATCTGAGTTGACTTCTATTGGCCATTTGGTGGGTGCTTCTGCCCTTCCATTTGTGTCCATTGGGAAAGACAGAGACCATATTTAGATCCTCCCTATGTTCAATCCCAAACCCTCACTTACACATGGCCTTTGCTTATAATAGCCACTCACTGACATCCTATGATTCCCTAATTTCAAAGTTAGCATCACCATAAATGCTTAGAAAAAAAAAAGACTTCAGAGTAACCTGGATCAGTCCCTTTGCTGTGCAGCTATCTGCTCAGTGAATGTCCCTCTGCTACATGAGATTGGGTGGGTGGTGATGGGGGGGTCTCAGAATCAGAGCTAAGAGATGACATGAAGCTTTGAGAAGTGTGAGAACTGATTCTGATTCCTCCAAAATTTGCTTCTGTCTTTCTGTTTATAATCTCAACACTCAGGTTCTGGGCCTCAGAGCTAATATCATCCAAATGTACAGACACTGTACTCTGATGCCTGGGCCTCAGACATTAGGAGGGAAGTAAGCTTATACTGGGTCCTTATTTACAATCAACCTGCTCCATATCCACTTCCTTCCAGTTGATATTCCTTCCTTATCAACTGGAAGGCTACACCCAGGTATCCCCATTAGCTGGAACCTGAATGGTTGCCTATGCTTAAAAATAAATATATATATATATATATATATATATATATATATATATATATATTCCTTCTTGTCCACATAAGTGTCATTTTTAAGCAACATGTATCACTTCTTTGAGTTCCTGACTTTGTCACATTCCCCAAATACAGAATATGCTTTTGCTATCTTTATCTTGACTTTGTACCAAACTAAGCTGATTGCTGTTGTGCCTCATGAGTCTCTTGTCACAGTCTTCTGATAACTTAAGTTGTCCTAATGGCCTTTCTAAACACCCTCTGCAGTACCATCTGTTCCTCTTGGCACTCACAGGCACCAGTAGCTTCTTTGGGTACATTCTGTTTATAATCCTTCCTGGCATTGTCATCACACTCCAGTGACACAGCTCATCACCCCAGTGCTCAGTGGCTGCCACCACGAGAGAGAAGCCATGTGAGGTACAGGAAGCTGCTCATCCAGACTCTAGTCTGAGGACCACCATGCCCTCATTAGGCTTGTGAAAGTGCCATCCGAGCACATTGGCATTGTTATGTACTTCTAATGTGAGACTCCAGTGCAGTGCAGCAAAGAGACCTGGAGCGGGGCACCACCAAATGGCTCTGCTCCTTGTAATATGATGACAAATCTATACAGCAGGTGCCAGACCGCTGCTAATGCTGCTCTTGGATAAAGTAGGTTTGAAAGCAATACCAACAATGACTTCTACTCTGCAATCAGTCAAGAATAGCATGTATTGAGCACCCAGACAACACAGGTGCAGGTTTGCAAACAAAAGGGACACGGTGACTTTCCCAAGAAAGTCCACCACTACACACATGTCTTCCAACACCTTCAATAAATAAACACTGATTTTCTAAATTCATTCTTAATCATCTTGATGGAGTTAAACGATCTTTATTTCTCCCTCTGATTCCCCCATTGATCTTTGAACCTCTGTTAAATCATTCATCTGTGCTGGCATTCTATGAGCCTTTGGCATGGTTTCCTCTGCCCTTCCATGTTGTGCAAGTCTGGGAAAGGCAGGGACCACAATCAGCTTCTCTTAATGCTCAGCTCTCCATCCTCACACTGTCCTTTGCTCACAGGAGGTGTTCACTATATGTGTGACTGACTAAATTCCAATTCTAACATTCTATGACCACTTTAAATAGGTGAAGAGGGCCTATTTCCTCCAACATCCCCTATATTTATCAATATATATTCACCAATACCTCTTAAGGGATTATACTGTATAATATTACAACTATAAAAAGTTTTAGATGTCATCTAATCCCAAACCAGGCCCCATAAGTGAAGGAAAAGAAAGCACCAAAAGCCAAAGGAACTTCCCAAGGTCACTAGGTTCATTTGTGCCAGAACCATGAGCAGAACCCAGGCCTTATCTTCTCAGTCTAATGCTAGGATTGGCACACCCACTCTGCTGTGGTCACTTTGAGCTGCTGGCCACTACTGTCTCCATCATGCTTGATTAAACTCAGCCTTCTGAACTCGTAACTCAGAGGTGAGCATAAAAGATGGAATATTGTTTTCCTAATAGCATCCTATCAGCATTCTAAAGCTATTTAGTCTTATAAGGCACAAATCATATATAGCTCTACCTCAAGTTCTCAAGTAAGTTTTCTTCAATAAACAAAGGTCCTTCGTGAGGACTGTCCATTCACAGAAAAGTCCTAGGCCAGGCCACTCTGCTTAGCATCACTCACAAGGCAGCCCTTTCAGTGTTATGAATGGGGCCTGTGGTGTCTTGGCTTGTCACATTTTCAGCCTCACAGCAATTACTGTCCAGCCAGTTGGTATGCCAGCATCCATAGAAGTGACAGTCTGCTCTACCTTTCCTTTGGTCTTGTATGAATTTCGTCAATGAGAAGTACTGAGAGGAGAGGGCGTTTAGAAAAAGAAGTGCTGGACATAAAGACTATACGAAAACCTTTGTTTAAAATAGAATAATGATGAGTTTTAAAACATTGACTCTGAACCCTGCTCATAGAGTGGAAACACGAGTGGCCTTCTAAAAGCACCAGGACTTGGACCCAGTGAGATCATTTAAGTGAGAATTGATGGAGGTATTTCCATGTTTCCAAAGTTCCCCCAGGCAGTCCCAATATGCACAGAGCCAAGATCACTGAGTTACACTTTTCTGAGTCCTCTATGTTGATGCCCGAGTGGTTTTTTTCCCCTCCATCCACCATGCATGAGGTCTAGAAAAGTTATCTTTTTCAGTAACAAAGGGTCACCAAAGCATTGAACCGGGCAAGGGAGTGTTTGTGAGGGAGATGAAATGGACATCCTCCAGGAAAGCATGTCAGAATCTCATCAGGAAGGGAGAGGCAAAGAATATGTGTGTTGACAGGAAAAAAAAGAAAATCCTCCCAGTGTTTCAGACCTCCAACCTCCTTGATGATCCTAGACCATCTCTGGGATTTTTTCCTCTCCCTCCTTGGTAATATGGAAGTAACATCTAATTTCCTCTCACCTTGCTCCAGGCTCTGGTGCAGGGAAGTATTCAATAAGGCTCCTTGTTTTTCCTGATGGCCACCTTTAGTTCAAGTCTGGTTTTATTGCTTTTGGCTGAAGGCTGTTTCAGAGCTTACAGAGCAAATTCTGCTGTAACCTGATCTTCCAAGTAAGTTATAGCTTGGGACTGAGCACCTACGTATACAAAAGAAAATGAAAAGTAACATTTTAGAAGCAATTTTTAAAATAAATCATGACTTGTATTATATTGTCATATCTAAAGCAGCTTTAGGTCTGACTTTTTAAACAGCATTTCAAAAAGTCAGCATTTTAAATTTATATACTCATCTGTGTTAGGTGAGAGACAATGTGCATTGTGGGTAGAGTATTGATCTGGAGTAAATATAAGTTGAAATTTATTTGAAAAACACTTTACATTAATCTACATAGATAGCAAGAAAAAAATGTATATATAAGGCCTGCTTTATCAAGCCTCTAAATGCAGGCCTTTTGGCTGGCGGGCAAATACCAGCTGGTCATTAAAGTGTGAGATTGGGAGGAATAATGGTGTCAGGGAGACTAAGCTACTATGAGCACTTTGATTTCCCAGGCTCGCTTTTCTTGAGCTCTAAGGGAAAATGCATTCTATGAAAAAAACAAACAAACAAACAAAAAACATCAGTCTCAAAAAGATAAGTAAATAAGGCCAAGAGACATAAAAACATGCTCAAAATCATTAATTATATGAGAGATGCAAATCAAAATGACAATGTGGTACCATCTCACATGTGTCAGAATGGCTATCATCAACAAATGACAAGTTCTGGTGAGGATGCAGAGGAAAAGGAACTCTCCTGCACTGCTGGAAAGAATGCAGACTGGGGTAGCCACTGTGGAAGACAGTATGGAATTCCCTCAAAAAACTAAAAATGAAACTCCCATTTGACCCCGTGATCCCACTTCTAGGAATATATCCAAAGAAACTAGAAACATCAGTCAGAAAGGACATAAGCACCCCTATGTTCATAGTGGCACAATTCACCATAGCTAAGATTTGGAAACAGCTTAAGTGCCCATCAGCAGATGAATGGATTAAAAAACTATGATACGTCTACACAATGGAATACTACGCTGCAGTAAAAAAGAATGAATTTTTATCATTTGCAGCAGCATGGATGGAACTAGAGAGCATTATGCTAAGCGAAATAAGCCAGACAGAGAAAGATAAATATCACATGATTTCATTCATTTAGGGGATATGATGAAAAACATAAACTGATGAACAAAAACAGGTCCAGAGACAGAAAAGCATTGATCGGACCCTCAAACATCAGAGGGAAGGCAGGGGAGGGTAGAGTAAAGGGGAGAGATCAACCAAAGGACTTGTATGCATACATATAAGCCTAACCAATGGACACAGACAACGGGGGGGTGAGGCATGAGTGCAGGAGTAGGAGAGGGCAAGGAGAAGATAAGGACACATATGTAATACCTTAATCAATAAAGAAATAAAAAAGAAACCATAAAAAAAGACAATATTGCAATGTACTTGTGTGCATATATGTATAACCTTGGACACAGACAATGGGTGGTGAGGGCCCATGGGGAAGAGGGAGGACAACAGTGGGCTGGAAGAGGTTAAGGGAGGAAAAATGAGGACCTATGTAATACTTTCAATAATAAAGATTTTTTAAAAGGGGGAAAAAAAGAGTTAATCAGTAAAACATGGAAAGTGAACGTATAATTTAATAAAGTAAGTCCCTGAACATTTTCCCTTCAATTATCTGTTTTCAATTAGTACAATTTTGTCATGGGTTTATGGTGAATTAAATTAAAAAGACAGGATAAAAAGCAAAGACATGAGATTTTTTTTTAAAATACAACAAAAGTAAAGAGATACATATAAATTTAATTTGATTAAATCAGTTTTGCCTTGTTAAATAATGCTTTCATTATTCAAAGGTTACCTTGAACAGGGGAGAAGAAAAAAAACTATTAACAAAGTATTAAACGTAATACAAGGATATATTCCACTTAATTAAAAAAAAACATACAGTATTTGGAACATCTGCCTGGAGACAAGCAGTGTGCTTTGAGTCCATGATGGAGCCCATGACTTTTCTCAAGGGGTTTACATCAAGTGTCACATCCCAGGCAAGACTTCCAGCACCCTGTAGACAAGGTCATGTCTCTGCAACACCCTCCTATAGGCCCCTTCCCTTTTCCTTCTATAGCACTTTCCGTGACAGTCTTAGAGATTTGTTTTGAAATATATTGATGTCTGTGTTCCTAGATCATCAGCTTCATCAGGGAATCACTGTTTTTTTCTCTCTAATGGATTCCCAGAAGCTAGAATAGTGCCTGGCACAGAAGACACATTCAATGAATATTTGTCAAAGACTAAACCAATGAATATCAATGACTAGAATAGAAGACAGAAAGTAATAAGTAACAGGGAGATGGTCATGTGTCTAATTGCTAAGAAAAGAAAATTCATAAAGTAGACTTTTTCCCCCCCAGAATCACATATTATTGAATTGTTTCTCCAAGAGGGCATGAGTTTTTTAAGAGCCTTCAAATTGTTTGCAATATTCTTATTTAAGTGTTATTGACATACAATAAACTTCACATGCTTAATGTGTGCAATTTACTAAGTTTTGACATCTATATATACCTGTAAAACCATAACCACAGCAGATGCATCATCTCAAATAAGTGTCCTTGTGCTCCTGTTCCTTTCTGAGTTTCAGTGCCTAGCAACCACTGATCTCCTTTCTGTTACTCTGGATGAATCTGCATTTTCTAGAGTGTCACATGAATGGAATCATAAAGCATATACTTTTTTTGTCCGGCTTCTTTTACTTGGCATAATTATTTTCAAGTTCACAATGCTAATTGTGTATATTAGTCATTTACTCATTTTTATTGCTGACTAATACTATACAATACTAAAGGCCCGGTGCACAAAATTTGTGCATGGGGGTGGGAGGTTGCAGGACATGTCCCTCAGCCCAGCCTGCACCCTCTCCAATTTGAGATCCTTCTCACAGTCCAGGACTCCCAACCACTTGCCTGCCTGCCTGATTGCCCATAACTGCTTCTACCTGCCAGCCTGATCACCCCCTAACCACTCCCCTGCCAGCCTGATTGACACCTAACTGCTCCCCTGCTGGCCTTATTGCCCCTAACTGCCCTTTCCTGCTGACATGGTGGTCACTCTTAACTGTCCTCCCCTACAGGCCTGGTTGCCCCCAACTATCCTCCCCTGTAGGTCGCCCACAACTGCCCACCCCTGCTGGCCTAGACCCCTCCAACTGTCCTCCCCTGAAGGCTTAATCTCCCCCAATTGTCCTCTCCTGTAGGCCTGGTCACCCCATCTGCCCTCTCTTGCTGGCCATCTTGTGTCCACATGGGGGCAGCCATCTTGTATGTTGGAGTGATGGTCAATTTTCATATTACTATTTTATTAGATAGGATGTCTACATCACAATTTATTTATCCATTTGCCTATTGATGGGCTCACAATTAGGCTGTTACCAGCTTTTTAATATTACTAATAAAGTTGCCATTATATTCACATATAAGTCATTGTCTGGGCACATGCATTCATTTCTATGGCATAAAAACTCAAGAGCAGAATGGCTGATGATATGGTATATACATGATCAAATTTTTAAAGAAGAGTTTACTAAAATAGTTGCTTCATTTAACATTTCCTATAATAGTTTATGATAGCTACAATTGCTCCACACCCTCGCAAAACTTGGTAAGATCAGTCTTTTAAGTTGTACTCATTTAATAGGTAAATAGTGGTGTCTCCTGGTGATAATTTTCATTTCTCTACAATCTACTGATGTTGAATGCCTTTTCATGCTTATTTCCATCCATAAATATACTTTAATAAAGTATTTCTTCCAATCCATTGCCTATATTATATTATTATTGAATTTATTATTGAATTTTTAGCATTCTTTTATATATATTCTGGATACAAGTTTTTATTGGAAAGGTGGTTTTCAAAAATGTTATATCAGTCTGTGATTTGGCCTTTTATTCTCTTAACAGTATCTTCTGAAGAGCAGACAGCTTTAGTTTTAATGAAGCCAGAGTCATCGCTAAAATCTTGCAGAAGCTGTAGAGAGTCCTGCCTGACTGGATAGCTATTTACTTTCTAGTTTACCCAAAGGAAGTGGAGTCATTGCTGAAATCTGTGTTCATGAGGCAATAATTTGGATATGCATCACTAGTCATCATGCTGCCTTCTCAGATCTAATTTTCAAAACCAGGAAAGTACTGCAGTGACTACTCACATACACTTCCTAAGCCTGAACAGCACCCTAGTGTTAAGCATTCACTAATTAGACAACCTATCTCAGAAGGCTTCTAGCCACCCAAGTGTATTACTGATTTTCAGCTCCATCTCTCTGCAGGGTTAATGGCAACAATCCAATAAGGAACATGGCTTAGAAAAAAAGTTGCTACCTTTGTAGTTCTGCAGACTTAATGTGGACTGTAGAAAACCTATTCCCTAGGCACTTGGCTAATTGCACACTATCATCAAGGTTAGCATGTCCCTTTGTTCTTGCAAAATCAGTTGGAATAAGCCATTAACTTTCTATTAGACCGGCATTAGTGGATCAGTGTGTTGATCCCCTTCTGATAGCAAATTTATATACAATAAATAATTTAACATTGAAATTTACATTACACAGACATTTCCTGGTGTGATATCAGGGAATTATTATCTGGAACAAATTATTGGCCAAAAAAATCACTTGTAAAATATCAAAGATAGAATTTAGAAAATCACCATTACACAAACAAACCATTAAATGACAATAGGCACTATTAATTCAAAGGGGAAAAATTATCAACTCTCTTATTTAAACATTTACACAAAATAAGTTACAGTTGGAAAATTGGTATTTTTTTTAGAATTAAAGAAAAGCCAACAAGAAGGAAAATCCTCATACAGGCTTTTATAAATTATTTATCTAAAACTGTGTATGCCTCTTTAGCACAACTTTAATCTTTACTTGTGAATGGGAGAAACATTCCAGCTAAAACAAGAGGTTCTACATTGAATGTACACCTAAAAATATGTAATAATCTATGCAGAGGAAGAACAAGGACTTTGATATTTACTAGAAGAATAAAACACACATGCCTTTTTAGATTTTAGAATATTATAGTTTTATCTTTTCTTTTCATCTCAATTAACATTTCCTCACCTAATAGAAATCCTATTAAAAATATCAACTAAAGACAGAGACAATACATAATAATGCATATAGGTTCTCAGAAATATGTTTTAATCTACGGCTACTATTTGAACAAGAACATGAGATGAAGAAATGCATTATTGCAAAATTAATCAATTAAAATATTATCAAATTAGAGTACCCAAGGAAAGTTAAAAGTTGGCATAATAAAAATTTTCTCCCTGTCTTGGTTAAGCAGCATTCATTTAATTCACAATCCTTTTAAAACAACATCAATGTAATTGTTCATTTTTCAGAGAGGGTGTACATGATATTTTCTCCTGGGTGGGTAGAGTGGGGAGGAAAAAAAATCTTTCTTCCCATTTTCTCCAGAATCTAGACTAAATGTGCTCAGATCTGGTAGAGAATTTCTTGCTGAGTCTCCAAAATCACCACAAAACAAATATTCAAAATGCAATGCAACAATATACCAAAGCAGTAGTTGTGGTGCGGCAGCTGTGATAAGAGTATGTCACCAGCATAGAACCCAAAGAATTCAGATTCTAGTTATCACCTGTCACATCAGTTCACCACCCACAGCATAATAGAGCAATGTGGGAGGGGAATATTTATTTTCCCATCCTTCTTCTCTAAAAATTATAAAACTGAAATAGAGTTGGGGTGAGATTCTTCGTTGTGTGTTGACCCCTCTGATCAAAATAATGAAAACATCACAGATTCTCTGGTTATTTACATCTTTTCCCTATAACTCATACTGAGTGAGATATGACAAGGGACAACTGAAGCCTATGTATGCTTCCTGTCAGAAAGGCTCTTTAGCATCTGAAGTAGCAGTCTGGACCAGGATCTGGACCGTACGAGGACAGCAGAGATCTGGCTCTGGTTCGAACATTGGAAGAAAACTAATGATGGGAAATTTATGATAGTGTGCATGTTCCCTGAGGTCACAGCACTAGTTAATTAAATAATTGGTATACGTATCTTTCAATGGACAACAGGACTGGCGTAAATCCCTGTGAAGTAGGGGCATCAAGTAACATCTTACATATTGCTGAGCCTTTCACAAATATAAGCTTTAATCCTTGCTGCTATCACATCAGGTAGAAGTCTTATCTGCTTTTCAGTAATAAAATGACTGAAGCCCAGAGAAGGTAAATCGAGTTACCAAAGTTGCACAATTTAGGAGATGTTTCACAGTACGAGATGTAAACACAAGCCATGCTGCTAAAAAGCTTAATTCTTTAACCACTCTTACTACTGTCTCATGTTCTATTATAAGCACTCCAGAACTTGGCAAGTTTTTTAAATGAATCGCCAGTTTGATGCCTGGATCAAATGGATGGGCCTTAGAGGAACTTATATTCTTTCACTTGCCCCAAGCCTGATCTAACAAGGAAGAAACTGGATATCAATGTGCTGTATTTTCAAGAGTCACTTCCCCTTTTTTAAATATGGGTCCTACTCTTGACATTCAACTCTTAGCTTTGTTGGAGGCAAGGAGTGGGGAGGGTATTTCTGTGGCTTGTAGAATATTAAGCAGCACCCCTAACCTGTACCCACTAGATAGAGCTATCCATCATCCCCAATAGTGACAGCCAAATGTGTCTTTAGACACTGACACCATCAAATGTCCCTGGGGGACAAAATTGTCCCTTGCTAAGAATCACTCATCTAGAGTTCCTTTTAAAGTGTGTGTGTTTTTTTATCTCTCAGGAGATGACAAGTTTTATCAAATAATAGGGATTTAAACCGAGATTATAAGGGAAGGATTGGATCTAGGTTAATTTTGGGAAGATGAGACAGGACTGGCTAGAGGTCACAGAGACACACTTCAGCCTAAAGCCGTTCAAAAAACATTCACCAAGTGTCGAAGAGAACCTGGGGCTGTAAGAAGAAAGCAGAACCACCCTGACCCTGGGACCCCACCATCAGGCATCACCTCCTCCAGGTCTGCCCTCGGCTGGCCCTGCCACAGCAAGGCCTTTACGGGACAGGTAACTTCTTTTATTTTAATTTGCTGACTCACCACTTAGTCTCCCCGCCTGAAACTGTCTAGAAGATGGAACTAGATTTAAACTTTTAGAAAAAAGGCACAGAGTAAAAAAGTCTATGTTCCCTGCAGTCACAGCACCAGTTAATACAACTTCAAAGGCATAAAACTCCACATGGATAGAAGTAAAAAGTTCCTCTGAGACCACAACGTTGGCAGTCTCCAAGTGTTTTATCTCCAAAGTTTTCTGCCGCTGTTTCAGGACTTCTTTTGTTTTGTTTTGTTTTCTGTTATTTTTTCCTATATAAATTTTAAAAAGCTTGTTTGTTTTTCCATTGCCTTAGACCCAGATTATATGAGTTCAACTCCTGGCTCTGTCACTATTTGTGTGTCCTTGGGCAGATTACTCATACTTTGTGCCTCAGCCTTATCTAAAAATTAGGAGAAATAAAGAAACCAATACTGTTCAGCAAACTGGAAGACTAAACCAGGTAATATTTATGAAGCACTTAGGGCAGTTCCTAGCACATAGTAAATACTCAATAAATGTTAGCTGTTATTATTATTAGTATGGTTACTATTATTATTATTAACCACTAGCATTCAGGTACCCATGATGTGCCTACTACTATGCAAGACACATTAGATTTGATATCTTCTTAAAATCTTTACAGAAATTCTATGATGTATTATTGTCTTTTACATCATAGATATAAAACCTGAAATTCAAAAATATAAATAATTTGCCTAAAGTTATTTAGTTAGTAAATGATGAATCTAGGAGCCTGCATTCCTCAGCTCAGAATGAGTAAATTAACAAGAATTAAGAATAGAGAAAGAGGTGACAATTAGATATTGACCACTTTAAATAGAATCCTTAAAAACAACATTTCAGAAACAACCATGGGTATGTGGTGTCATTAGGACAGGTTTCATTCATAAATGGTCACTCTTTCCTCCCTTTTTGCTCAGTTATGAGAAAATTTTAGTTATAAGGTAAAGAATATTAGGGAAATTTTTGTCATTTATTTATCCATTCAGTATCACTATATGGGTTGAATTGTTTGTCCCCAAATTCAAACATTGAAGTCCTAACCAGTAGCATCTCAGAATGTGACCCTATTCAGAAATTGGATGGTTGTAGATATAATTAGTTAAATTAAGAGGAGAAGGGTGAGCCCTAATTCAATCGGATGAGTGTCCTTACAAAAAGGGGAATTTGGAGACAGACAATCAGAGAGAAAAAATTATGTGAAGAGTCATGCACATGGGAAGAAGATAGCCATGCACAAGACCAAGAGAAAGATATGAAACAGATCCTTCCCTCAAGACCCTCAAAAGATAATCCTACTGGCATCTAGGCTTTAGACCTTAAGCCTCCAGAACTGTGAGAAAATAAATGCCTGTTGTTTAAGCCCCAGTTTTGTGGTGCTTTATTACAATAACCCTAGCAAACAATCGCCAACTATACCGGTCTCATACACTAGGGTATGCTGCAATAACAAATGAAGTCACCCACATCATAGAATCTTATTCCAAAAGTGTATTCCTCTTCCACAAAAAGTCTCTGCAACCCTCCCAGAAGGCTGATCTCTATGCAGCCACTCTGCATTCAGGGTGCTTCCATCGTGTGGGACCTTCAGCCCAACTATGTTAATACTTTATACAACATGGGAGAGTGTCCAGGAAGGTCCACACTGTCAATTAAATCTCACTTATTCCATTGACTACAATATGACCCTTTCAAGAGGCAGGTGCTGATAAAGATAACCACCCTCTCTACAGGAAGAGCCAGAAAACCCCCATACAAACTATATGCTCAGAAGAGACACACAGAAGTTTAAAACAACAGATATGCCTCTCACCCTTATAGGAATTACAATGCAAGTGAGAGAAGCACATTTGATACATAAGAAACAAATGCAAAAGGAATTTAAATGGTGGTAAGTGCCTGGAAGGAAATAGGGTGCTCAGTAATGAATAGATAATGAATAATGAAAGAGGAGAGGCAGATTATAGGATGACCAGGAGAGACCCCTCTGAGATAAAACTTGATAGGTGAGAAAGAGCTATTTATGCAAAAATCAGAAAAGAATGCTCCAGGAACAGGCTTTTTTATAGATTATAATAGCAAAGGCTTTCTTAGCACTTACTGTATGCCAGGAGCTGTTTCACATGCTGTAAATATAATATATATATACCAGAGGCCTAGTGCCCAAAATTTATGTGGGGCAGGGTTGTCCCTCAGCCTGGCCTGTGCCCTAAAGCAGTCCGGGACCCCTAGCTCCTTACCACCTGCCTGCTTGCAGCAGAGATAGGAGAAGTTCCCATCACCACTGGTGCACTTACCAGCCATGTAATTGGCTTCTGGCTGAGCAGTGCTCCCCCAGTAGAAACCCACTGACCAACAGGGGGCAGCTCCTGCATTGAATGTCTGCCCCTGGTGGTCAGTATGCATCATAGCAACCAGTCATTCTGGTTGTTTTGCTGTAATGGTCATTTAGGCTTTTATCATATAGACTAGAGGCCCTGTGCACAATATTCGTGCATGGGTGTGTGTGTCCCTCAGCCCAGTCTGCACCCTCGCCAATCTGGGACCCCTTGAGGGATGTCCGACTGCCCGTTTAGACACAATGTATCCTGGTGGAATTGGGCCTATACGAGCATTCGGACATCCCTCTCACAATTCAGGACTGCTGGCTCCCAAATGCTTCCCTGCCTGCCTTCCTGATTGCCCCTAACCACTTCTGCCTGCCAGCTTGATCATTCCCTAACCACTCCCCTGACAGCCTAATTAATGCCTAACTGTTCCCCTACCAGCCTGATTGCCCCTAACTGCCTTCCCCTGCAGGCCTGGTCACCCCCAACTGCCCTCCACTGCTGGCCTGATTACCCCTAACTGCCCTCCCTTGCTGGCCTGGTCATTCCCAACTGCCCTCCTCTGCTGGCCATCTTGTAGCGGCCATCTTGTGTTCACATGGGGGTAGCCATCTTTGACCACATGGGATGGCCATCTTGTGTGTTGGAGTGATGGTCAATTTGCATATTATTCTTTTATTAGATAGGAGATAGGTAGATAGATAGATAGATAATTTAATTCAATTTTACAGATAAGAAAAGAGACAGAGACCTGAAGTGGCTTGCCTAAGTTACAGAGCTGGTAAGCAGAGGAGCAAAAGTTCAAACCAGGCACTTCGGTTCTGGAGTCTGTGTACTTAACCACTATACCTAAAGCTATGATTATGAAGAGCTTGGCTTGTTTAAGAAACCTAACAGTGAGTGGGATGGGATAAGGGAGTGAAGGAAAGAATGGGTTGAAGGGTATACTAAGAGACTAGGTCATATAGGACCTTTTGATCTTTGAGAAAGTTTAAATTTTAGCCTTAAGTGCAATTTAATGCCACTTAAGAGTTTTAAGAAAACATGTGAAGTGATTTACATTTTAAGAGACTACTCTGTGAATTGGAGTGGGTGTAGACTGAAATCTGGAATGCCTTGAGATAGCTATTGTAAAAGTAGATTTTGTATTAGTTTTCTATTGCTGCTGTGACAAGTTAGCAAAGTGACACAGATTTACAATTTTATAGCTCTATAGGTCAATACTTGACATGAATCTTATAAGGCCAAGCTCAGACTGTGGGATCCCCTCTGGGAACTCTAGGTGAGCATTCACTTCTTTGCCTTTCCTGGCTGCCTGCTTCCCTGAGCTCATTATCCCTTTTTTCCATCTTCACATCCAGCATCTTCTGACCATCTGGCTCAGTGCTTTTCTCATGCTGCCACCTCTCTCTCTCCTTTTCATTTTTAATGAACCTTTAGATTACATTTGGCCTACCTTCAAAATCCAAAGTAATCTCCCCCTTTTAATATTATCTGATAAACAACCTTAATTTCTTCTGCAACTGAATTTCCTTTGCCATGTAATCTAACATATCCACAAGTTCCCATGACTAGGAGGGAAACAACTTTGGAGGACCATCATTCTGCCTATCACACTTTTTAAAGACTATCAAGAATAGTTTGTCCTAATAATGTATGGTATAATCTTATAATTACTATCTTGGCAACCATTAAAAACAAAAGAGTTATGACATAAAAAGATGACATGGAAAGGATTATGTGATAAAATGCTAGGTAACATGCACACCATTATTTTTCAATCCTGGATTTCTTCCAGAAAGGTCAATGAGAAGTAAAGGTTTGCTTTATTTACACTGTTTGTGGAAGTGCCAGGAGGAAACAGTAGTTATGTCAGCACTCAGGATGTCATGAACTTGACACCTGCGACCTAAGTATTTTCCAATAGGAGCTCAGTCTTTTTCCTCTGGGTAGACTCCTTCCTCTCTCAAGAATTTCAAGTTTGTCTATTCTTTCTTCCTTCATCTTATCTATGTTTCCAGTAGCTTGTTGAACAAAATACATTTTCTTAATGACCAAGTCATGTTTTTATTCCACTAATTTAACCCTTTTTACTTTACACAGCAAATATAAAATTTAAAATAATATTTTCCCCAACATATATGACCACCTATTGAACCACCTAGAAATTGTATTTGCCCAAGTGTTAATCAATCTATCAATAACTCTATTGTGATATAATTTTCTCTCTGATTAGGATCATCCATACTTCTCAACTGTTTCATGTCTTTCTAAATTATGGCACCCAATAAAAAGCTGTGGTATCCCACATTCTTTTTTTTAAATATATTTTATTGATTTTTTACAGAGAGGAATGGAGAGGAATAGGGAGTTAGAAACATCGATAAGAGAGAAACATTGATCAGCTGCCTCCTGCACATTCCCTACTGGGAATGTGCCTGCAACCAAGGTACCTGCCCTTGACCAGAATGAAATCTGGGACCCTTCAGTCCACAGGCCAATGCTCTATCCACTGAGCCAACCCAGTCAGGGCATTCCCCACATTCTTTATTCTGAACCAACAGAAGAGTATAAAAGTTAACATAACAGCATTGTTAGTATGAAAATATATGTGTACTTGTATATGTTTGGGTATGTGCACAGTACAAGTAGGTGTGAGTACATTTAAAAGAGTCCATAAATATAATATATGCCCTGAGTCATGATGAACAGTTACCTCCAGGTGAGAAATTAAGTGAAGCTAAATTTGTTATATACCTTTCCTTCCCTACCCCCAAATAAGTATGTATATAGAAAGGGAGAAAAATTCATTTTCATTTGTAAATAAATGTGTGCTTTAAAGATAACTGGTGCACTACCTTACCTTCTGTGCATGACTCATCAGATTTCATGGCACTACTAACAGATCCACCCTCTGCTGTCTCTGGGTCATAGGTCACATTGGACTCAGTCAGGTGTGTAAGACACACTGACCCTGATTAAATAAATAAATTGATGTTGAAAGCTAATAAAATTACCATCAACAAGTCAACAGGATTCCATCAGCACTGAAACTCAATAAAGGGAAAGTAGTCCATTTTTGCCTCATTCACTTTCTGAAGAAGACGGTTGGTACCTCATTGATTTTTTTTTTTGTCCTCTATGAATAATGTTTGCCTGCTCATTTAATTTGAAGTTAAGCTCAGGATTATACATTGGTTCTTAATTTGTTTTCTGTACCCATTTCCTCCCCCGCTTCAGTTTCTTAACTCTTTGTTTTACAATAAGCGTTACTGCCACCTAACACCTGAACCACCGTCTAATTGTGTGTAGCCTTTAAACTGAGCCTAATTATTACATTTTTAGTTGTTGAACAAAAATGCAGTGGCCTGTAATGCCTATAGTAATTACTAAATTTCTTTTAACATAGAAAGCTTGCCAATTCTTCTGAACAAGGCTTTTTGTCTGTGCTGCTGGGACAGTTCAGTACCAACCTCCAAAAAGACAAAGTGGGGTCAAGCAGCAAGCCCTCCAGGATTCTTCAGCATCATCTGCTCCCATCGGCCTCCTGCCAGGTGTCCTCACCTGGACCTGTCCTCTCCTTTTGCATTCATGTCCCTTTCCACATTTCTCACCCTTCCTGGAAGCAATGCTCATTCCGCATCCCCACTTTGTCTACCTGAAAAACTGCTATTCACAACTTAAGAGCATGTATCGCCCCCTTCATACACTAACCCTGGCCTCCCACACGACACCCACAGTAGCTCTTTATTTTCTACCTGTCACCATTCCTCCAACTCAAATTTGAACTTTTGAGTCCAAAATAATACTAACACGTAGCATGTGACAGTTTGATTCAATATGATTTACATAAATTAAGTCATTTTATAATCACCACAACCAGAGATGAGTACTTCTATTATGCCCTATTTACAGGTGAAAAGAACAAAAACAGAAGTATCAATACATACACCTTATGTAACTTGCCCAAGGTCACATGGATTTAAACCAGTTCCATTCTCGCTCCCAAATTGACACTCATCCATTATACTATTTTCCCACTCAGTAATATCTTGATGGTAAAATAACAAGAACAGTATGAGTAAAACTGAATTGAAAAACAGGTTGGTACTGGAGTCTCATATGAGATTGTTACTCTTTCCTAAATTACCACCATCAGACACGGATAGAGACTCTGTCAGAAAGGCCTGACCCAATAAGGTTCATGAGGCTCATGCTCAGGCAGGAGGAGAGTAGAAACTGCAGGAAGACCAGGAAACAGCTGGAATGGAAAGCTGGAAGTTTATCATGTATGGCCAGGTCAAACATGACAGAGGGGAACTGGACAAAAATGGATTTTGTTAGTAAATGAAAACTTTGAGATTGTTAAAATAACTGTCTCCTAGTTAGTAAAAATAACTGAGCCCACAGTTGAACATCCTCTATAGTATCTTCCAGCATTCCTGCTTTAATCACTTCAATCTTTGACAATTCACTATCCTCCAAAGGCATTCTATTCCAATTTCAAATGGTTCAACTTGTTAGAAAGTTCTTTATATTTTGCTAGTAACTGCCTCTCGTTTACTTTTACACGTTTGCCTTGGTTGTGCTTTATGTAGACAAAGACAAGACATCTAGTCAACTCTCCCACGTGATAAATCATGCTATTGTAGTCACAAGTTCCCCTAGCCTAGAAAACATGTATCCCGCTTCTGCATTGTAGATGATGGTCCCCTGTCTCCTCACTGCCCACTCATTTTCCTCTGGAACTGCACTCAGATGCCAGTGTCTCTTGTGCTTTCTGGAATCCCAAACTGGACTCAATAGTGTAATTTCAAGCTCTCACTAATGCTGAGACTAAGCCTACTACTTCTGCTCTGATACTCTTCTGTTAACATAACTTTACAATTTATTTCAAGGGAGCAGCCATATGATACTGTTGCTTCATATTAAGCTTCAGGTTAATAAAAACTTCTGAGTTTTTGTTATGTTTGAATTTTCTCCTTTTTGTCAGTTTGTTCAAAGTGTTACTGAATAGCAGTTGCTTACCCAACCCCCATAAGTCCAAGAGTTTGAGTTTTTCTTTAAAAAAAAACATATATTTATCCCTAAATAATTTCACTTTACTATATTAATATTTCAGAATACAGAGGGTCACTGAAATGTCTGGTTTAGTTATATGGGTCAATTCTCCATCTTTAGTTCTCCACTTGTTTATAAACATACAGTAAGTATGCCAATCAACCATTCAGCTGCTCATTAGTGCAGATGCCCTCTGAACCATTTTTTAACCAAGTTTGTGCAACAGTATGAACCGAAAAGTTAAGGAATTGCATTTCTTATGAACATTCCCTGAATACCTCTGATGTCTCACTTTTCAGGCTGGTCCACTCCCTATTAGTGTAAATTACTGAGGCTTCACAGAAATTAAATCAATGCCATTTGTCAGCAATCCTATAGGGCTTTGCCATTGCATCTGGCACTGACAGTTGGCAGCAAGTGTACTTCACTTTTAAATGGTCTGGTGACAATAGATAGCTGTCATTCAGTCAAATCCTGAGCACAGCTCCTGTCTTTAAGTGAGGCATGCTCAAATATGAAGCAGTGGAATCAAGAGACTCTTGGATGTAGCCAGAGGAGACCCGAACAAATCATTTAACCTGTGTGTTACTTTTGGTATTACTGAATATATATTAGCCCAAAGTATCATTCACAAAAGTAGTATGTTAGCTATTTTTTTAAAAAAATCAAGCTTTCCATTAATAATCTAATCCTTATGTTTGCTATTGACATTTTACCTCCCCACAGGCTCATGTGAATTTTTTTAGGGGCTGGGAGTATTTTTCATCTTATACTGGTAATATAAAGCTGATTCCTCCAAAATACTCGGGGATGACAGACAATTAGAAAAGAGGTGGCAGAATTAAACATGGTCAGGATTTATGAAAAGAGGTGGCAAAATTAAACATAGTCAGTAGAAAATTGATGGATCAGTTATTGCTATTTATTTTTGGAATCAGAATTTTTTTGAATATCATTTATGGCATATAAGAGAAATTGAAGAAGTGGATACATAAATAAATAGGACATTTTCTACAATCAAGAGATCCCCAAGCTACTGAAAGAAAGAAGAAATAAACACTTAAGTTAATGACTGATGAGGAAAAAATTCTACCTAATAAAATAGTAATATGCAAATTAACCATCACTTCACTCCACAAGCCACACCCACAAGCAGGCCCACCAGCCAATCAGAGCAAGTATGCAAATAAACCCAACCAAGATGGCTACAGCCACAGAGAGCAGGAGGGAGGTGTTTCCCTGGCAACAGAGGAAGCCAAGCTTTCCCCCTGCCCTTGCAGGCCTAAGCCTCCACTCAAAGCTATGAAGTTTCAATTATAGAAGTAAACAAATCCAAACAGAAATGGCTGCCACCCCTGAGTGAGCAGGAGGCTTGGCTCTGCTCCAGGGTACAAAGTTTCAATTACAGAAAGTAAATATATCCCAGATGCTAGGGTCTTCACTTGAGTAGCTGTGAGGCTTGGCTTGCCTGCAAACCACCACAGGCCCTTTGCTCAGGCTGTCCCACTCCCTAAGGGAACCTCCACCCTGATTCAGGACACCCTTCAGGGCAAACCAGCTGACCCCCACCCTTGCAGGCCTATATCTTATCTAATAATAGAGTAATATGCAGATTGATCATTACTCCAACACACAATATGGTTGCCCCAATGTGGTCAAAGATCGTTCCTTTATGTGGACACAAGATGGCCAGCAGGGGAGGGTAGTTGGGAGGGACCAGGCCTGCAAGGGAGGGCAATTGGAGGCAATCAACCCTGCAGGGGAGGGCAGTTAGGGGTGACCAAGCCAGCAGAGGAGGGAAGTTGGGAGCAAACAGGCTGGCAGGGGAACAGTTAGACATCAATCAGGCTGGCATGGGAATGATTAGGGGGTGATCAGGCTGACAAGCAGAAGCGGTTAGGAACAATCAAAAAGGCAGGCAGGTGAACAGTTGGGAGCCAGCAGTCCTGGATTGTGAGAGGGATGTCTGACTGCCCATTTAGGCTCGATCACTTTGTATACTTCATTCCATTCCCTTCTGGCCTGATTAAATTCCTTTTAGTCAGGTTCTTATATTATGATTGTTACTTCATTATTTTTTTTAATAAAAAAGAAATTAACCTCATTTCTTTTGCATATGAGTTTCTATAAAACTTTTTCTTCAGAGAAAATGTACTATGGGCTGGGACTCTGTTTAGTGTTTCAAAAATTCTTTGTGTTAGTCAAAGTTCTCTGTAACATTCTTTATAATGAAGACCAATATTACTCTTTAATTGCTGCTCAATAGATTACAATCAGCATGCCTACACAAAGTGAGTTCATATTTTTATCCCAAGAAAATTAGCAGGCAACCATAATGCAGCTCTTCCACTATTTTATTTATTTATTTATTTACTTACTTATTTATTTATTTATTTATTTATTTATTTATTTTGGAAGGGAAGTTTAAAGAACTTCAACTACTCAAGCTCTTGGAAGATGACAAATCAATTGATAATAATCTTCCAGCTTTAAATGTATTCAAGACATTCTCTGTAGGTAAACAGTTATCACTGCTAATGAAGCTAATGCTTTAAATTTCCTTCAGTCTTTAATATTTTTCTGCTGAGAGAAAGAATATTTGGTGTTTTTAGGATCTGGGGAGTATGTGGGAATAGTCTATTTATGTCTACTGAACTGTACCTTTAATATACTATTGCCGTATTACTAGCATTTATCACCAATATGTGTAAGACAAATCAGTGAGATTGTTAAAAAAAAAACAAAAAACTAAAATATGATATTTATATTGCACTCAGAAAGCTCTTTGGACAACATCTAAAAGGCAATCAATTATTTCTTTTTTTTTCTTGCATGTAATTATTAAGATGCATATCTTTTTGCTAAGTTAGTGTAGGTGATAACTATTTTTTCTCCCTAATACCTTAAGACTTCTAAGATTATATAATCTAAGAGAAGAAATACCCATATAGACAAAAAAAATTCCAATGTAATAGCAGTTATAATAAAAAATCCTATATAATAAAAGCCTAATATGCTAAGTTCCTGGTCTTTCGGTCGGCCATTCAACCAATCAAAGCATAATATACTAATGATATGCTAAGTCCATTCAACCACTCACTATGATGTGCACTGACCACCACGGGGCAGAAAGTCAACCAATCAACCAATCACTATGATGTTCACTAACTACCAAGGGGCAGATGCTCTGACTGGTAGATTAGATTGCTGCTGAGGTCCAGCCAATCAGGATTGAGCTAGACAGGCCGAACATAACCTGGAGCCCTGCTATGGTCCCTCCCCTGCTGGCGAGCCTCCCATGTCCCTTTTTGGCCCCAACCATGCACCAGTGGGGTCCCTCGGGTTGGCCTGTGCCCTTTCACAATCCAGGCTCAGGGACCCCCCTCCCCCTGAGTGCACAAATTTTGTGCACCCGGCCTCTAGTATCAATATAAAAAAAAATCCCCAACTGGGAGACTTAAAGGGACTTTACATAGAAGATGATATTTCAAGTGAGCTTTGAAGAATGAGTAGTCATAGACCAGGTGAAGAAGAGGGGGAAGAGTATATCTAAAGAAGATGTAAGAGCTTATATAAAGCCCAAGGGATATGATAAACCTCAGCATATTCAGAAATGAACAAGTGTCCTAGTGGACCTATATGTTTTGATGATTTAGTCTATTCAGGCTGTTATAACAGAGGACCATTGACTAGGTGGCATATAAATAATAGAATTTTTTTCTCATAGTTCTAAAGGCTGGAAGTCCAAGACCAGGGTGCCAGCATGGTTGGGTTCTGGTGATAGCTGAATTCTGGGTTGCAACTGAACTTTATATATATATATATATATAAAGTTCAGTTGCAACCCAGAATATATATATATATCCTTACTTATAAGAGCAAAAAGAGAAAGCAAGCTCTCTGTAACTCTTCTAAGGTCACTAATCTCATTCATGAGAACTGCCCACCCTCATGACTGCATCTAATTCTAATTACTGCCCAAAAGCATCCCCCCACATGCTATCACATTGGGGAGTAGGGTTTTAACATAGAAAATTCAAAGTACACAAACTTTCACCTGCTTTACTGTGTATACATATATCAAATTTTTATGTTGTATATCCTAAACTTATACAATGTTTTGTTAATTATATCTCAATAAAACCAAAAGAAAAGATTCACCTCCTGAGGAGTTTAGAATTTACGCTATAAGCAAAAGGAAACCAATAAAGATTTTTAGAAAATAGATATCATGAAGAGGTATACACAGAAAAGAAAATCAGGTGAAATTTAGATGAGATAGACAATAGCACTTATATATTTATAGATATTTTAATTTCTCAGAATATATTATTAATTTTTATATCATATCTGCAGTCTTGATCTCCTTGTGTCATCTTTTCAGCTTGGTTCTCATGACTCACTAAAAAATAAACCTTGAAACCAAATGAAAGAACATTTGATTCAGAACCCTCATCTTCCAAATAAAGAGAATGAGTGATAAAGCATTCTGATAAAGGATTAGAGCAGGGGCAAATCATTTAATGCATGAATCTGTGGGTTGGCAGCTCCTCTGCTATGACTACTGACTTAGGTTGGGTTCACTCCCGGCTCTTTGTTCAGCTGCTGGATGCATAAGGGCTGGCTGGGCTAAGATCATTCAGGCTCACCTATGAGCTGTCTTACAGATCAGCCCCATTTGGTGGATGGGCTCAAGAGAGCAAGAAGTGTGCAAGGCCTCCTAAGGCCCCAACTTAAAACCAGTTCCACTTTGCTTCTTGTGGTCTATTGGTCAAAACAAGTGACAAGGCCAGCTTAGGTTCAAGGAATGGAGAAATGGGCTCACAAAAAGCTATGGCATTTTCCCCTAATCTACTTGCCTAAAAAAGAAGCTTTATGATCAGCAATGTTATTGTTACTTCAGAGCAACCTATATGTCAGTCTAGCTATTGACAAAACCAGAGATTAATTTTTCAGTTTATATTGAATTTTCTTCCATTTTTTTCTATCACTCACCTTGCTTACCTATATCCTTTTTTTATCACACAATTTTTTTAAAATATCACACAAATTATTATAGTAAGAATATTGGTTTTCATGAGTCATTCTTATGCACTGACACTAGGTTTTCAAAATAGAATGCAATGTCACTAAACATTTTCTGTTTCATTCAAGCCTGGCTAATTAATTTGTGTCCATCTGGAATCTTATCTCCACACAGGGAGGAAGAGCAAACTTTGATCAGTTTCCAGCCCAAAAACAGTCCTCCTGTTTACAAAATACTAGTAAGGGCATACAAATATGCATGCAAATGTACTCTTTAAAAAAAAAAACAGATTTGAATCACTTTAGTATATTTTTGGAAAACTTTGTTCACTTCATCTTCTTGGCATTTCATTATATTTTACGATCACAAAATCAACTCTCCTGCAACAAAGCGAAACATGGCTCTTTGAAATAAATGTTGTCATTAACAAGCCATGCCAGGCACGGTGACAGATTTGCAGCTGTAATGAATAACATTTCCCAAAAAGTTCTTCTGTCTGACAGAAAAGCTGTGACATTACTGCAGGCAACAGTGTTGAAAACTAAAAGATTGATTGATGCAAGTGGATAATTGAAACCTCAGTACTGTCACATGTGTGTCAGCCTAACAACCAAACTACTACTCCAAGATCATATTTATCATGATACAGCCTCTCTATGAATAAGAAAACCACATGTTGAAAAACGTAGACTCTATCCTATTAAATATGATTTAGGAGGATGCCATTGTCGGTGAGTACATCAATAGCAATAAATGGCACAGTACTCAAACTTACTTCAGAATTCACATTCTGGTTGAAAATTAGTTTCTGTAATGAAACCCAGTCAAAGTAGACATTTAACTCTTTTAATAGCAGAGTAACGGACACATTTTCTAGTTTATCTATAATTAACCTTGCAGTTAGGTGCTGAATTTGAAAAACTAGACAGGGTAGAATCTTGCTAAAACTTTCTTTTCAAACCATATTTTTTCATGTCTGTTTGTTTATATCAGATTTCCCTCTAAATACTTGTGGTTCTGTATTTATATATAGAATTTATGGAACATATATGTTCTTATATAGAGAAAATGTATAATGAAATTTAGACTATGTATAGTAAAATATAGAACAGCTTGTGGTAACTGTTTTATATTCCACAGTTTGGAGGATGAAATGGTATGACTATAGAAAGGCAAAGATTATGACATGTGATTTACCTATTCATGTGAAAAAGACAAAAAAACCGAGTCCCCAGCTTTTCTAGCAAATTTGGAATCTTTGGGAATCCAAGCCACTCTCCTGGGTTTAGGTTTCCAGGTATTATATATAAAAGGATTGGTCAGTAGGTGATTAATTTATCCCAGTTTATCCAGGATGTTATCTAGTTTTAAAACTGAATGTCTTATACCCAGCAAAGTCCTCCTTGGTCCAGGCAAGTAGAGACAGTTGACCATCCTAGTAATCATGAACATCTTGGGTATCATAGATGTTTTCAAGACTATAATGGGAAGTGTGAACTCTACCTTCAGAAAAAATTATGTACACAGATATTCACAAAATGTTCTATAGAATTTCAGAAGGTCATTGACCTGTTTATGAATTCCAGGCAGATAACCCATCCACAAGATTATCATTCCAGGTCTTTCCCGTTGGCATAAAGATGATTAGTGAGAGGATCTTTTGTGCTTGTTGCAATGTAGAGTTTGCATTGTACTGAACAAATAAGAGAAGGGGAATGAGTTTTGTCACCCCAGGGCTTTATAATTCCAATAACATGCAGAACAAGGAAAGTGACATTTTTTCTAGTAAGTATAGTGGAAATAATGACAACACAGAATAAAAATGGCATTCAAAATATTTTTAATCAAATTTGCCTCATAGGTTTTGTTGTACTGTTAATGTCAAACATCTTCCAACCTTTTCACTAGATTTTTCATTTCCTGTTACACTGTCCATCAAAGTCTGCGTTCCTTACAACCTTTTCTTCTTTGTTCAATTATGTTTTCTTTTCTTTTTTTGCTTTTGTTTTGCTTATTTTTTGCCTAAGATTATATTATAAATCTAGATGTGTGTGTGTTTTTCCTTTTCCCTAAATACATTATGTTGATTTTATAGCATCATCTGGGTCATGCTTGCATCTTTTTATTTACATTTTTTCTCTTTTGACCTAATACTGGAAGAAGGTTATTAATTATACAGAACTCAGGAACAGTCCTCATTATTGACAGTGATATCTGAGAGTTCAGATCAAGCACAGAATCCCACAGTTTTTTTTACTAGAAGTTTGGTTTTTAATTTAGATGATTTCTTCTATATAAAAAGCATGGATTTAGTTGAAGTCCATCTTTCCTTGGCTTTCTTTTCAATCTCCCACTGCTTCTATACCCTGCTGTGGTCAATCTTGGTCTCAAATTTGATGTGTTCACCTACTTCCAGGTCTCTGCCCCTGATGTTCTCATATGCCCATTCTTTAAATACTGCATAGCCATTGAGTTTGAATTTCTCTGTAGTTTGTTCATTCAATATATATTTATTAAGAACTTGTGTGTGCCAGGCACTGATATAGTGTGAATCAGAAAAAAGAAAATAAAACCCCTGACTTCATAGAGCTGTTTATTTTAGTAGGAAATACTTACTCAGTGAACATGACAGATAAATAAATTATATAACATTTTTAGAATTAATAAATAGAATTTTTTTTTAAAGTGGGGAAGAATAAGAGAGACTGGTAAAGCCAGGAAGGCAGGATTGTAGCTTTAATTTTAAATTAAAGAAAGAAAAGAAAGTGGTGGAAGCCTCCACAAAAAGTCATCTGGGAACTGACAGGTGGTCTATGGAGTTATATCTCCAAAGAACCACTATCAGGATTAATCACTATGGTAGACAGAATAATGTCTGTCCCTTAAAGATATCTACACTCTAATCCCTGGAGCCTGTGAATATGTTTTTATATGGCAAAGGGATCTCTGAAAACATGACTAAGGATATGAGGTTTCAGATGGAGAGACTATCCAGGGTACCTTTCCAGGCCCAATATAATCACAAGAGTACTTAAAACACATAATTTTTTATGGCTGAGTTAGACAGAGAGGAAGTTGTAATGATGGCAGAGGGTTGGATTGATGTGATGTTGCCAGCTTTGAACATGGAGAAAGGGGGTCATGAGCCATGAAAGGAGAACAGCCATCTAGATGCTAACTAAAAAGGGTAAAGAAACAGATTATCCTCTGGAGCCAGAAAAGAATACAACCCTGACAACACCTTGGATTTAGCCCAGTGAGACCTGTGTTGGACTTCTGACAACAGAACCATAATACATTTGTGTTATTTCTGGTAGTGTATTACAGCAGCAATAGAAAACTAACACAATCAAGTTTAGGAGAACTTCTCCAAAATAAAAAGTAAATCACAGGCACCTTTCCCCTCCAACCCCTATTTTAAAGACTGGCTCATTCATAATTTTGGAGTTACTATAAATCTATAAATCACATTTGAATGGTCCACTATGACCCATTTACAGCCTGTGTGGAAACACCGCCTGCTCATTTTTAGTTTCACCCTTTTGACACAGCAGATATGATACTCAAAATGTCTGTGTGGGTTAGAATTATTTATGGGGCTTATATTAAGCTCTAAGAAAAGAATCTCAGCATAGGCCTCTGGCATTTGAGAATGAAACTATGTCCTTTTTGACAAGTCAGGAAACAGTTTCTGACTTCCTCCTAAGGTCTGATGGATACTGAACACAGATTGTGAGTCACCAAGTGATCACGTATCTGAGTTATCCATTAACTGAGTGCTGTCTGTTCTACTTCATCCTTAGGTTGGGCAGGCCCAGGTGTATATGGGGCAGGCCTGAGCAGGCTATGAAGGCCCAATAAAGTTCATGAGCAAGTGGTTCTCACTCTTAGTGATGGTACTATAGACAAGCTGTCATCTTGTTATAGAAGGCAGTCAGATATTGGCACAAAGGAAACGAGCAAATGGAAAAAGCAGGATTAACTAGATAAGAACAATTCTACAGTCGCTCTAGGAATCAGAGTAGGCAAGAAGATTTATAGACACCCCAGGGAGTCCATCACACTAATGTGGGGAGGGAGAAAGGACTAATGGCACAGGGGATGAGGGTGGTGAGGGTCCTTTCACAAAGTGCTTACACAGTTGAAGACAAAACTGTAAGCATAAAAGGGAAGAGACATACATGGGGAAATCTGGAAAAAGGATTGGCTAGGATAAGGACACACAAAGACCCCCCTCTCCCCCCTACCCCCCCCCCCCCCCGAGGCAGCAGCCATGTGGGCCAGAGCGCAGTGCTGATTGAACGCAGTGGAGTTTTGGTAGCTGGAGTGCAGATGTGGAATGAGGCACAGGAAAGTTAAGTAACTTGGCTAAGGTCAGCCTCCAATTCCAGGGTGATGACACTGCATCTCTGGGTCCCTGGCCCTCTTCTTGGGCTTGCTGGAGACAAGTGAAAATCTGTGGCCCTGGAGGCTGGACGTGTTCTTCAGGAAGATGAAGCTGAACCACCTGATCTCAAATTTCAGGATTTATACTAAGACTTACACCAGTGTCTTCAGTTTGTATCAATAACAGAGGTTAAGGTAAAAAGTTAAAGTGTTTAAGTAGGGCCAAGGTGTCAAGATGTTGGATGCTAGGTATTTAGATTTTCCAAAGGCCAAGGACTCAGTTGAAACTAGTCTATAGTCTGGACTAGTCTGACTAAAACATTATGACATTTTGATAAGGAAGGTTTCTAGAAGATGAAGTTTTAACACCAAATGAAATAGGCATCTACATATTAGAAGTCTATTGATCCATCTTTATTGAAAGATATATATATTGAGCTAAGGAAGAAAAAAATGATATAACTAGGAAAGTCTAAAACATGTAACTTCTATGGCATCATGTGCCACAAATTCAGAATGGTGGTTTTCAAACTTTCAATGTTCATAGAGATCACCTGAGGGCCTTGATAAAATGCAGATTTCAGTATATCTGGGGTTGAGTCTGAGGGTCTAGATTTCTAAAAAGCTCTAAGGGATGTACTAGTATGCTGCTGGCCTAAGGACCACACCATGAGAAGCAAAGCTGTACAGCAATTGTGAATGTCTGAGATAGTGTACTACCATTTTACAGTTAATTAGGACAGCACATATGCTGCTCTTGAGTTTTGATGAGTGAAGGGCACTCAACTACATGCTTATGTACAAGCCCAGAAAAACAATATTGAAAGCTGATGCCCTCCTAGGCCATCTGTCATTAGAGCTTCCCTATCATGTTGTATTCTTTCCATTAGGAGCTATTGTTACAAGGTCTCCATGACCAAACCCTGTGGTTGGTCAAATCACAGTGACCTGTAAATAAAGGTGGATGGCTAAGAATGTAAGAAAGTGGCTGAGGAATTCACACTGGTCACAAGCCATTGGCATGAGTTCACAGCATATGAAGGGTAGGGAATCTTATTTCTGTTCCAGAAAGCAGCCATTACAAAACCTTGACCAATGAACCTATTGTTCTTTACAGAATTATTCCCACCAAAGTATTAGCTAGAAGCTGTATCTTACAGGACATATGGAGAAGAAACTAGAATTATTTTTGATTCATAAAATAGAAAATATTATAATATTTATAAAAGGCTAGGCCATTCAGCATAATTTCTTTATACTTCCTACATTTATTTTTTTTAAATATATTTTATTGATTTTTTACAGAGAGGAGGAGAGAGGGATAGAGAGCTAGAAACATCGAAGAGAGAGAAACATCGACCAGCTGCCTCTTGCACACCCCCTACAGGGGATTTGCCCACAACCAAGGTATATGCCCTTGACCTGAGTCGAACCTGGGACCTTTCAGTCAGCAGACTGATGCTCTACCACTGAGCCAAACCGGTTTCAGCTATACTTCCTACATTTCTATGGCAAGGGTGCAGGAAGCTTTAAGGGAAAACCATACTGAACAGACATTTATTTTTTTTTAAATATATTTTATTGATTTTTTACAGAAAGGAAGGGAGAGAGATAGAGAGCTAGAAACGTCGATGAGAGAGAAACATCGACCAGCTGCATCTTGCACACCCCCTACCGGGGATGTGTCCGCAACCACTGTACATGCCCTTGACTGGAATCAAACCTGGGACCTTTCAGTCTGCAGACTGACGCTCTACCACTGAGCCAAACCGGCTTCGGCTGAACAGACATTTCTTGATTGTGTTTCAAAAGTCAGTGTTTTGGATTTTAATTCAAATCACTATTGCAATAAATATAGCTTTTGTGCTAGTGAAAGTGATTTATTGTTTTCTCAGAGAAGCTTGATTTGTCCTTGCTGCCTAATCTGAGTTTTCACAAAGGAAGACTCTGAAGGAAGAAGTGAAGCCCTGAACTTGACACCAATCTTTCCCACTGGGGCAGCACATGTGGACTGCTGTGGGACAGTGAATGACAGATGCTGTTCAGGAGTCCCTGAAGCACAGGGGTTATTGATGAAGTATGTGAAAACTCTCTAGATTCCCAATTACAGGAGTAATGTTATTATGATTATTTTAATATGTTTCAGTTACTTCATATCATAAATTAGGACTTTTTAGATATGCTAAATTAATTTTGAGGTGAGACATCTAAAAGGATAAAACTTAAACTAAGACATTAAGTAATTTGGTTAAAAAATTAAAAAAAAAAAAGGCGAATAGAAGTGGCTAGTAATAGACAGTCAGATGGTGAAGTAAGATCTTTTAAGTCCAATTCTCTTCACATTCAGCCAGACTAACCTCAAATGCATCTTTCATGTTTAACAAATGGAATCAATATAGCTGAGTTTCTAATGAAACATAACTAAGACAACCCAAGCATATTGCATATGATCATGTTTCTATGCTGTCTTTCTTTCAGCCCCTCCAACAAACCCCTCCTTGCTAGGATCTATGGGCCAAAATTGAGCTGTTGCATCAGCATAATTCAATCTGAGTCACGCAAGTTTCCAGGTACATACAGATAAGTGAGGTGTAAAGCATAAAACTCTTACCATCTGCAAAAGTTTTAGAAATATTTTCTGTCCAGTTGGTATCGTTTAATATCCTTGAAGACCATTCCTCCTAAAACCTCATAAGAACTGACAAAACAATAACTGTTCTCTGGCTAGCATAATCAAGAGAGGAATCAGACTTTTTTACCCACTATCAGGGCCCAATTATAGTCTCATAATTAGTGCTTCTTTATTATATATATATATTTCAGAGAGGAAGAAAGAGGGGAAGAGAGACATAGAAACATCAATAATGAGAGAAAATCACTGCTCAGTTGCCTCCTGCACACCCTACATTGAGGAGCCCACAACCTGAGCTGTGACTGGAAATCAAACTGTGATCTCATGGCTCACAGGTTAACATTCAACCACTGAGCAACATCAGCCATGTTGTGTTTCTTTACTGTTTAAACCAGAAGCCCAGTGCACAAAATTCATGCATGGGATGGAAGGGTCCCCTCAGTCCATCCTGCACCCTCTCCAATCTGGGACCCTCAGAGGATGTCTACTGCTGGTTTATGTCTGCACTTTTAACAGATGACAGCTCCAATGTTGTTTCTTTCTTTTCATACTTAAACCCATTGGAATTAGTAGGTATTCAAAGTGTGTATACATTTGGGGGGACACCCTGTATATCTCCAGTCAGTGGTGAAAGGAATCAACAGTGGGTTTGGAATCCCCAGACAGGGAACCTCGCTCACTCCCTGCATGTCTCCCCTCTCTGCTTTCCACCTTCATGGGCATCAGGAGAATCAATATTTTCTCCTATTAACTCAGAAAAGCACATTCTGTCATTTGTTGCCCGGCAGGAGTGTGCTAGGCCCCAAGTTAGCGAGGCTCAGTCAGGGTGGCCTTCACTCATGGGTGCTGGCACCTCGAATGCACATTCCTCCTCTGCAGTCACCCCAACTCTCCTGCCATTCCACTGAGAGGAAGGACCTCCTCGCATCCTCTGGGTTTCTGATCTCGAACGCTGACCCAAGGCACCTCAGCAAAAGCTGTCCTTTACCCACTAGGTGTGTCTGTCAGCACCTGCTCCCGCCTCAGCACCTGCATTAGCCCCACGGAGATGATCTCATCACCACACCGGCCTCCACGGGAACAGGACATCACCACTTTGCCCTCTCACTGTCATCTCACAGATGCCCACTCTGAGCACCCAGACATGCTCCATAGGTCATGAGCGTGCTGGAGGGGGCATGCACACATTGTGTGGGGGACATAGCCATGCTGCATAGGCATGATGTAAGTACAGTGGAGGGGCATGGAAACATGTGCACACGTGGCCCGGGACTGTTGGGGCATGCATGGGTGACATCGTGCTGGGGGCCATTTGAATGTGAGGGGGGAGGAGAGGATGTACACACCAGAGGCCTGCACCTGTGCAGATCCACAAACCCACGCAGCGTGGCCAGGAGGACATTAATCTGGCCCACCACGGTGGCAGTCCCTGGGATCGTGCACCTTCTGGGCCAGGAGTTGGGATTGGTGCAGCTGCTCCTCAGCGCTGATGGCCTTCAGGTGCTGCTTCAGCTCAGCGTCAGGATCCCCTTGGTGCCACTGCAATGTGGGGAGTACAGGCCATGCTCCACCAGCCCACCTCCCCCACCCTCGACTCCACTCTACAAGTCCCCACCCATGCCTGCTGAGCATGGAGCCTGGTGAACAGTTGTTATGTGATGGCATCCTGGACAATTTGCAAATTCCTCTATTATTAATATACATAATTATGTCTCTTGCGAGTGAATGACAATAATGAGCAATAATGTGACATGCCAGCAGCTCTTACATTCATTGGGTTCTAGAGCAGTTTGTGTAGATTTTCATGTAAGAGTATGATAGAAAAAAAAAATAAAGGAGAAAGTTAAATGTGAATATGTTTGCGGTATTGAAAAATGTTTTTGTATTCTACTTTTTATTTGCCTTTTTTGCTATTTCCCAAGACAGCATTTTACTCCTTTTCTGAGTCATTTTCTTTGCTTTGGAGTTAATAGCAATGTCCACTGAACATCAAATTTCCAAGAATTCAATTTATGGGTCATCACTGTGCTTTGGAGAATTTAACCTTCCTGAACTCTTGAGTCGATTTTGATTCCTTAATATCTATGCAAAACAGTTACTAATGCTAATAATATAGAAAGTGAAACATAGTCATTCATCACTTGGAATTTTTTATGAGAGAGACCATGAGTAAAAATTTGAATCCACACAATTGTTATGAGCTCATATATCTGCTCTGCTAATAATTACCACAATCATTTTCCAGCTAATAGAATAATCATTAAGAACAGATAATTTAATAATGTGCACTCATTAATTGTTTCCAGATATACTTTATAGACCTTTGAATAAAGATAATCCCCTCTAGGAGGAAGACTGGAGAGTTTATATTTGGTTGTTTAGCAGACAGAAAGACATGTTTGAAGTTTGTCTAGAAGAACCAATAGAGAGAAAAAAGGGAGTTAGGAGTTTACTGATCCACTTCAAGATGTGTCAAATGGTGGGAAATATTATGGAATGAGTTACCGTCACTGGTTATTAAGATGAGGATTCATAACAGCATTTTTCTACTAAAGTCTCATTGAAAGGGAACCAAGAGTTTCTAAAGAAGGGCCAGCAAGCTCATCTCCGGGAATTATTTCCTTTTTAGTACAATCCAGACTGATTATCATCACTCACTTCTGACTCAATGGGGAAAAGTTGCCTTTTTTTATTATTGTCATTGCATCAACTTTAATTAAATGTATTCAGTTATCGTGAAATAGATGTTTTATTAATAACTATGAAAAACGTCCTTTTCAATAATGCGATCACATCAAATTCAGGAGAAGAAAAAAGAAAGACTTGACTCAGAGTCCACATGTAGCAGAAGAAAAAAAGATTCCTTCTCAATTGTCCCATGTCTCATTGTCAAACAGTTCCCTCACTGTAATCACAGTCACCATCAGTGGTCACCAGGAACTGACATTATGAAAATTATTACTTAACAAATCTCCAGTACACCACAGAGACATTACCCTCTTGTAATTTGTGTCCTTTTGTAAACACAGATTTCAGCATGACTAGTGAAAAGCCTATTTGCTTCTCTGTTGTACCTTCAAATGAAATTAAATTATCCACTGCTGCTTTTTTTTTAGAAATTAAATATCAGTGTACCAGGCAATGCATGTCTAACATAGTTTTAATATTATAACAAAGAAAATTAAAGTTTTATTATTTGAATAACTATATTAAAACAAACACATTTGATGTGATTAGTTCTTCAGCTTAAAAAATGTAAGCAGCATTCAAATCTTAAATAAAACTGCGAATTAGCATTCCAATTACTAAAATTTTAAAAAGAAAAAATAGTAGTAAAAAGTAGTTATTATACATAAACAACTTTGTGTATACTTCTATACTTACACATTATTATGAGCCTGATTTTTATATCCCAACCTTACAATTTTAAACAAACTCCTGAAAAAAAAAGTCAGCACATAATCTTCTTCCTCTCCTTTTTCTATCCAAATATTTTAAATCATATTTGATGGGGAATGAACTGTTTACTACATTATTACAATAATGAGAAATGAGCTTAAAAGTAAGAATGTGGAGTGTTAAATTAGTGTTTTTCCTCTAATGATCAAACTACTGTGAATACACTAATCCACTCATTTTGTCAGATTCATGATCTGCAATTACATTTTATTCAAATATAAGCATTAAACACAGTTATTGAAATAAGAAGATAAGTAAATTTTAAATTCTAAATAAACAACACATTAACCTGTTCTTTTGAACATTTGGTTCTCCATTATTTTAAGTTGGAAGTACTGAAAAGAATTCAAATCTTGAAGTCAGACGGACTTCTCTACATACAAGTTATATAAACTTTGTTATGTTATCTAATCTCTCGAGGTTATTTGATGAGTAAAACTATTGGAAATAATATACAGAGTTATGTGGGTCAAGATGACTGACTAGGCTGAAACATTTATCTCTCCTTAACCCCAAATTCCATTAAAATGATACAATACAAATAAAAATAAATTTCTAGCAATGTTGAAAGTCTGGGACCATATCACTAATTGATCAGAAAAGTCAACTTTCTGTAAAATGTGAAACAGATGACATCAGGACAAGAAATTCTAAGAGAGCCGAGGGAAAAGCAAAACCGTATAAAAAAAAGGGCACTGTCAAAAATTGAGTGCTAACAGCAGAACCCAAAAATGGCCTCATGCATGATTAAAGCAGAATTGTATAAAGGAATGGTCAGTGGGCAGTTTGCCAGGTAATTAGTTGAAAAGCAGAGCAGTTGACTCCTGGTTCTACCCTAAGGATATAATCATGAGAGTAGCTTTCAGACTGGAACATCTGACATTGGATGGATACCTGTAGTGCAGGCAGGAGAGCAGGACAAAATGAAAGTGCTCCCAGGTACACAGAACTCTCATCAAGATAAGGAAGCCCTACTCAGAAGTCAAGGCAGTTTCAGACTCTAGTCTTACACCTTCCTCATCCCCCAATACACACACATATACACAAATGTGCATACATTCAACCACCTGAGCTGGGGATACTGCAATCTATTACTATACCCACATTTGCTTCCAGGAGAAAAGAATCTCACTTGGGAAGAGAAAATATGCTGGGCAATAATTCCAGTCTGTCAAGCTCCTCATCTACAAATAGCAATAACTAAGAATCAATAAACATTTAAAGAGAAATAACAACACAAAAACAAGCAAATAAATCTGAAAAATAATGAAATCACTAACAAAATGTTAATATAAGAAAGAAAGTATATGTTAAGACCAGAAAAATGAATAGTTTCAGAGATATTCAAGAAGATATTTAAAAAATAATACAAGAACAGCCTTCAATGAAAAGAATTACTTGAAAATTTAAGAATATAATTACTGAAATAAGAATTAAAGAGGAAAGCTGAATAGATTTTACACAGTTGAAAATTTAAAGATCTGAAATATCAAATCAAAAAATTCTTTCAAAAGATAGTGTAAATAGAAAAAAAAAGGATAAAGCATACATTTAAAATAAAAGAATATGGCCGGGTTCGATTCCAGTCAAGGGCATGTACTTTGGCTGCGGGCACATCCCCAGTGGAGGGTGTGCAGGAGGCGGCTGATTGTGTTTCTCTCTCATCAACGTTTCTAACTCTCTCTCCCTCTCAGTTCCTCTCTGGGTAAAATCAATAAAATATATTAAAAAAGAATATGGGAATAAAGATAGAATTCCAACCTCATTGTAGTATAAGTTCCAGAAAAATAAAACTAGTAGAATGAGAAGTGAACCAAAATAATAACATTAATTTTTTTTTGAAATAAAATTGCCAAAAATTTTATTTGGATTAAAAACTTTAAGTCTCTCTAGAGATATGAGCATATATGTATATCAAAACATCAATACCAGGATGTTTAAAGAAACTTTATTCCTAAAACTGAAAATAACCTAGATGTTCATTAACAGGATAGATGATAAATAAATCCTGGTATATTTATACAATAGAATACTATATAGCATTTTAAAAAATCAATTAATGCTGAATGCAGCAATGTATATAAATCTCACTGACATAATAATGAGTGGTAAAAAGCCAGAAGCCAGAGTATACATAGATATTGTATAATTCCATTTCTTTATGAATCAAGAATAGTTTAATCACTAGTGAAAGGAGTCACTATATTGCATATTATTGAGAGCTGAACATATCAACTAAGAAAGAACATAGAGAGGCTACTGAAAAGTGATATTTTGGTTTTTATATAGGTATCTATATACATGTAGAACTTTAAGTTAGATACTGAAAATTTCATTGTACACTAAATGTTTATGTTTACCCCAATTTAAAAAAAAACATTATGGAGGTCAACTTATCAAGACAATAGAATAGTCATAAATCTTTATGTAACAAAGAGCTTTCAGTAATCATGCAACTTATTTCTGTGTCTTTTGATTGCTTTACAATTGTAACATGCATAATCAAAAAAATTTAAAGATGAATAATGCAGGTCTCAGTCCTAGTACAGTGCTTTCTAAGCGCAAGAAATGACAGCTCTTTATCATATTTTAAAATTTAATAACTCACTAATCAAGTAAATTAGTTTATAGAAATATTTACACAGCAAATACATAGTACCGTTTGTGTATTATAATACTCAGGAGATTAAAATACTTATATGGCCACTATTTTCTTAGGATATCATTAAAACTCTGCAAGGGTGGGCATATTTTGTTTCTGATCTGAAAATGAAATAATGTTGCTTCATATGTTCAGTGATCTGCTGGAAAAATATGTTGTCAGAAGTGTAACCTATATCTGCTGATTTCAAGACAATTAAAATTTCTGCTGATTTCAAGTCAATTAAAATTTCCAAAAATTATCCAGTGAACATCTACTGAAATAGTTTTCTTGTCGTGGAATAAAAAGATCCTATGAAGATTAAGTATACAAAGTAATGAGGATTTATTATATATATCATCACTGAACCATCACTTGGTCACCACTTCTCTCATGATGTTCCACCAATTCACAGCCTCAGCAAACATTTGGAAAGCATAGATGTCCAGAAACTAGAATGGCTGCTTGTCCTTTAGCAAAGCAAACACTTAGGTAAGCACATCTCCCTCCAGTAGAAAATGTGAAAACTGAAGACGCAATGAAAATATATATTTCCATATGTTCTAGCTAATAGCCAGTGAATTCTGTGCACTGAAACTTACAACTCATTTCAAGGTGAGAAGGAATATGAAATTTTTAGACTATTGTAATATGCAAGATTTTCAGAGAAAACATACTAGGAAAATGGCAATATTGCCAGAACCCCAGCATGTGTCGCCTTCCTTCCTTCGGCTGCTTACTGCTACCATGAAAAAAAGAAAGGTCAGATAAAGGTTCTCTAAGAATTTTACATTCTAAGAGGTCATTAAGTGAATCTGCTGAACACAAAACCTAATAAAGATAATAAATAATTTTCTATCATGTTACTTATTCACATTTCCTTCCTTACATATGCCTTAAGCAGGTAAAATTTTCTTTTTTCCTATAAATTAATGCTACATGCTTAAAGACAGTAAAAGCATGCAAATGTCATATTCTTATAAGTAGTTCATCTACAAATTGATGTTAGCTTTAAGATGTCTGTATAACACAAAAGTGCCTATGTCACAGAAAAGTCTCCCGTTATTCAATTTCCATGTTCCTGAGATTTCCATTGATTATGACAATTTATTGCCCTTGGAATTTATGTTCATTATGTGGGCAAATTCAAATTGCCATTTTCTTTCAGCACAAATACGTTATAATTTTCGGAGCTATTTAAGAAATGCACAAAAAAAACACAGAGTAGATAAATGGACATTGCTAAAAGTAATTCAATAAATAATAATCAAAGCAGGACAATAAAAAAAAGAATGTCATATGAAAATGCTAAATTTAGAATATTTTAAGAGAAGTGAACTAAGTATTCTAATTTTTTCCCCCTTTAACAATGTATACAGCAAGAGCTGAGCTGATATCTTGGATACCTTTTGACAAACCAATATGGAATCACTGTCACCCATGACAGTTATGTCAAGTGGCAATATGCCCATGATTGAGGTAAGAGGATAAAAGGGGAATGCCTGTGGGAAGGGCCCAGAATACCCAAAACCACAAGTCTGGACATTCAGATAAAGACTCCAGCTGGACAGTGATATCAGCGGGACCACTGCCCATTGTGGACTATAAAAACTCAGAATTCCATCCGTTTGGCACTGGAGCATGGCTGTACCATAGGTCATGCTCAGAGCTGATTGGACTTCTACTCCACCAGACAAGTGCTACCATTGTAGCCATCTGGCTTAGATCAATGCCTGCCTCTCCATCCCTGGGCACAGCAAGTGACCAGGACTTCAGACTGGATGCTTGCTCTGCTCCCTTCTATATAGTTAAGCTCTCCCTCTCTGTGTAAAATAACATGTGTGTGACTATTGGCTTACTGGGGAGGTCTCCCCTAATGAACCTGGAGCTGTTCAGGAATGCTCCCTTGTCCACAACACAATAAGCATTTTCACTCTCTTATTGGTTCTGAGAGGTTAGATCCCAACTAGGAAGGAAATAAAGACCACCTTCCCAATGAGGCATCCCTCTGCTGTCTGTTCCAGCTCCTCCCATTCTCGGAAGTTCTGAAGTGAATTCAGTCCTGACCATATGAGTGAGGTGCAGAAATGCTGGTTCCATTCCTTTAGAACTATGCATTCAGCTCAAAGGTTCATATGAAAGCTTTGTTAAAAAGCAAATCATGCAAAAAAAAAATTGCATGACGTTCAGATAGAGTAATAAATAGGGACTCTTCAGCTAAGAGCAGATTCTCTGTTGCTCTGAATGTTCCACAGAAATATCATTTCTACTCAGGTAGCATTGCAGTCACATTGCTTATCTCTCAGCTGAAAATTTCAGTCTCTTTCTAGGTATCTTCCTAATCTACATATAAACCACTCTTCGAAAGTCATCCTAACATTTCATTTGACTTAATTTTTTTTTGCAAAGAGAAGAGCTTTTAAAATATATAAAATTATATATATATGCTTTTATTGATTTCAGAGAGAGGAAGAGAGAGGGAGAGAGAGAGAGAAAGAGAGAAACATCAATGATGAGAATCACTGATCTGCTGCTTCATGTATGGCCCCTCCTGGGGATCAAATTGTGACCTTCTGGTTTATGGGTCAATGCTCAACCACTGAGTCACACCAGGCAAGGGAAGAGCTTTATGGAAAAGAAGGTTTTCTGTACTCCAGGTGATATAAGAGCATACCTCTCCTGGCTGTGCCTGGGTTTCCTAGGGTGAAGAATGAGGCTATCTATAATATTATAAAACAGAGAAAGGAAGAACTGTACTGAACTCTGTGGGGTACAATGAGGGGTGAGGGAGTGGCCAGTGATTTATAGAGTGAGGATTTTCAGTGGGTAGTGAAGACTCAGAGGTTCTTCAGGAGAGACAAAATGTCCAAGAAAGTTTTTCAAGTTAGTTGCTATACTGGATACTAGGAAAACTAGCTTCTTCATTTGTCTTTCATTTATAATTATTGTATTGTGTTTATTAATGTTTTTTGGGGAAAAGGATAGAATTGTTTAGGGACAATCAGAGAAGAAGTATAGGGCTTGGCTGTCATACACATTATAAACATTTTAAACTCTACTTGCACTGCAAATCTGGCCTTACCCATCTCCTAAGTTTCTGGACAAGGTTAGGAATTTAGTGATTATCCTTCTGTTGTGAAAGGTGTGTTGCTAAAATGTACTATGGTCAGCAAAACTTGCTTGGCAGGAGAAAGGCCTTACACAAAATATGAGTTAAGAGAAAAAACAATAACTTTAAACTAGTAAGCAAACTTTCTAGGATCATCTGTTTCCAAACAAAACTAGATTTATCCATTAAAATCTGCTTTGGTAGGTAAGTTGGGTTTTTTTTTGTTTGTTTGTTTTGTTTTTAATCCTCTTTATCAGAAGATGCTGCAGAGTTTTCTGCTGAGACAAATCCTTTCATAAGTTTTGTGCTATGCAGACTCTGTGGCAGTTCCAGTTTTCTATATATAAAGAGCTTGTGAGAAGAAGGGGACTTGACTTGAAGCAGGACTTATTATAGTAAGTACATTGCTCCAAATGTTTATTTGGACATCAGTGGACACGGGGAGATAAAGGATTGTCAAAGTCCTCGGAAAACTTCCTTGACATCACCATGGTAGAGAGCAGGTTTCTTTTTATAGTTTCCAAACAAACCTTGCAATTTAACATCATTTGCATAGCATGTTCCTTTGTTGTACTTGTTTTACAAAAGTCTCATTAAATGCCTGCTCAAACACTTGGAATTCTCACAAATTAGAACTGCAATTATTATTACTATTTTCTGGACCCTGTCTTTTAGGCATATATTGAAATAGTGGAGCATATAACAGATAGATTTACTTGCACTGTACTTAATACCTAAGAATCCCAGAATGCCCCTCGTTCTATTTAGGAAAGTTTGAAAGGTATAGTTAAATAGGTCTCAGATCATATCAGTTTCCTTTTAGTGAGGAGCTGACAGTACATCACCGTGGCTACATGAGCCAGAATGGATATATTACCATTAGGAAGAAGAGCAGAAGAGGAATTTCAGAATCCTTTTGCCTAAATTTCCATTGTTCTTTTCAGTAGTGTGCCCTTTATTGTTCTCTAAAAGTACTATGTGTTTTGGGTTTCTCTAGCAAGCTTGTATGCTTTCTGAAGCCTCTCCCATTGATGTTTCTAACTCTCTGTCCCTCTTCCTTCCTCTCTGTAAAAGATCAATTATATATATATATATATATATATATATATATATATATATATATATATATTTTTTTTTTTTTTTAATGTACCCCAGCAAGAAAGATGGTGCCTTGCCCACAAAGGCACTGTGTTATGAAGTGAATATCTGTGCACCCCCTTCCAAATTCCTATGTTGGCCCTCAATATGATAGTATTAGAAGGTAGGATCTTTGGGGGGTAATTATCTTTAGATGAGATCATGGATGTAGAAACCCTATGATCAGATTAGTCTTCTTATAAGAAGAGGAACAAACACCAGAGCATCCTCTCTCCACCATGTGAGAATCTACCAGTAAGGCAGCTATTTGCAAGCCAGCAAGAGGGCCCTCACCAGACACCAAATCTGCTTGCTTCCTGATCTTGGACTTCCCAGACTCTAGAACAGAGAGAAATAAATATCTATTGTGTAAGCCACCCAATCTATGGTATTTTATTATAACAATCCAAGCTGACTAATGTACACTCAGTATATTTTTCTTGGCTCATACTGCCTCACTAACTCTCCACTGGCTGTTCTGAGGCAATTTTTAAGGAGCAAAAGAGATTATGAACAATGTTGGCTTGAAAGTTAAAGAGACCTAATATTAGTTTTCCACACTGGCTCTGACACCCAGCATACTGGGAACAAGTTCTGAAGATCCACATAATTTCTGAGATGTAGCTTATCATCACTTCACATGCTTTGGAGCCAATTGAATATACTAACAATAATGATTAGTATTTATAGCTAAAATGTTTTGAGCACTTACTAAGTGCCAGGAACTATTCAAAATGTTTTACATACATTATTTCTTTGATCCTAACAAAAACCCATGAAGAAGGTTTTATTATAGTTCTCATTTTACAGAAAGAAAAAGGTGATTTGCCCAAGGATGCTAAATTCCATCAGTTTTCCTTGTTTGATTTCATTTTCTATCAGGATTGGAAATGTGCTATAAATGCTGCTTTTTCTTAGCTAGAACTTACATGCCCTTTGGCTTTGGTGGCTTTTCTGTCCTGAGTAGAAGGAAATTCCTTCAGTGCCTTTGCAGCCTTAGCTCAGGAATGTATCACCCTTAGGGTCTCAGCATAAATGCCATTTCCTCCAGGAAGCCTTCTCTGATTTCCCAGAGTTAGTGTGTTATTCCTGAGTGCTCATATGCAGCCTGTACTACCCCTGCTTCTATTCCTAGGGTGCAAACTCTTTGGGGACAGAAACCATATTACCCCATGAATGTGTACCTAAATAGTCTACTTTTAATATACTAACTCATAGCACATGCTTGTGACACTGTAAGATATTCGGTAAGTAGTTTTGTGAATAAATGAAGGATGAGTAAATGAACACTTCTCTCTGGATTGAGTTCTGATGTGAATGGAATACCCTCCTAGTCTTAGTCTATGTCATCTAGCCTGTGTCATTAGCCTGTGGCATCTTAGGTATCCCTCCCTCCCTGGACTTCCTTTGTTAATCTCTTATCTATTGGATTGAATCCCCATCATAATAGTCACTTGACCATATCTGACCTATAAAAAATTATGTCTTATTTGGCACTACATCTCAATACCAAGGACAGTGCCAAATTTCCCCAAATGTGGAAAGGTGAGGAATAAAATTATTTACATTGCAGATTCTACACAGTCTTGGGAATTGGTGGTCCCAGGTATTTTGGAAAGATGGAGCTAGGAACAAAATTTGGGACACTAATCACAGCCAAACTTCTATTAATGGTGGGATTGGGTGGCTCAATTTGAAACAGTTCACAGTGGACATACTAATGTTCAGACCTTCAGTGTTCTTTGATCGCTAGCCTCCCAGAATTCTAGCAATCAGACATAAACCCTACTGTCAAAAACTGGAGGAGCAGTCTCTTAGGAATCTGACCAGATAAAGTGATAGCACCTAAAGCACTGACATGTGGAGTTACTGAGTTACCCAGGGCAATGGACGGCCTGGTCGTGCTAGAGGCAAACATCACATTTTAGGAGCCCCCTTCGCATGCGCAGAGCTCTTATCAGTGTGTCATTGTGCCATCTTTAAATATGAGGCAGACATCAGCACATATTTGAGGAGACATCTAATATGAAAGATGGTGACCAAGAAAAAAAACAAAACAGAAGAAATCCACCTGGAGGAAAAAGAGGATATTTAGATAGCAAAAGTAGTTCTTGGGATTTAAAATATGACAGAAAAAAAAATGAAAAAAAAATCTCAACAGAATGTTTGGAAAATAAATAATATGTTGTAAAAAGATGAAAATAGAGATATGATGATAAAATGAGCTCCAAAAGGAAAAAGAAAAAGAAAAAAAAAACAACAAGAATTAAGTGAAGGAGTTCTTCAAATAACTATTTTAAGAATTTTCCCAAAAAATAGCCTTTGCATTGCCTTATTGGAAAGGCCTGAGAAGAGGTCAGCACCATGGATAAAAATGAAACTTTTTATTACACTACTCTACATTATCATGGCATTTCATAACTTGGGAGGAAATAGAATAGCTTTTACACAAGGGGTCAAGAATAGGTGGGGCTCATGGTCATTACAGTTAACAGCACTGCATTATATGCCTACAGGGTGCTAAGAAAGTAGATCTTAAATGTTCTCACTACAAAAAAGAATTGGTAATTATGTGGCATAATGTAGGTGTTAGCCAATGCTATGGTTGTCAACATTTCACAATATAGATCTACATAAAATTGACAAGCTTTTAAACTTATACAATTTTCTATATCAATACATCCCACAAAAGTTGGGGGTCGGGAATTAGAACAACATCAGACTCCTTAGCTGCAATGTGAAAGAAAATCATTACCAATATACAAATTCAGCCAAATTACTAAAGGGAAGGGTAAGGTAAAGACTTTTTCGAACATTCAAGTTCTCAAACAATCAGCCTGTCTGTTTTCAGAAAGCTGTGGAGCATGTGAGCTATCAAAGGAGGGAGTAAAACTAGAAAGAGAGATGGGATCTAGGAAATGGAGATTAAACCAAAGAGAAAAAGGCAAATACAAAAAGATGATGAGATGACTTCGTGCAGCAGATTGAGAAAGCAATCAGCCAGTCTGAAGCAAGTTACAAGTCTCAGGTGGAAATACCTTCAAGAAAATGAAATCAGTAAGGGACTTCATGTTTTTAAACATGCTGAGAGTAGATTTGAACAGTTTCAAAGATAACTGGCAGATAGAAGAAAATCATGACAAATAATAGCACTGAGCATGGAGTGGGGGATAAAATACAGAGAGAAAAGTAAAATTTACCATATTGTACTAATTGTAAACTTTTTATATCAGCATTGTGCATTGATCTAACTGAATCTCCAGTGTTTGTACACACTTATGTGTAAGTGTGTTGGGTTAGAGTAATGAAGGTGGACTAAGTCCTTATCTTGAATAGTGAAAAACCAGCAGATATAAATGAAACCGTTTTTAAGGGAGGAGGGGGCAGTGTTAGCAATATAAGCATGTTATTTTGATATAAACATGAATACATAGGCAAATGCCAAGAGGATTCCACAAATGTATAGCAAATTGGGAGAGTGAGATGTAAGAAGTTCTTAACATATTTTTCTTTCTTTGGAAAACATAAGGAAGGACCACTTCCTTAGCAGAAGTGTCTCTATATGGTAGGTCTGTGTGTCTGCATCCTCTTTTAAGGAATGGTCAGTCCTCCCACAAGAAGTTAGAGAGCTACCACATTCCCTCTAACTTCAGGACTTCCTATGCCATTCACCTGTGCTTCTTCAGTTTAAACTTAGTTTACAGTCACTGTCAGTCCTTTCCAGCAGTGTTTGTTCTCTTTCTGTTTTCACATTCACATCTGCAATTTCTACTGAGTTCCCACTTCCCATCATAGCCTCACAGGGATTCTTCCCTCCTGAGCTGCGGCAACATTATCGCCTTTGGTTAAGTAAAGGTCAAACACAGGCGCTCCCTGTTCTTCAGACTGATCTGGCTGCTCTGACTGATTATTAATCTTAGCAATATTGATGGCCTGATTAGGTTCCAACTACAGCTTCCTTCAGTCTGGCACCTAATTGAATTAGAATCTGGAGGCAACAACTACACAAGCTCCCTCTGCTCTTAAAAAATGCAGATGGTCATTAAAGAAATATGCTCTGCTCCCAAATAAATTAGATACAGAATAGCTGAGCCTGGTATATTTTGCTATTAAGCTCCAACATAGGTGTATCTGTTGTATAAGTAGTGAGGGACCCGTTAGTAAAATAATTTTAAATTCTCCATTAATGACAAGTTTGAGCATATCACTGGCAGAGAAATCCTATATAATAAAAGGATAATATGCAAATTGACCAGTCACTATGACACATACTGACCACAGGGGGCATACACTCAATGCAGGAGCTGCTCCCTCGTGGTCAGTGGCATCCCATAGGGGGAGGGCTGCTCAGCCATAAGCTGGGCTCATGGCTGGTGAGTGCAGCCTAAGCTGGGCTTAAGCCAGCAGTTGGACATCCCCCAAGGGGTCCCAGACTGCAAGAGGGTACAGGCCTGGCTGAAGACATCTCCCCTCCCTCCGCCCCACAACCTCAGTGCATGAATTTTATGCTGGGCCTCTAGTAATATATGATCGTATGTGGTTGTTATAAACTATGTAGATCCCCTTAAGGAATGATAAACTTGTTCCCCCAGCTATGGAGAATGCTGATAGAAGATGATCTTCAATCGTTAGTCCTCTAGCCTTCTTTGAAGATTTTCTTAGCTGAAGAAAACTGCTCTGTTCAAAGTTATACCTCCAGGGGTAGCTCCCATTCACAAATCAGTACAGTAATATGAAGACCATGTTTTATCATCCCTATTCAAGAAAGCTCTACAGGGCCAGCCCCACTCCAGAGCTCCCCATTATGTCAGCTAACACAATTATGGGGACTGATTGAAGCTCAACTTCTTCCTTACTAACCCTGCTTCTTTCTGCTCACTTGTACATCCCAATTATTAGCAACCCCTAATAAATATCCTGCTCATTCATTTCCATTTCAAAACCTGTTTCCTTTGGAATACTATATGAAACCAAGGATTAGTTTAGAAACATTATGCCTCCCTGCTCTAGAACTTTGACTAAATAGAGACTCTGGACATCAGTTTCCAGGCACCTTCAATGAATTGGGTACTGTTGCTAAACATCAGTGATGAGATTTAAAATTTAAAATTAAGAATAAATATCTCCCATCCTTAAGTCAAACCTCTGACTTGGGTGCTTCAAATCTCTTTTCTTTTTACCAAAACATCACCTGGGATGCACCTGAGGGTCATGCCTTAAGAGCATTGCACATCCTGGTAAGGATGAACTGGGCTTCAGCCCACCTTTTCCACTATATCCATGTGAACTCCCCCCTCACTGGACAACCTCTGCTCCAAGAAATATATGCATATGAATTAACACAAACTATTCTCAATATTGACCACAAATTGGCATAAGAAGGACTGACTTCAACCATTTTTACTTTTTATATTAAAAATAGGAGGCCAAACAAGACTTTAAGTTAAAGCTAAGAGCAAAGGAAATTTTAAAATATGAAGAAGTAGAATGCAATAAAAGCCATTCTACTTAAAACAATCATTGCTTGGCACTCTAAAGTAGGGATTACTTTGTTGTAAGACAAATAGAATCTGGAAATTACACCTGCTAAGTAAGCTAAGCAGCTTTCTAAACATCAGCGATTAGGTATTAGCTCTGAAAATATTCCTCACACTGCAAAAATAAGCATGAAAATTTTTGCTATACAGGTGATAAAGCTAATATAATCCTTTATTAAATGAGATAAAATGCTTTCTGAAAAAATCAAAATACAGGAATATTTATTTCCTATGATAAAATATGTATAATTTGAACTCTGATGCCTAAAATAAGGGAGTAGACAGTGGCCTTAAGGAACCTTACAGAAATCACACAATAGTTTTAACAGTAGATGTTTAACATAAAGTACAATTGGCTCTGATAAAAGAGTAACTATAAGGTATAAGGGAACTTTATATGGTACCCTAGGTCTTGGGATGCACCCTCAGGGAAGCATTAGCTCGGAAGGGGTGATGTAGGTGTGTGCAACCCACCAGAAATAGGTGGTTGGCAATCCATTTCTTGCAGCTATAGGACTTAGATCCCCATTTCCTTGCTGGCTGTAAACCCAAGACTGCTCTCTCTTTGTGGAGGCCAATTCCCACCTTCACACTCAGCATTGTAGCACCAAGTCCTCCTCACATTTTAAGTCTTTCTGACTTCCTCTTCTGCCACCACTCCCTGTTATTAAAGGACTCGGGGGATTAGATTAGGCCCACCTAAATAATCCTTCACCTTTCAGTCCACTGATTACACATGTGCAAGATCCCTTTCACTATGTGTGATAACATAATCGTAGGACTACTAGCAGGTGGCGAAGACTACTCAAATTATACCCACCATAGAGCTTCATTTTTTTTTTTTAAAGTATGTTTTTATTGATTTCAGAAAGAGGAAGGGAGAGGAAGAGAGAGACAAAAACATCAATGATGAGAAAGAATCATTGATCGCTGCCTCCTACACACCCTTACTAGGGACCAAACCCACAACCCAGGCATGTGCCCTGACTTGGAATCAAACTGTGACCTCCTGGTTCTTGGGTCAACACTCCAACAGTGAGTCACACCAGCCAGGCCAGAGCTTCATTTTAATCCACTCTCACTGAGGATATCTTTTGGTTGTTGTTGTTAATCCTCACTTGAGGATGTTTTTCCCACTGATTTTTAGACAGAGTGGAAGGGAGAGAGTAAAAAAGCGGGAGAGAGAGGGAGGAAAAAACATTGTTGTGAGAGAGATGCAGATCAATTTGTTGCCTCCAGCAAACACCCTGACGAGGGCCAGGGTTCAAACCTGTAAAATAAGTTTACATTCTAGTGGAGACAACAAAGAATAAACAAGCAAATATATGTATAAATAATATACATTATTATAATAATTTCCTATGCTAACACAAAATTATTAAAAAGTGCTAAATGTTACAATAAGAATATAAATAGGATGGTATGAGAAAGAGTTAGTTACTGGGTACATACTTTAGTTTAGGTGGTCAGGGAAGGCCTTCTTAAATCAAAGATATTTAAGATGACATCTGAAAGAAAAAAAGCTGAAAAAGCAATAATCAAGTGAAAGCATTCAGGCATAAGGAACAGCTGGCATCAAAAGCCTAGGACAGGCATAGACCTGGCATGTTTGAGGAACAGAAAGAAAACCAGTGTAATGCAGAGTGGGCTAAGGGGAAGGGTGGGAAGTAAGGGGGTTATGAGGTAAACAAAGTAGGCCAGGGAGCAGATTTATACAGGGTGTTGTTAGCCAGGGGAGGCAATGAATTTAAATTTTGTTCTAAGACTGTGAGATCCTTTGGGATGTTTTAACAGGAAAGTGACATGAGCCTATTACTCATTTTAAAAGATTACTCCTAATATTTTAATGACTGTTACTGAGGGAAAATGGAGGCAGGAAAAGTAATTAAGAGGCTATTATAGTAACCTAGGCAAGAGATGGTAGCCTAGATAAGGGAGGAAGTGTTGGAAATGAAGTGAAAATGAACTATATGTTTTGAGAGAAAGATAAAACCTACTGTGGATTTGATGTTGGGTTGGGTTGGGTAAAAAAGAGAATAATTAAAAATTATTTATAAAACCCTGGTAGCTCAGTTGGTTAGAGTGTTGAGGAGTATTGTCCCAATAGGCAAAGGTTGTGGGTTCGATCTCCAGTCAGGAAGCAACCAATAAGTGCACAAATAAGTGGAAAAACAATAACTCAACTCAACTCTCCTCTTCTCTTCTCTCTCTCTCTCTCTCTCTTCCTCCCTCTCTCTCAAATCAATAAATTAAAAAAAATTTTAATCATTCCTAGGTTTGTGCCTTGAGCAATTAACTGGGTACACTGTGGTGCAATATAATGAGATGGGAAAAAAAATATGTGTCAGGTCTTGGGAGAATACCAATAGTTCTGGTTGTCATTATTGAGGTGTCAAATATGCAATGTTTTTTTTTAATTTTTAGGTATGAAAGAGGCAGTGACTAGAAATATATTTTTGAGAATGTAGATGGCATTGAAAGCTAAGAGATTTAAAGCCCACCCAATGAGAGAACACAGATAGAGAAGGGAAGGAAGGGAGGTGGTGGATAACTGAGTCCTGTAGCAATTTGCCATTGAGATAGAGCCAGCAATGGCAAGTTGAAGTGGCTAAGGAGACAGAAAACATGGAAAATGAAGTTCCAAAATCTAAAAGAAGAAAACAATCCAAGAAGAAGGGAGTAGTTTACTACTGTATGAGAGACAGGTAAGAAATCATTGAGCAGAGCAGAACCAGAGGAGCAGAGGGTATAAAAGCCCACTTGGTGAGGAAATAGTCAGAAATCCAGACAGTAAGGTTTTCTAAAGGTTTGCAATAAAGAGAAGGAAGTGCATGGTTAGAACCTAGAGAGGATGCAAGCAAGGGAGACTTTCTTTTTTTTAAATACTTATAGCAGTGATCCAGAAGAAAAAGAAAAACTGATTAATCTCTTTCCTCCAAGTAATCTATATTCTGCTTTAAAGCTAGAGGCAAACATAATTTTCATAGGAGAGTTAAAAATCAAGTGATGTGTGATAATATTAAAGTCTAATTTTTCAAGTCAGAAACAATATTTATCCTTTAATTGGTAACCAAATATTGGGCATGCACTGAGCAGAATTGTAAGAAAATGTTCAAATAAAATGGAAGGCGGGGGTATAAGAAAGATACTCAAGAAAATAGAATACAAAATAAAACTATTTCATGGAATATAAAAAATATGGACAGATACCATCTGAAATCAGTGGAGAAAGACAATCTGGTATCAATATCAAGCTACTATGCCAAGCAAAATAATGGTGGTTGGACTGGCCTTGGCCAAGTGTAGTGAAACTATATGAAAGGGAAAATGATATGAGCATTCACCTGACTAATGGATGAATCATGTACCTCCTTCTAGATTTTGGAGCTCAAAACAAAACAAACCTTATCACACTCTCACCTCTGTTCTAACTCAAGCATATAATGCTCTATCAGTATATCTAAAGATTCAATTAGAATGTTAGCAACAAAAGAATAATACTATGCAAATTTCCCTACTTCTAGATTTCCTATTTTATTATTTCTCTAAGTTTAATGCCATCTAAATGGAGGTCCTTGGTCTGTCTTTTTTTTTTTATGAAGGGTATTTATACAAATGTACATACAGATGAATTTTACACTCACACACATACACAATATGCACACAAAAATATGTGCATATCTATGTATCCACAGAGAAAAAAAATATGTCAACATGAATAACAGATTTCAGGTCACATTACAGTAAAAGTCTACACAGTAAACTATATTTTGTCCTATATTAAAGAAAGTGTTTTAAATTTTAACTTTCAGTAACAACAGTAAGTATAATCCTGTTTCGTTAAAATATATATATATGTGACAATTTTTTTTAATTGTTCCTTGTATGTTTGGACTTTTCTTGATTTACTTCAGAGAAGTTGCCGGTACAGGCATAGACCTTTCTATGCATCAGTAGACTCATTAAAGGAATCTCTTTATCCATTCAGTTAGGCAGTAGTTGCCTGGTTAATCCAGGGCTCACTGTTAGATCAGGTTCAGTTCCCATCTTCCTTTGACAGGTCCTGGTTATGTTTTTATAGACAAGTAAATTAATAGGTCTGGGCCTCAATTTAAGTTTGGTCAAAAAGAATGCCCACCTCATAGAGGTTTTCTTGGGATTAAATGAAATAATATTTAACACAGTACCCATCCATAATAAGCAATCAGTGAATGTTAATTATTATTTTACTATTAATTTAGTCATGGCTTTCTTATTAAAATGCTTTTTTTTTATTGGTTAATTCCTGACTGGAGATTGAACTCACAACTTTGACATATCAGGACCATGCTCTGACAAACTGAGCTACCCGGCCAAGGCCTAAAATGCATTTTCATTATTGTTACTACTAGAGGCCTGGTACATGAATGTTTGGGGTCAGCTGGACTGGGGGAGGGATGGGGAAAGAGACCTGGGAGGTTGGCCAGCTGCGAGGGGTTGGCTGTGGGAGAGCACTGAACACCAAGGGGAAGCTCCTGAGTTGAGTGTCTGCCCCCTGGTGGTCAGTGCTTGTCATAGCAACTGGTTGACCAGTGTTGTTGAATACTTGACATGTGTCAAGCCCTGTGTTAGGTTCTGGGATACAGAATAAGGTAGAGACCAGCTTGAAAGAATTTACTCCTCACAGGCTCAGGACAGACCAAACAAAACTCTACGACCTCTTCTTCATTACTTCTGCCATCCTCATATCCACATACCTGTCTGAAAAATTATCTATAACTAGAGGCCCAGTGCATGAAATTCATGCATGAGAGGAGGGGGTTCCCCAACCTGGTCTGCACTCTCTTGCAATCTGGGACTGCTGGCTCCTGACTGCTTGCCTACCTGCTGCCTGATCATCCCTAACCACTCTGCCTGCCTGCTTAATCACCCCTAACTGCTCATGTGCCTGTCTGCCTGAATGCCCTTAACTGCTCACCTGCCTCCTGGTTGCCCCTAACCACCTCTGCCTCGGCCCCCACTGCAGTGGCTTCATCCAAAGGAGGTCCCAAATGATGTCCAGAAGATCGTTCAGCTGTCTGGTCTAATAAGCATATTATGCTTTTATTATTATAGGTATGTATATCCTAGATGTGTGTGGGCATGTGTGTGTTATTGTTAGGATAAAAATTATCATTATAATGTCCCTTGAAGTACAGGAAAGGAAAACAACAAACAAAAGTCAGCCAATATTCTTTCTATACTTTAGCATTACATTCTTGAGAGCCAAACAAAACAAAACCAAAAATAGACACATCGTGAAATGTTCTCTGTTTGGTGAAAAGAATCCTATCAGTAAAGTGTGACAGACATCAAAACTCACAGCTTTCTGGCTGCCAGCATCTCCTGCTGAGATCATGCTCCACCAGCCCCACCCAGGGATTCCTATTATTTATGCGCTGCCAAATGCAGTAGGAGCAGCCAGTACTCTTCTCCAAAAACTATTCTATTTTAGTATTCAATTTCCAAGATAGGTGATAAAGAATAGTTTCAAATGCAGAAATCTACTTTTTTTTTTTAATAGAGAGAGGGTTTGTGTATTTTTTGTAAACTTCCATTACACTAATTCAAATTTTAATGATTAGTTGCATTATTGGTTTGTACAAAAATATCTGGCTTGGTTCACTGTCCTGGCTAAGTGACTCTCTGTGACAGCTCTCAGATGCCTCATTTCCACATGATACCCACATCTCCCAGCAGACATGTAAGTTCAGGGCTGTTGCCCAAGACCCTCAGGTTCCTCTAGCCCAAGGCACTGAGTTGGCCATACAGCTCTCTCATTCTCAGTCATTCCTTTGGCCACCAGTGATATACTATCTTCTTCCGCTGTTTTAATTTCTCACAAGTTCATGGCTTCTGCCTCACTAAACAGATTGTAAGGGTCTTGAAGACAGAGTAGTTTGAGATGATCAATCATTTTGATTTTACCTACAAAATTAATACGTTTTCAGTTTTAAAGCCATTTTCTATGCTTTAAAAACAGGGTTATAATTCATGTATGAATGTATTGTCTGTCCCTACTGAAAAACACTAGTCTTTACTTGTTTATCTTTATGTAGGTCCTTTTTAAAATTGAATTTATTGGGCTGACATTGTTTAATAATATTATATGGGTTTCAGTTGTACAATCCTATAATACATCATCTGTAGATTACATTGTGTGTTTATCATCCAAAGTAAAATCTCCTTTAGTTGGAGAAGAAATTTAATAGTCTTTAAAAATCCATATATTTAGTTAGATGATAGATAGATAATAGATAGATATATATATAGAGATGATAGATGAGAGCTAAAAACTTAGCTCAAAACTTTTCAGTGATAAAATAAATATAGGTACATTATTTGAGCATCCAATATGTATCAAGGATATATGTTTACATATTAATTTTAAGCCTTATAAAAATTATTAAATTTGGCTTGTTAAGCCCCATTTTATAAATGAGGAAAATGAGTCTTAGGTTTAGTAACACTCATATCTCGCAGCCAGTAAATAAGACAGCCAGGGTTTATATCTAGGACAGGCTATGTATAAAACCCAACTCTGAACCATTATTCGTTTCTTTCAACATGTTAGCTAATGCGGTGCATGAAATGCTATCAGCATTGAGCAATGACTCACCCTAATCCCAAACCCTTGCTGCTATAGCAGCTAGTCACTACTCTGCTTATCTCTTTCTCAGCAGCCACAATGACCAAGATCCAGGACTCTCTGGTGGGCAATTCCATAAAACTCTATTATTTCCAAATTCCAAAAAGGATCATCAGTGAAACAAATGAAAGAGGAAGAAAAGGATAAAAAGTACCTGGAAAATAAGCAGACCTTTACTGTGGGGCTTGATCTTTCAAAGATTCTTCCATCTAGAGGGCAGTACTAACATTCCCCAAAAATGTAACACATTTTCATTAAAGTACTCTTTTGAGATATATGTACTATTTAAATACTTCCAAACTGGATCTACAAGAAGTATCCCTTAACCAAACTATCTTCAGAAGGATTGCAATTTTTTTTTTTTCATTTAGAGATTAAACCTGTCATAGTTTCCAAAACTGCTACTGGAATCATAATAAAGAACTGTTAGTACACAAATTCTTATTTTATATGTGCAGTGCATGTGGCTATTTGGAAAAGGGCCTAGAAACTCTACAATTATAATCAAATTTATAAATTCTGTGCTCACTTAATTATAAATCCTGATTACATTTTCTCTGCCAGATTCCTGCCTAATGTTCCCATTTGATAATGAGCTACATAAAAGCTATCCAGTGCACAGTGATGTTTCCCCAGGTACCAATGTACTCTGACTTGAAAAGATTACTCTGAGTCTATATATTTGGAAGTGAATTTTCTGAATTGTCATTTTTTGGCGTGCTACGATGAAGCTCACTAAATGGGTCACAGAAATGGAAAAGAAGTTCTAAGCAGAAATGAGTATGACTTATTGCACTCCTTTCTTAGTGGTAAGAATTCTTTCAGAGTGTAAAAGGCTTGTGTCTACCTGCACTGAATATGGCAAAAATCTAGATCCAGTTGATAAAGACAATGACATAAATACGCAGCATGCAATTTCACCTCCTTTTAAAACAATTTCCCTAAAGTAAGTGAGGAGGAGAACCTAGGTCACTCCTTCCCACTGAAGATGACTAAAGATTGTATCAAACAAGGGTTTCTGCTCTCTCTTTTGTATTCCTTTAGAGAAGTATTTTCAAAAACTGTCTAGGACCTTTTCTTCTAAATTAAGCAGGCTAAACATCATTAGACTTTCTTAACAAACTTGGCCATTGTTATGAGGAAGTAAATACATACATTGGACAGATAAAATGTAAGGTTGTAATATTAAAATTAAACAAAAAATGTAATTTAGTTGGACAGATTTTTATTTTGTACTTTATAAGAAAATATCTTTTTCCAGATATTTTTCTTAAGTAAATCAAATTTCTTGGCTCTGATTTAAGCTCAGTCCATTTCATACTCCATTGAGAGCACTCCAGAGAAAAAGGGCAGGGAACAGGATCAGCAGACTTTTAGTTTGTGGGCTTTTGATATTGTGCAGATAAGAAAGAACTCCACTATTGGTCTTCCCAAGTTCAAAGAACTCTTGAGTGAAGACCAGATCATAGAAGAAATAAGCTGCAACTCATTGGGATTAAAAGATTGTGTAACTTTTTTTCTTGCTTCCACAATGAAAATTTTGGGGGTCTTTCTTTTCTTTTTTTCTCAGTTGCTTTTATTTTTATAAAATTTGCATTGACGCGTAGTGCAATCCATTCCTTTTTATAAATGTTGTGCCAGACTCAGCAGTAAGTTTAATTATTCCACTGAAGACAAGAAATATTAAAAATTTATTTTCACACATTAACAAAGAACTTTAGAGAAGATGAGCCAGACTAATAAAGATTGGAAATGAGTCATTCTTGTTATTTGAATAATTAAGAAAGGAGTGAAGAATGTCCTGGAAACTTCTTTTCAAAACAACCACAAGTCTCCAAACTTATTTAATGCTACCTAGCAGACATATTTGGCTTTCTGTTGCTGGTGACACAGCAAATAGTGTTCTTCATAGCCCCAATCTGATAAAGGAAGGAGTTATAAATAGAGAAGAGTCAAGTTTTTAAATAGATTAAATGCCAAAACAATAATAATTTATCATTTGTCATCACACTTTTGTTCTGAAGTGTTTCAAATGACCTGGTGATTTGTTAAGGAAGAACATACAATAATGACAGTTAAAATTTCCAAGAAAATGTCTGGTCAGACTAAGAGATGGTCTCAGAATCTGATTTACAAACAAATTCTGAGTAATGCTCACAGAAAAACACTCAAACTATCAAAAGTGGAACTTAACAAAATCTATTGCTTTTATGTGTCTGACTTTAAGGAGACTCATATTATATGTTTCAAGTATGTGTGTGAAATACTAATAAATATGTGGGTTTTTGTTCTAAGGATAGATATATGCCTACATTTTATAAGGAGAAGGAGGAGGCATTGATAAACTGTCACTAGAGAATGATGCAAAACCCAATTTGTATGAATGTCTACCTTTATGCATCTTGCACACTAAACGCAGGATTAAAATCTGACCTGTCCCATCTCCCCAGCCAGTTCTAGGTAAATAAATAGCTATAATGGACTGGACTTTATACGGCCTTTACTCCAAACACACAACAAGATAAATCTGAGCCTTAAGTGTGGTAAATGATCATGATGCAAAAGCACAGGTGAAGAAACTTCTAGAAAGCAGGATTGCCAGATAAAATGGAAGAAGAGCATTTGAATTTGAATTTCAGATAAATAGGTTATTTTTCAATATCAGTATGTCCCAAATAATGCATGGGACATAGTTATACTGGAAAAAAAAAAGTGTTGATTTGAAATGGCATTTTAAGTGAGAGTCCAGTTGATTTTTTTCTAATCTGACAGCCCTACTAAAAAACTGAATGAGGAATACCTTGTTGTATCTTGGAGAGCCACGAAGAAATTTCCAAATTGTACATTTACAAAACCCTTTCCCTGAACCATGAGTCTGTATTTGAACACATGGGCTTCACCTGCACCATCCTTTATAAACCAGTCATTTCTCTTTGAGCATCATTTGTAGTCAACTCCTAGCACCATACTTGCTGGTTCTTTCCTTAGTCTTCTTACTTATAAAAATTGGGATATTAATACATAACTCATAAGTACAATGAGGTAAATGAAATATTATCTATGATGAACTTATCACAATTCCTAAAAGTGGTAATAGATTTAGTAAGGTGTAGGGATTAAGAGAGAGGGCTCTGAAACTGGGCTTCCTGGCTTCAAAACCCCACTGTAGCACATCCCAGCAACCTTGGGCAAGCTGTTACACCTGCTGCTGCAGCAAGTTCTGCACTTGAAATTAGGAGTATTGATAGTCAATCTTCCAAGGTGTTGTAGATTTTAAAGAATCATTGCATGTATAATTGCAATTTTATAATAATTTGATGAGTATAAATTCAAACAGTTAATAATCTAAGATTGCAACAAATCCTTGCTAATTCATGAATTCACATTTTTTAACCTAACACTAACCAATGCTTGTACATTGTGTCCACATTTGAAATTGTTGTATAAAAATTTTGCCTTTTACTTTGGATTTTGTATTTAAAAATCATTTCCTTAATTCTAGGCTCTATTAGCATCAGAATAAAATTTTTCATTGAATCACTAGATGTGTTTACTAGAAATCTGAAATATGAATTCAACAGAACTATATCTACTAGAATATAGTCTCTTACTTGGCTTAAAGTTAGCACCCAGTGTCTGTTTATTACATGCCAGATTTTTTTTTTCTCTTAGTGTTTCTATCTCTTCTATAAATTCCATATCAACCCTAGAGCATGTGGACTGATTTGATTGAAAGATGCTTCAACCTAAGAAATAGAATATTCAATTGATGAAATTACTGGTAAAAGTAGCATCTTGCAGAAGCATCTCATTTTTACGTGTGTCTGGGGTATTAAATATGATACTATTATACAACTCATGGAACCAAAAAGAAGATTTAAAATAAAGCTGAATGAAAAGTTAGGAACTGTAATTGTCTTCTGTTCTCTTTAACTCTCTAAAATATTTTTGTTTTGAAGAAGTAAAATGAAGTGCTTCAAAAAATGATAATAGAACAATAAATTTAGTATGAAGTCTGAATTAGCAACATCTATACAGTTGTATTAACCAGTATACACTGGTTTGTGCTGCAGTAATAAATTAACACCCAAATTTGAGTGGTTTAACACAATAAAGGTTTACTTCTGATTCATCTATAGTCTTTGTGCAAGTCAGTAAAGGCTCTGTTTCATGTACTATTCTAGGGATCTCAGAAGGTGAAGATTCCACTTTGGTGTGCACAGCGGTAGAGAAATAGAGAAGTTATACCTGTGCAAAAGGGTGATGGTCCAGAAGTGGCAAGTTCACTTTCAGCACAATGGGCTGGTTAGAAAATTACATGGTTGAAGGAGCTAAGAATGTGTAAGAGCACAAGGATGCTTAGTGAACTATACATTTGCTCCTAAGAACTAATATCAAATAGTTAAGTGTAAGAGTCACCATCACAACTCTTCTGAAAGAAACGAAGTTCCTCTTAACAAAAAACTGTCCTTGGTTCACTGTATATAATAACTGTTCTATTCCCCCTGGTCAGTTGAGATAAAAAAAGTGAATGAGCTTATGGTTCAGGAAATTTAATTATTTTTTCAAACCATTTATAGTTGAACTTGTCAGCCATGTTGATATTGAATAATTGCCTATATATCTTGTCTTTCCACACAATTTGATATCTTTTCATAATGAAAGCTCAGGAATTTGTTGTTTCCTTTAGTACAGATGTTCCTCATTTGATGTTATAAATGTGCTACTGGAAAGTTGTGTGTAAATCAGATTTTTATAAATCGAATCACATTCCCATTAACTTTATCTTTGCTTCTGCTTCACAGTAGCTCTGGACAATTTATCTTTAAATTAGTCTCAGTTTTACAGAGGAGAGTGACAGGTCAAAGGGCATTTCCCAATAGGTTGGGATAAGAAAAGACCTTCCATCACTAGCATGGACTGTTTCTTCACATTGACATGTTATAAGACACCACTTAGGGAAAAAATGAACAGTTACTTAAAAAAAAAAAAAAAAAAAAAAAAAAAAAAAAAAAAAAAAAAAAAAAAAAAAAAAAAAAAAAAAAAAAAAAAAAAAAGACTGGCAGAGAACAAGGTATGGGAGAAAAGAGAGAAATTTACTTCCATTTTAAGAGTATATCACCCAATAAATATTATTTAATCTGAGAGCAAATGACTTTTCTCTAATGCAGCACGCTAGTACAAAGCATTGAAATCTTTTTTCTCAGATATATTGAATCAAATTAATTAGCAACCCTATTTCATGGACTCAATAAAAAAGAAAAAAGTCCTATTGAAACAAAGAAAAGGGAGGATATGTCAAACACAAGTGGACAGGGGGTGGGGGTATACCTGGGGGGGGTGTTGGGGATGTGTACGGGGGAATGAGGACAAATATGTGGTAAATTAATCAATGAAGAAATTTTAAAAATAAATTAATTAATAAAAAACAAGTGGACAAAGTATTTGATAATTTTTCCAGATTTTTGTTTCTGCACCAATTGTATTAACTAAAGACTTAAAGAAACAATGTTTTTAATGTAAAAAAAAATTGAACAATACTTTTTATTAAAAGCTGAACAGTCCAATTTTTGTTGTCTTTTCTTTCTTTACCTTTTCCCAAAAAATGATTTGCCACAGTCTCTAGTGACTTGGAGAAGAATTAGTCCAGCATGAAAAAGATTTCTTTATCTGCTATGATGTTGAGTTGCTTTTAATAAATAAAGCCCAACTTTATTCCAATGCTCATTCATTGATCCATAGAAATCACAGTCTCATAGAATAATAGGATAGAGAGGGACATTAAAAGGCCACTAACTGCTGAAACCAGTTTGGCTCAGTGGATAGAGCATCAGCCTATGGACTAAAAGGTCCGGGTTCGATTCCAGTCAAGGGCATGTACCTTGGTTGCAGGCACATCACTGGTAGGGGGTGTGCAAGAGGCAGCTGATCCATGATTCTCTCTCATCAAGTTTTAACTCTCTATCTCTCTCCCTTCCGTTCTATAAAATATATTTAAAAAATAAATAAAGAGAAATAAGTAAAAGCCCACTAATCCTCTTTCTTGTGTTTTGAACCATATTCTTCCAAAGTAAGAGGGAATATCAGTGAAAAAAATCAGACAATGAGTAAAACAAAGGACAAATGCCTTGGAAGAGGGAACAGCTAAGAAGATACTGAATTCCTATGGCAGAATTAAAAGAACTAGTAAGGCGCTGGCCAGTTTGGCTCAGTGGATAGAGAGTCAGCCTGTGGACTGAAGGGTCCCAGGTTCAATATAGGTCAAGGGTACATGCCCAGATTGCAGGGAACTTGATCCCCAGTAGGGAGCATGCAGGAAGCAACCAATCAATAATTCTCTCTCATCATTGATGTTTTTATCTCTCTCTCCCTCTCCCTTTCTCTCTGAAATCAATAAAAACATTTAAAAAAAAAAAACTAGTAAGGCTATGTGTGTTAAATGTAACAAAAATGCTTGAAAATAACAGTTTTGTCAGAATAAACACCCAATTTTAGAAGTTGATATAAACACAGAAGGATAGGTAAAGAAACAGAGGTATGTTTATAAATTAGAGAAAGCTAGGATTAAATTACTTAATTAAAACCATACATTAGAGAACAATTTGGAGAGCTAAGTAGAGGAGATAACTTGTCAAAGAATGAGAAAGAGGGTATTTGTTACAGCATAAAAAGTTCCCTGAAACTCAAGACAATGCCTGGAGAGTCCCTGGATTTGTAATTTGCTACTTAATTTGTGATATATAAAACACCACACATGCAGAAACAAACACAAATGATAATTCCATATTAAACATTTGGCAAAAGCAGCCCACAAGGGAAAGAGAGAGTGGGAAAGACTTAGAACATTTATTTTTAACCTTTATTCAAGGTAAACCAAGTGCTTATTTATAAAATTCATCATCAATCCATCATCTGCATCCAGTCCAACAAATTATCCTACAAAGTTATGGTTCAATTTTAATTACCTTTCAATGAAAGAATTAGATTTCAAATTCACATTTCTATGTGGCTCTTCTTTTGATGAAACATGTAATTCAAATTTTTCTATCAAATTTTTAAGGCTCAATTACAACTTGAGATAAATGTATAATATCAAGATCACTATACTGTAGAAAGTGCTATTCATTATGAAATGGGCTATAATAATCTGTAGAAACTGTGTTCATTAAACCTCTAAATTTCCATTATGGCTCTTTAATCTTATATTCCATAAAAAAATAATGTTGCCTTCTTTTATTTCATGGATATACCAAAAGATACCAGGTAAATAAGCCAGTCAAGATGTCCAATTCACATATTTAAAATGTTGAGTCCAAATTGATTTTTTACTTTATAGACTCACTAGAAGTTTATTTCATTTATTTTACATTCTTAAAATAACCTTTCCCTTCTTTAACCATTGCACATCAGCATGCAATAGTGGTTGGCTCTTGGCAGCTTTCATCTGATCACATTATGAAGATAAAAGCATTAAATGCATTAGCCTTTATAAATCCACAGTTTTGTCACTAAGCACACTATTTATTTTAGCCATAGCTTCTTTTTCATAGCAAGACTTCCTTGATGATGGAAGCATGATGCGGATTCACATTCTAGCAGAGCTCCTTAGTGTATCTCCTCCAGGATGTTTTGTTGTCATTTCAGCTATGCCATCAGAACACATTCCCCCACAAATGTCACTCTTAAAATATGTTGACAAAGCAATTCAACTTTGTCTTATACATTTCAGAGACAGTTGTGTATACCAACAACAAAACAATATCTATTCAATAAACCATTTTAATAAGCACATTTGCTGGCTTTATTTGTTCTATAAGTTGGCTTTCCATATTATTATATAGCTAAGGTATCATTGGAAAGTAGTAGTTGATCTACCTAATTTGTTGCAGATTCAACAACATTTGCAGAAAATATTACTTCACTAGTTTCAGTGACTGTTTATGGTACCCTAGACTTCAAAACACAAAGGGTTACTTGACATGGAATTTCTAAACCTGTAGAGTTTTTGATTCAATGTTTGTTTTTTTCCTCTCAAGAATTTCTTCTGGTTTCCAACTTACTTATATATGTTTTATATGTAGATGCTACTGCTGCTGCAGAGGTATCATTTCTTCATGGTCAGTACAGCACTCAGGGGTTTAGCACTTTACCACTAATTTTACTTGTTCTAAAACTACACTCAATAAGAAAGCTCATGCTTCCTTACAAAGGTAGTTCAAATTCCTATGGTCTTAATTTCTTTGAAATTACTTTCAGCAGCATCATTTGGTCTATACTTCTGCCTTCTGCCACATTCAAAAAAGATGTATCCTTCCTTGGCAAAACAAAACAAAACAAAACAAAACAAAAACAAAAACAAAAACAAAAACCAACTAGAGGAACATGTTCTATATGTATTTAAGGATTAAAAATAAATAGTATTATTTTTAATTTATACTTTAACTTTATTTGCTAAAAATATAATTTAGATAATAAAGTTAAATTATAAATTATAAAAATATCTTGATGAATTAGGTAAAGGTATAAAGGTTGATCTTCCTAACAGTTACATCAAATCTATTATATCTTTAGAGATCACCTAAAGTAGGTGAGAAAATCACTTTGTATATAGAAATTGTTCACACAAATGTATTTTTTAAATACTCATATTCTTACAGCTTCCAATGCACACTGACCTAGTTTGAATTTAATGAAAAACATGCCTTTGTGAAACTGACAGGTACAATCTCAGGAAACAAAACGCTCTATATCCTAAGGCAGCGTTTTTCAACCGCTGTTCCGCGGCACACTAGATGTTGCCTGGTGTGCCGTAGGTGCAAACAAGACAAGAATTTTATAATTTTTCACCATTTTGTTTACTTAATATTTCATAATAAAGTAATTATAAAATACTTTCTTTGTGTTTATTTGATTCCTATTCAAGAGAATTACTTTATATATAGTCAATATAGGCACAGAGTTAAATTTAACATTTTCTAATGGTGGTGTGCCTCATGATTTTTTTTCATGAAACAAGTGTGCCTTTGCCCAAAAAAGGTTGAAAAACACTGTCCTAAGGTGTGCAAAACCTTTTCAAACTCTAATTCACCCAGCGCAGGACCTCAAACTCATGCACCTCCCTTCCCCATCAAAGAAACCTTCACTCTACTAGTACTTCTGAAGGTCATTAAGTACTCTCCATCTTCAACATGGTATTGAACTCAGTCTTCTCTTTCTGCTCTAACAACCCCAACGACCCTCTGAACAAGAGCATGTTCCTCGAAGGCCACATCTCTGTGTCGCCCCTGCTGCCGGAGCAGGCTTGCACTGTGCCAGGGCTAAAAGGCATAGACGCTGCCTGCTGATGAGGAGAGGATGGTTTCCTTCTCACCTCGCCAATGGCTCTGTGCCATCTTCTGTCATAATTATCCCACATGTAAAGCTGCGGGGCAAAATTTTCTCCAAATATTTAGTGTGAAAGCCACTATTTTTCTTTCATCTTTTATTTCCACTTTCCCTCAGACTCAAACCAGAAAATACGGGAGTTGGCTAGAAAACCAGCCTTAAAAACACCCCACTCCCTTCCAAACACCTGCGCTAGAACAAAGATTCTCTTCCTCCGCCATCCACATATTCTTTGGCATAGCTCTGAGTGGAGATTGGAAGCCTCATGCATCAGATCTCCAAAGGGTGCTTGTGAAATAGGCAGACTCCCTCTCCAAGTTACTGGCTTGGAATTTGGGGGATAGATCATGGAGTTTGTTTTATCAAAAAGCATCTTAGGAAATTATTATCCATAACAAATTTTACAATTCTTTAGACTTGTAAACCATTAGCTCATTCTACTCCATGGTTTTGTTTCACTTGGAAGCTTTAAATTAAAAAAAACAATTATCTTTCTTTAAATTTGAGACTTAGATATAATATTAGCAGCCTCCCTGTACCATTTAGTCTCAGGTGGGATTCACCAGAATGGATCTAGAAATTCGAAAAGGCTTTATTTGTACTCATTGAAAAACATTGCCTTATAATGATTATTTGCTCTGATGCTGTTTCTATCATATTTACTTAGAGAAAGTGGTAAAAAGAAAAATATGAGTCTTTTTTTAAAAATATTACAATAGACATGATCCCAGGTTGGAGTGGAGGTTTATCTACTTTGTTTCTCAGAGTAAACCACACACCAGAGTTTTAGTATTCCTCAAAAGTCTATTTAATAAGAGAAAGAAAGCTAATGGAGAAAATATGGAGTCACCTAATTAATCAATAACACAGGTACTGTGAAAGGGTGGAGAGTTTATGCATAGGAAAAGGAAAATTCTTGGAGACCACAAGTGCTATTGTCCCACCTTAGCAGAGAGAAACAGTACTTCAGCACTTAACAGAGAGAGGTCACAGCACTTCCTGATATACAACAGAGCTTCTCCAGGACCCTAGCTAGATAAAATCTAAAGCTCCCACTGGGACAAGATCAGATAGGCTTTAGGAACATTGAATAGGATGAACCCTCATTAGAAAGGAACAGAAGTTCATACTGCCACATTTAGAGGCCTAGTGAACCTTAGGTTGATGTGGGATGGCATCTATGACTAATGAAGCTTATATGAGCCAGGATACCACAGTGGCACTTGTGGGGTGAGGAAAGATAGCAGTTACCAGTTTTAGGTAGGTGTTCAAAACATGGGCCAGGAAAGATCTAGGTTCAGTTCCTTGACTTGGAAATAAAGTTGATAGCAAAAACTGGATAGAGAAGCCAGATAAGGCCCCAATTTAAATAAATAAATAAATAAATAAATAAATAAATAAATAAATAAAGCACTCATAGACACAGACAATAGTATGGTGATTACCAGAGGGGAAGAAGGAGGATGGGGATCAGGGAGAAGAGGGTAAAGGGAAGCTAAATGGTGACGGATAGACTTTGGGTGGTGAACACATAATACAATATACAAATGACATTATAGAATTGTACACTTGAAACACATAATTTTATTAACCAAAGAAACCCAAATAAATTCAATAAATTCATATTTAAAAACAAAACAAACAGAAAAATTGGATAATAAGGATGAGCAGATAGTCTGTCATATGGTAGGTAGAGACTGAATAGGGAGATCATGCCTCTTCAGAGGAGAGCAAGGAATAATGGAATAGAAATAATTGACTTCTTCCAGATTCCCCTTACTAATGAAGATGGAGCTCCTAATATACAGCCAGACACTGTTGCTTTTTCCTGGCTCAGGGATTGGACACAGCTGTGCCTGTACGGAATGAGTGTTTCATTTGAAATGCTGGGTTGTTAGGAGAGTAGGTAGGTGACGAATACATGTTTATTGGAAGAATGCTAAAAGAGTTCTAAAACAAAAGCACTCTGTTCTTTCCAGTATAAAAAGAAGGCCAGCAGAAGGAAGAGGGGATTCAGTGATTAAGTGGCTCTCCTATACGACTGAAGCAAAAAGAAGGCATGACCTATGCCCTGGCCGGTGTGGCTCAGTGTCATCCCATGTACCAGAAAGTCAGAAAATAAGAATGACTCTTACAGTTGAGCAAATAAAGCAAGAAGACTATACAGCAGGAGATAAAGGGGGGATGGAAATCAACCACCAAGCTGGCTGGAGCAGGCTGACTTGCCTTCCCTGGGGAGGATGCGCGCTAGGGCTGACCTGGAGCAGACAATTTCAGAGACTTAGCAGTGGGCTCTGTGGTTTGGGGATAGGTTTCCCAGCAGCTGCTGATTTGAAAACATTCTCTGTGCAGAATGCTCAACTGACCCCCTGCTGACTAGATATCTTCAAATACCAAACCCTTCAGACCTCAGAAAGTCTGTTCTTTTTTGTAGTGAAATGAATCTTTGAAGATATTCTGAACCACTTTTCTTGAATCAGTGAATATTCAAAGAGAGTTAAATCTAAACCTGTACAAAAAGCTTACCCTATAACATGTGCCATACTATACAAACTTCTGTCTTTGTCAGTCCTTGACATCTACCTCTCTGAATTTTCATGAATTTCTATTCCACAAGGTTGGCAGTTTTAGATACATTGGTGGCAGCAGCATACAAATAAAATAGTATAAAAAATACACACACACACACACACACACACACACACCTAGATTTGGAGGCATAGACAGGAGGCAAGCAATTCATGTATCTTTCTCACATTGATGTTACTCTCTCACTCTCCCTTCCTTCCTCTCTAAAAATTAAGAAAAATAACAATATAATAATAAATAAAAAAACAAATGATTCCTGCATATGCTTAGTCATTGGTAGGAAAGTTCCCAAAAGTATACATTATCTGAAATTGAAAATAACTTACCAATGAGAGTAAAATATCCAATATCCAGGAGATTTCAAGGAAAATAAGAAAAAGGAAATAGCCGAAACTGGTTGGCTCAGTGGATAGAGCTTAGACCTGTGGACTGAAAGGTCTCAGGTTCAATTCCAGTCAAGGGCATGTACCTTGGTTGCAGGCACATCCCCAGTAGGGGGTGTACAAGAGGCAGCTGATAGATGATCCTCTCCCATCGATGTTTCTAACTCTCTATCCCTCTCTCTTCCTCTCTGTAAAAAATCAATAAAATATATTTTTTTAAAAAGAAAAAAAGCAAAAGGAAATAAAAAGAAAACTGGATAAATGTTGTTTTTGTGTGTTTCATGTGGAGGGTTTTTTGTATGTTGAATTATTGAGAATTGGGAGGGGGAAAATTGTCAATGTTTATACAACATTGTATAAAAGAGATTGAGTAGCTAATTGACATATTTTTATGATCAGAGCATTGTTAATATACATGAAGATATTGTGTAATCTGGAAGTCACTACATTAACATGATTGTAAACTATCCATACTGTGAAGACCTGTACAGTGTAACAGAGCAGGACCCTTCATGGGTTCTTCAGTATACCTGCTCACTTCAAATGCAACCTCTGGTTACTGAGGTCATTTCCCCAGGAGTCTTGTTACTTCAGATGTAGCTAGCATTTTTATGTATCCTTTAAATGACAGGGGTTCCGCTAAGGGCATTTATAAACATAACTTCATGCAATATTCTTGTCAGTGTGCTTTACTGTATATGCTTTCTTATTCTGCACAAAAAATAACTCATACAATACATTACAAATTAATAAATTTTCACAGTGCTTTATGAGATCAGTGTTGCATTTAAAAGTGAGTCAGTTTCATGGGACCTAATTACTCTTTAAAATGTTGAGGATTCTATCCTGTAGGGAGATGAACTCTTAAGTACAATCTTTCAAAACCACCCAAACCAGCCCACCAAACAATATTAATACCTTAGCTCTATTTACCTCTTACAAAATGTGCCATTCAAAATAAAAGCCCAGCCTGACCTGTGTTGCTCGATGGTTGAGCATCGACCTTTGAACCCAGGAGGTCACTGGTTCCTGAGCAAGGTACATTCCCAGATTGTGGGCTCAATCCCCAGCAGGGAACTTGCAGGAGGCAGCCAATCAATGGTTCTCTCTCAGCATTGATGTTTCTATCTCTCTCTCCCTCTTCCTTCCTCTCTGAAGTCAATAAAAAATAGATTTTTTAAAAATAAATAAAAGCCCAATTTGTATTTGAATAAAGTCTATTCATGAGATGAGGGGAAATGCTTATTCTTTAAAAAGGTTCAAAGTATATTTCTTTTCCAGACAACTCTCTGTGGGTTATATGATTCCTTTACTTTTCCTTTAAATGAAAAAAATGATGTTGAGTGGGCTGAACTCAGCAGAGAAAATTTTTCATCTTGCCTTCCCTGTCTAGACACTGTCTTAGAAGAATCATAATCAGAGATGATACACAGTAGAAGGACATAATAAGATAACAGAAAAGAGAAATACTCTTCCCACATCTCCAGCAGAGAAAGACAGCATATATTCATAAAGCAACCATAAAACATTTTCAACTTCATCAAATGAAGGAATTTTTTTAAATGTGATTTAACTAAAAATTTTAAATAAATACCAGCACTGGATTATTAAGATGGCAGATAAGAGCACTTAATAAAACATGTGTCAAGCAAAATCCAGGCCAGGATCATTTGAGATAAAATAGTCTTATCGTCACACAATCTATAAAAGATTAATGAAACCTTTAATGCAAAGCACTAATGGAGCTGGCTGTAGCATGACCTTACCTAGACCTTTTTAGAACTTTGGCAGTTTTAAGTAGGAAAAATGGCATTATTTAAGAGGTTTCCTTTCCTTCCAAAATTTGTTCACATTTAAGGAAATGCAGATATATGGGCTTTTCCCTTAACATATAGAGCTGTTATCATTCAGACATAATTGTGCATAAAACTCTTTGAAAAGTCTATTAGTCTCTTTAGTACCCATGAACTTAATACCATAATTGTTCTTAACTGTAGTGGAAGAACTGCTTGCCTGTTTTCTTGCCATTAACCCACTGGTTTTATGACTGAATTGAAATAAAGCCAGTTCTTCCAGCAATGAAGGTGAGGGTGACCCAGATGAATTACATAATTGCCTTTACAGCCTATTGATCTTCTATTTGAGGTCTTTTAGGTCTGAATATTTTCCCTTTACTAATAGAGATTCACTTTTTTTTTCATTTGCTAAGAGATGTAGCTGGAGTCTAAAAAATATTCCGGGGGAAATCTAAGGCAGGATTAAATTAAAATATGCTTGGGTTCAAAAGTTACGTCAGTTCCTAACATCAAGATGGCATTTTCTATTACAAAACATGGGACATATAGCTTAATGTATCGTTATCATGTGTTGTTCACTATATTAGACCTATAAACTAAAAAAAAAAAATAAGTCTGTCATAAAGATACTCAGTTTGATGAGAAGAATGGCACATATGTAAATATTTAAAGGAAGCAATTCAGGAAGGCACAGGTTATTATGAGAGCAGAGCTGAGAAAAATCCAGGGTGGGGTGTAGGGAGTAGAAAAACACAAATACAAAGAATATGCTTTGCAGCCTAAAGTCCAATCTCAAATTAAGATTCCCTGCTACAAAAGAAAATCCATTCAATATATTCGGTTTTGTACAGGAGAAAGGACACCTCAGTGACGGAAACTAGAACAACAATCAAGATATTTGTGGCTGAAACAAACCTGCAGTTAAACTGGGCACTTTAAGGGAATTAGAGATCTGGCATGGTGGGAGCAATGGGAAAGAGGTTAGGAATTTAATATTTCATCCCATAATTGCAGAAGAGTAATTGTGATTGGCACCACAAAGATCATTCTAGAAAATGAAGTGCACCGTGTTATTACCACCAATCTGACCTGCCAGTCAGACCTCTTTGAGACCCACAATTTGCATTTTGTTCCACCCTTGGTGTCCCTGGGACTGGAATTCCTTCCCCTTTTCATTCTCCAATAATCTATTTCCTATAAACAATTTTATAATTTATAATAAGTATATATTTGATTTTGTCTCCTCTCCATTTCTGGCACATAGCTCCTAAATCCCTAGACATTTCCTAAGTAGTAAGGTGTCTCTTTTGGTGACATTTAGACAGCACCTAAAGGTGGGGAGCTGGTTGCCAGTGGAGCCAAACATGTGAGTAGAGGGTTGGAATTTTAGTTCCTCCCCTCTGACCTGCAGGGAGGGAGAGGGGCTTGAGATTGAGTTCAATAACCACCAGCCAATGGTTTAATTAATTATGCCTATAAAATAAGGACTTTATAAAACCCCACACGACAGGTTTCAGAGAGTTTCTGGGTTAGTGGACACGTGGAAGTTCTGCATCCTTTCCCAAACTCATTGTCTTATGCATTTCTTACATCTGGCTACCCCTGACTTATCATAAACCAATTATCTACTCAGTAAACTGTTTCTCTGAGCTTGGTGAGCCACTCTGACATATTAATTGAACTCTTGGAGGAGGTTCTGGGAACCTTTTTTTTTTTTTTTTTTTTTGAGGGGGAGGAGAACATTTGAATTACAGCCAGTTGGTCAGAAGTACAGGCAACCCTCTCCCTTCCTCTCTGAAATTTATATATATATATATATATATATATATATATATATATATATATTTAAGCCCTAGCTGGTTTGGCTCAGTGGATAGAGCATCAGCCTGAGGACTAAAGGTCCTAGGTTTGATTCCAGCCAAGGGCACATGCCCAGGTTGTGGGCTTGATCCCCAGTAGGGGACATGTAGGAAGCAGCTGATCAATGATTTTCTTTCTCATCATTGATGTTTCTATCTCTCTCTTCCTCTCCCTTGCTCTCTCTGAAATATATGTATTGGCATTCTGAGTTAGAGGAGAGTTGTTGGAACTTCCAGTCTATAGCTGGTCTGTCAGAAGACCAAGTGACAATCTGGACCTGTGATTGGCATTTAAAGTGTGTGTGTGTGTGTGTGTGTGTGTGTGTGTGTGTGTGTGTGTGATGGGTCTTGTAGGTGTGTGTGTGTGTGTGTGTGTGATGGGTCTTGTAGGTCTTAGCTCTTAACCTGTGAAATCTAATGCTATCCTGGATAGTGTAAGAATTGAGTTAAATTGGTTGAATTGAACTAGCTGGTGTCTAAGAATTGTTTGATGGTGTGGGGATACACATACTCTCACACACACACTGGAAATTGGATACAGAACCCTTTGATGTATTGCTGATGGCCATGCTCTAGACTTGACTGATTTTGTCTATTTGTGCTACTATAACAGTGCCATAAACTGGGTGGCTTATCTACAACAGAAATATATTCCTCACAGTGTCAGAGCCTGGGAAGTCCAAGGTCAATGTGCTGGCAGATTTAGATCAAACTCTAATGAAAATCTAGATTTTTTTAAATTCTCAGTTCAATGGGATTTCCATGTCATTATACAAATTCTTAATTCAGTGTTGATATGGTTCAGATAGAATTCTCATTGATTTGGTTTTTACTACATTTATGTGGTAAGCACAGCTTGCCTTCAACCTGACTTGACCTCCCTCTTCCCCTTTCCTTCACTTTTCCAGGAAACCAGTGGGCTAGCAATGGCTCCAAACCTTTCTGTGCCCAACCCCATGAAGCCCTCCTTTAAGGAAAAGTTTAATGTGCTCATTTTCTTCTGGGAAGCTGCACTGAACTGACTGAAATTGGAAAATGCATTTCTCCTAATCTGATTTTATGTATAATAACACAGGACAAGGAAGTATTGTGGAGTTCAGAGGATCTTCAAAAATAAAAAAATCATACCATATATATAGCTATACACTCCATCAATATCTGCCTGCAATTTGGGAGTTTTCACCTCTCCCACCCCCTCCACCCCCGACTAAAAAAAAAAAAATCCCAATTTAGCAAAAGCTTTATCTTCTAGTTTGTAGTCAACAGTGCCTGGCACAAGTAATCAACAGTGCCAAGTAAACTCTTACAATTTTATTCCACCTGACTTTAAATACCATAACATGCAACCAGAAGCCTTGAATTTGTATTATGTTTACATTCTCTCTGCCTACCCAAGTGGTTTGCTTACTTCAGGGCAGTGCACTTTGTTTTCTGAAATTAGGTAAAATAACTCTCCTAGAGATGGTCAGATTTAATGATGGCATTTAGATTAGAAATTGCTGTCCACATGATGCTAGCAGTATTGCCTCCCATTACCTTCTAGCTTTGTCATTTACTCTTTGAGCCTGCTGCTCTCAAGTTAATTCTGCAGGGCCAGGGTTGGCCGTGCTGCCTCCACCACGTCTGAGGGTCAGTCCACACAAGGAAAGAGGAATGGGAGATGGCAGCCAGGTCCACCTTGTGCCCTCACCTTACTTAGCAATTTAGAGCTCTGTGTAGAGAGCACTGCTCATGGAACCTGCAGATCTTCTTCCCAAAAGCAAGTCTGAGAGACACTGAGCATGAGCAGCACTACTTTGGAGTTTTGTGGTAAGGTGAGACTCTAAGTAGAGGAAATAAATATGCATTTCAGAAGCACTAAGAGACAGTGCTTTTGGCATGAACCACAGCATGGTTCTGGTGGAGGCTGATTGCCCAGCAGTAATGTCGATGCGAGAAGCCTCCAGCCCCTTCCCTGGCAGAGGATGTCAGCGAGCAGGCTTGGGCCCTAAAGGGAGAATCTGTCAGATGTGAGACTTGTTCCTATTGGGACATACTCTGAGGAATTTCTTTTAAAATGAGTGAAATTTTGAAGCAATTAGGAGGATGTGGCTTATACAGGTAAGAGTAGGAGTCAGAAAAATATGACCTTCTAATGTTAATGTGAAAAAAAGTGTCCCAACCTCCGCCGTCCCTACCAAGTGGCATCTATAATACATGGTCTTGTAATTTAGAGCAATGTAAGTTATTCAACAAATATTTATTGAGAATCTAATATATGTTCTAGGTACTTGGGCTAAGTCAGTGAATAAAACTTAAATATCTCTGCCCTCGTGGAATTTAGGATAGCATAAGGGATAAAAACAATGTAATATTTTCTCTTAAATTTCAAAGTTAAACATTCGCCTATGTAAACAAATGTCCCACTACTTTCTGAGGGCAAGCTCCCTGAAGGCAGGAGTTATAGCTGTTCTGTCCAGTGCTGCATCCCCAGCACACTGCATGTACCTGGAGCATGCTGGGTACTCAGAAGATGATTGTTGAATAAATGAAACTAATTTCAAGTGGCCTTACCTCATTGTAGAGGGTGTCACCATGCTCTGTAAGATGGGAGTTTTCACATATCCCTTGCTCTTGTAGCATAACTTCTACTTCCATTAGCACAGGACTCATCCTATGTAATAAAAGCCTAATATGCAAATTAACCAAAAGGCAGAATGACTGGTTGCTATGACATGCACTGACCACCAGGGGGCAGACACTCAATGCAGAAGCTGCCCTCAGCCAGCAGGCCCAGGTCAGCCAAGATGGGTGCCAGCAGGGGCCTCCCCAATCACCCCACCAGTCGCCCCACAGAGGGAGGTAACTGGTGGCGATGGCAGAGGACAAGGGCAGGCAAGTGTGTGGTACCTGGCCGGCAAAAGTGGGTGCCAGCAGGAGCCCCCTGATGGCCCCACAGATTGGCCCTGATCATCAGAGACTCTACTCATGCATAAATTTCATACACCGGGCCTCCAGTAAAATAATAAGATAACTGACTCCTCTTTATTTCCCCTCTTACCAGCTAATTCCACCTCTATATACAATTTTAAGAAAAAAAGCATTTTTCGTATTGCATTTCTCCCAAGCATGATTAATATAGCAAAGGGGTTAGTGAAACCTTTCATATATCACAGGGTTGGTGGATCACAGATAGATCTGTTTCATAGAAATTGCATGTGATATTTTGTGCCACCAAGTCACATCCTGCGCAAATCAGTTACATTAAACACAGGTCAAGAGCGCTTGGTCATTAGGAGAAGAAAGAGGTCCCGCCACCAAAGAAGTGATTTAACTCTGCCATCATGAGCAGCTAATTAGCGACTAAAACTGTAATCTCTTTCATTTTCTTCCAACTTTTCTGTTTGAAAAGAAAGGATAACCAGTCTGGATGCTGAGCCAATTAACATTCCTTAAGACGAGATTAAAAAAAAAAAAAGAAAATACCTACTTGTGGCACAAAGGACTGCCAGAACCACTGCAGGAAAAAGAAAGAGAATGTAACCACTTTTTTTAAAAATCAGAATAACTCTGAAGGAGCCAATAATAGAAATTAGCAAAATATACTACTGATGTCAACGAATCGATTTAATTTAGATCTTCTTTAAAGAGTAATATTAATAAAATATACCCTGAGATCACAGGGTATATTTTTTATCACCTTACAGAGATAAAACTTCATTAACAGGGTCATAAAAACTATAACAACATGTCAGGGAAAATGGATGTAATCAAATTAATTGAAATTATTTCATAATAGTGATAAATCAGACATAGAACCTCACTAACCTTCATTTTACTATTTAGCCTACATTTTTATGTATAGTCAAAAGTTGCTGTTCTAAAAATATCCCAGAGAAAGGTCATTAATATTAATAATTGTTTTAGCCCTAGCCAGTTTGGCTCAGTGGATAGATCATCAGCCCTTGGACTAAAGGGTTCCAGGTTCAAATCCAGTCACAGGCACAGGCATGGGTTGTGGGCTAGATCCCCAGCAGGGGAGGTGTACAGGAGGCAGCTGATGGATTATTCTCTCTCATCTTGATGTTTCTACCTCTCTCTCCCTCTCTGAAATCAATAAAAATATATAAAAAATGTTTTTTTGAATTCAGTTGAAAGAATAGGTATTGTTTCCCACTCTCTGCAAAGAACAAGGCAAGGTACTATTATCAGAGGAAACCATGCCACAACTTTCCCTGTTGTTAGTGAGAGTAGGGTTCTTAGGATACCACTGCCATCAGCATCTCCATAGGCTCTCACAGGAGAATGAAATATTGTAGAAAGCTTTATTTCCATGGAATTACAGCCCTGGGTTTCCAAAGTCCCATTTTCCTTAGCCTTGTCATAGAAGAAGTCTCGCTGGGGTTTCAGTAAAGCCAAACACAAAGCCAGTGTCCAGAGTTTTCTTTCCACGTTGGAGCAGGGTCTAGGTCAGCATCAGACTAGCTGCAGTTCATTAGTTCATTGTGTGGGGGGTCCACATGGCTGAGGGCCACATGGTTGAGTGCAGGGAAGCAGGGGCAAAAGAGCCGCACAAGCCCAGAGTCATATGAATCCCAAGAAAGCCGGAGCACAAAAGAGTGAACCCCTTTGTTTAGGGGGTTGTGTATCCCAAATCTCACCCTTGCAGTGGCCACACCCATTCTGGTCAATTGTCTCTGTCCCAAGGTGTGACTGACAGCAAGCATCTTTCCTGTGTAACCTCAGATTTACTGGGTATGTGTCTATCTTTCCTTTGTCCAGTCTCCTTCCACCAATGTTTCGCAGGGAACATGCCTATAATGTCTGGCCTTCCCTTTGCTTCTTTTCTATTATTAGTAATGACTTAATTACAACAGTATCAGTATTACAGAGCATCAAAAGAGGCAATTCTTTCTCTCCAGGAGCTTGCAGCCTAGAAGTGGGAAGTGACCTGTGAACAGAAAACTAATTACTAAACAGTATCTTAAAAAGAGGTGCAGATTAGCATAGAAATGTTTTAAATAGATGAAGCAAATGCATGTAATTACTAGAGGCCTGGTGCATGAAAATTTGTCCACTCCTTGGGGAATCAGGCCTAAGATGGCAATCACACATCCCTTTGGCAGCCCTGGAGCCCTCGGGGGATGTCTGACAGACACTCTCAACCACAGCAAGATGGACACCCTTAGTGCTGCCAAGGAGGCGGGAGAGGCTCCTGCCACCACTGCTGTGCTTGCAGCCCTCAGCCTGGCTTGTGGATGAGTGGAATTCCCCCTGTGGGAGCGCACTGACCACCAGGGGGCAGCTCCTGCATTGAACATCTGTCTCCTGGCAGTCAGTGCACATCATAGCAACTGGTTGTTCTGCTATTAGGGTCTGTTTGCATATTAAACTTTTATTCTATAGGGTTTAGGAAAGAGTTTGGGTTAAGTGGTAGTGATTTTGAAGTTGGAGTAAGATTCCTATGTTCATAGCTGAGAAACATTGCAGATACAAAGATCACTTCACAAATAGGTTTAGAAGTGAAGGTCAAGTGAGAGAACATATATGAGCATGCTCTGATTCTACATGCATTGCTCATAAAGTTCTGATTTATATGGAACTGTTTTTGTGGAGCTCTTCAGTTTTCAAGAACTGCTTAGCACTTTATCTAATTTTAACCTTAAAATTTTCAGGAATTGTATACAATCAGAAATTAGGAACTCCGTCTTATAGCTAGACATAGGAGACACAGCCAAACTAAATCTCAGAGGACAGAAAATTTGCAAAAGACTATCATGCGAATGAGGGCACAATCCAGATTAGAAATTCTTATCATTATCTCTTTACCTAGCTAAGCATGTGTGTGGGACATCATCTTTGTCGCTTCCTAAAATTTTAGTTTTCTCCTAGAAAAAAAACATGGGCAGGTTAATTTGGGCTGTCCTTGTATAAAATTGAAAATATTTTTAATATATGCCTCATTTGGAAATTATATTGATGTAGTGTTTCTTCGTGTAAATACTTAGTGCTGATTAATGTAGGAAACTTTCATTCACAGCTGATTAACACTTTTAACATCCAACTCCTTGAAATATCACAAATCTATTTTGGGGCCCAAACTAAATATAATGCTCTCTTATGCAAAATAATAAGAAAAATACAAAATTATACGTATTTGCACTATCTTAGATTACCAAATATCCCTAACATCTGTGCTAGCTTATATTTGCAATGTTTTTGCATAAAAAATTAATATTGGGTTAAATATTAAATACACTCAAGTATTTAAATTTTTATATATCATACATAGAATATAGTGCAATATATTGGAATACGCTATCTTCCTTCCAAACCATTAAAAAGATAGGACTTTCTCTCTTGACTTCCATATATCTCTTCGTCATTATTCCTGTTTCATGCCTTCATGTTCCCCATACTAGTCTCCAGGAGAATGATGGACTAAATATTTCAATGTCCCCAATCTCTCACTACAAAGAAGGTACATCCTCCACAAAACTCATCCTCGGCGCATCAGTGAATTCCCTGAAAGTGAGGGAAACCCCTATCTCCAACAAAAAAACCCACAAGACACTGAAACCAGAGAGGGAAAAGCTCAAGGACCACTGAAGAGGTCAGAAAGGCGTCATTGCCGTAAATAGGAAGCTCCTGGGTGAGGGTAGCCTACCCTAGATCATCACGTATCTCCAAACACACAGTGAGAGCAGCCATCATTGGGGAGATTCTGGGGAAACAACAGACAATGGATTTATACCCTAAACACTTCAGCTATTGAAAATATCAGATAAAGAACAGGATGTTTAAAAGTAAACATTTTTAGGAAATAAAAACAGAATAACAAAGTAAGCAAGCAGCAAGAGACTATAGTTAAATCAAGCATAACTTGTAAGTGAAAAGTAATTTTGCAATAGGATTTCTGTTTGAATGCTTCTCCCAGCTTCCTTTTCCAGTTCCACCTTAAACTAGATGTGTGGGGCTGTGATGTGCGACCCAACCCCACCTCTGAGGCACAGCATTCTATCTCACAGCTGGCTGGAGGGTTGGTCATCTCTCTAGCACCTGTCTTCCTTGGCAGGGAGAAAGATGCTTCCAAAGGGAACAGCCCCTCTGGGGGCAGCTCACATCTAATAACCTGTTGCTATCACAATAAAAAGACCCACAATCCTCAGTCCACTCTGAGAGATCTCTGAGTTCCAGGTCATCCCAGCTGGACTTCCCCACAGGATCCAATGAGGGCTTTGTTTACAGTTCAACTGCTCTCCCGGTCTTAGCCTGTTTCCTTCACTGGCTCAATAAGAATTGATTCTGAGAACTTTGCCCAATAACTGGCTTGTATACAAATATCTGTCTCAAGTATTCTTCCTAGGGAACCTGAGTTGTGATAAGGTATAGAAACTATTCTCCATGCTTTGAGTCTAGCTCTTCCAATTCACTGCCTTCCAGCTTAGTCCTCACAATGCACCACTAGCTTGTAATCTTGTTTTAGACCTGACAAAATCTTCAGTGGCTTCCCATTACATGTAGCAAAAACACTTCCCCTTTCTTACATCATTGAGGCCCTTTGAATTCTGGTAGCATCTTACCTTTCCAGCTCTACACTCCTATATCAGATCCCCTTTTCAGACCATTTGTTCTGTTCTATTCATTCATGGGAATTTCTGATTCTGGTCTGGGCAATTTCCTAGCTGGATTAACAAGCCTTCATCCACTCATAACCCACCACCTAGTTTTATAGCACCTATCCTTTAACCCTTAACCCCATTTCCAATTTCTCCAAAATGCATTTCTTGGCTGCAAGAGCTAAAAGCAAACATCTGAGCCAGTGGCTTGCTGTAGCAACTCTGTATAGATTTGCCATCGCTGATGATCAAGTTTCAGGAATTTTCCTTAGTTTCACACTAACAGTTGAAATTTAGCCATGGTGGGAGTATTTCAGCCCATGGAAATAAGCACACACCACAAATCAACTGCTCCTTTGGCAGATTTGAATTCTGAACTGATTTGCATATTTTGGGTAGCCATCACATCCCAACTGAACAACATTATTTTTATGGCAGAGAGGATATTTCATACTAACTCCTAAAATTTTTCCTCGGTGCCTTTCAATCATTGTTTTTGTAAGAGCCACACATCCTTTAGATTCATCTTTCACAGGGAACGTGGGAGGGGAAGAAAAACAAAACAACAAGCAAATCATGGTCCTAAGTTTTTATCTTCAAAATATATTTCTTTTATCCTGTGAATTATTTAGCCCCAGCATTTTCCTATATTTTTATTTCAGTCACCATATTATAGACTGCTCTCAAATCCAATATAAATGTGCTTTATGATTTTCAGTTTATATTACTTTTTTCCAGTGAGTTATTTTCTGCGCATATATATTTGCTCTTTATTTAATATTGAGACTTTCTTGAGAGGAACTTTTTTGTAAAACTTAGTTTGTAAAATGTATGACTCAACGCCTTTTCTCCCTAGATAGCCATTCCTGGCTCAGAGATGTCACGTGGCACACTCCTGCTTTACCTCTTTTGTCACTTGGGAATGGATTTTTAATACAACTAAGAATATTCTTGACTCATTGTTTAATTGAATTAATACAAAAGAGCGGTGACTTCAGTTCTACGGTCATCCGAGAGAACAATGGAAATACGGGGAGATCCATGAGCCTTCCTCTGAGCTGACACTGCCCCGGGCCTTCGCTGCTGAGACAAGAGACCCTGCACATCAGCTGGGATTTGTGAGCCTTGTCCAGAAAGCTGCTCTCCTGCCACAAGCTCCAAGGCTGTGTCCTGCCAGCCAGCACTCTCACACATGGCTGGGTCAGCTTTGAGATCAAAACCACTCTTCCTTACCTCACTCTTGGGACCAGTGGGCTGAGCCTCCCTAACTGGAGAGCTGTGTGTGGTTTGGAGCTGCAAGCTCCCTGGCATGTCTCTTCTCAGTGGCACCCCCCTCTGTGCTAACCCCCCCTCTGACTCTGTGGCAGGACAGCATTCCTGACTCTCCCTGCCCCGTCTTGCCCTTTGCACAAGCTGCTTGGTTTGTTCCCACTTTTCACGCTGAGATTCCTGAAATAGGGCATAAGCACTCATGCCAGGTATCGGAGAATTTGCAGGATGCACAGAACATATTATGGCATACACATTTTAAAACTTCAGGCTTTGTACTCACACAACCACGTTGATCAAATCCCCAGTATATAAAGGTCTTGCTTGACACTTCCCTACTGTATTTTTCTGGAATATTGAAGGAGCATTGGATCATTTGGGATTAAAGTATGAGCAAAGATGATGTATCAGAGTTACCACAGCTGCTGAAAGAATGCTGAGCCCAGAGTTCCCACCTCTCATTTCCATAGTGATATGTAGAACCATATATTGCTTGCATTAAGAGTAAATATAAACAGCACTAGCTGGTTTGGCTCAGTGAGTAGAGCCTCAGCCTGTGGACCAAAGGGTTCAGGGTTCATTTCCACTCAAGGGCACATACCTTGGTGGCAGGCTCCTTCCCAGCCCAGGCCCTGGTCGGGGCTTGTGCAGGAGGCAACCAATAGATGTGTTTCTCTCACATCGATTTCTCTCTGTCTTTCCCCTCTCTCTCCCACTCTCCCTAAAAATCAACGGAAAAATATTCTCAGGTGAGGATTAACTAAACAACAACAAAAAAGAATAAGTAAAAATAGAGTGAGAGCATGCAAAATTGGGTCCAGACACTAAGACAGCTGACTCTATATGTTCTGCACCTACTTTTGCTGTGATGCTTTCCTATTACCATTGGCCAGTGATTTAAGCTTTCTCTGTTTCAAGATATCCCCTGTTGTGGGAGATGGTGTTTTTCTTTCACTCTGTTCCTCAGAGTAAAAGTAGGAGCAGTAAAATAGCATTTACTGACCTTTTGGAGCTACTGATATAAGACATCTGAGATAACAAGTTACCTATCTCACTCTGAATTTTATTGGTCAAGACATTTAAATAAAAATAGTTCTCGAACTGCTTTTATCTCCAAAATGTAGAGAACTTAGAAGTTATCATCTTCATCATTACAAGAAAAAGCTGGATAATATGAACATCAATTACTTTTTAAGACCCATCTGCTTAAAGGGTGCAAAAGAAAGCAGCAGGAGCCATACCAGTAAGCTGGTAGAACCATATATGATAATTCTGATGAATTGCTGGAGGCTCAACTCCTGGGTGCCACAGTCTTAGTGGGGTCCCCTATACTGCCAAGGTTTTATATAGTAAACATCCAACAACGAATCCACATAACTCTATCAGGAGGAAGGGAAAGTAATCATTATGAAATATATCCAAAACATACTCCATAACAAAAGCCTATTTTTTATAGAGGAAAGAATTTACCAGAGATTTATTCAACCAGGGGACAGTACATTCTTTCTGCTCCTTCCTGCTCTAGCTTTCCTGTTTCACATAAGGGGAGAAAAACATACTCAACGGTAGATTGGGAATGCTACTACCAATTCAGAGAGTAGGGGACAAAGAGGGGGAAAATATGACACTACAGATATAATAGTGGAGGCACAGTTCTGAGACACAGGATCCCTAAATGAGATTAATCAGAAGATTAAAGAAAGCCTCCTCTCTACACTGACCACAACTTATCACCACACCAACAGGGCTCAGAATAATAACAGTATATAGCAGAAAGGACAGCCAGATCCAAACTGTCTAAGCAGGACTATTTATCTGTGTTTTCCAATGGTCTTAGGCACTACAGCAGTGGTTCTCAACCTATGGGTCACGACCCACAGGTTGAGAACTGCTAGCAGGGTCACCTAAGACCATTGGAAAACACAGATATTTACATTACGATTCATAACAGTAGCAAAATTACAGTTACTAAGTAGCAACGAAAATAATTTTATGGTTGGGGGTCACCACAACATGAGGAACTGTATTTAAGTGTTGCGGCATTAAAAAGGTTGAGAGCCATTGCTAAAGAGGAACAAGAATAGGAATTACTAAAGGATTTATCTTCAGAAACCGTGCAAATAATAAATGAAGCAAGCTCTTTTCATTGTGAAATAACAGAGAAAAACAGCAGCTTTGAATTGTATACTTGAAAATGTTATCCATTAGATGTGAAGGAGAAAAAAAAACCCACATACTCATATAAACAAAAACTGATAAGTCATCACCAAACAGACTTGCCCTGCAAGAAATTTTGAAGTTCTTCAGGCAGACAGAAAGGCTACATTAGCTAAATTATTCACAGCAGTTTCTTGGATTTTTTTTTTTTTTTTGGCAAAGTAATAACATCTTTTGGAATTTTCACTTATAAGAAATGATATGCATATAAACTATAACATTTTAAAAGAACTATTATATCTCAGAACATATCTCATGGTTACATTGATAACAACATAACAAGCAACTTTGATACCTGTAACTGAAAGAAGCTTGCTTGATGTTCATCACAAAGTGTTAGCAAGTTAAATTTTGTCAATATCAGGAATATATTTTCATATTGTTAATGGAGATTTTCATTATCTCAGTTAAATTTGAAATTATTAAGACAAATTTTGAAATGTTTTAATTTCTTCAGGAGATTATAGATCAAGTGTTCTTCCAACAAAGGGGTTGAGAATCTCCAGTAGTATTTAGTTTACACATAGGAAAACAAACAAAAAAACTATAATATGCTCATGAGCAAATGCTGTGAATACTGTAACCCAAACTTACATGATAATAATAAATTTTATTTATTAGAAACATGAAAGCTTTTAACTATTTTAAAGTAGAGTTCTCTCTCTCACTCTCCATATATATATACAAAATGTATACACACTTTGAGTAATTATTAATTCCAATGGGTTAAATCTGAAAAAAAGAAACTTCAATTAAGCTATCAGCTATTAATTATGTATACATTTTGGGGGGATATATATATATATATATATAACAAGTGATTTTCCAAAGGTCAGAATGGTCACCAGTGGGATGTGACAGACCTGGAACCTTGATCTTTGACCATAAGTCTGGTTCTCTTAATACTTTACCAAAATGTCACCTGCATTTGAAAGCTTAAAATATGACTGGGGTAAATTGTAAAATAAATGGAGACATATGCCATCCCTAAAGGTAAATTATGCTCCTAACCAACTCCAAGGGGAGATGTCCTGGACACAGCTGTTCCAGGCCATGCAGAGCTGATTAATCACTAGGCATTTAGATCATTCTTTCATGGACAGGTACAAGAGCAGATGCAATATTTTACTCCTCTGCATTTCCAAGGACAAAGGACTGCATGGAAGAATTAATCAAACAAACTCACAATACTTATTCATTTTAAGTAATAGAAAGGGTGGGTTAAAAGTAGGTTTACAATTATTCATATGAAAAAAATACAATAACTAGTAAATAAAAATATAAGAATAAGCTGTTTTGTGTAGCTCAACCATAAACATACTTTCGCTCCAACCTGTATTGTACACACATTAATGGAAAAGAATTAGCAAAATTTATATGTTGCAACAATACTAAACATTTGTCACTTTAAACTCTACTTTCAGCTATATGACTAAGTGCTATACTTGTTAAAATTATCTACAATCGCTACTATTCAGATGTCCAGCAATTTTGCAAGTGTCAAAATAGTTGGAAGGTCAATAACTCTGCATGTCCAATTGTCAGAGTCAAATAAAATTCTATCAGGTAAAGTCCATTCCATCATCCCAAAAATCAACTGTATTTCTTCCCAAGAAGAAGGGGGGGAAAGTATTTTCTTTTGGGAGTTGGTAAGAAATCAAACTCTGAGAAATAATTCAACCTCAAAAAAAAAAGCAAAATCAATATGACCATAAAACTCATGCTGAATGCCTCTTAAGGAAGCAACTGGTTTTGTCAAAGTAGCTTAAAAACTCTATTGTATAAGCTTGGAAGTCCCTGAAGAAAAGGAAATGGCAGAATCCAAGAAAGCTTCAAGAACCAAAATATTCAGGGTCGCTGGGTTAAGTTTTTCTCCCCAGTTTGGTGTTGAAAAGCACTGCAAAATTTGACTATGTAACTCTCTTTTATTTCTGCTTCTTTGGAAGACCAAACCCCATTGTTATTTAATACTTTTCTTTATACTAGTATATGTAAGTAAATTGATTCAGGTTACAATCAAGTTTTATAGCCTTGAGGGGTTTTTTTGCTTACATATTCTGTTCTATCTCACAATAATTTCCCAACTGAAAAACTATTAGGAGGCAATTGTGTTTATCTTATTTCAAACTTAGAAGTGTCTGTTGAAACTCCCACGCATCTACTAAACTACTAGTAGAATTCTGGTCTTGGACATAAGTGGCTATCATGTACATGAAGAAGAAAGAGAAATAATAACAAATAATAATAAAAATTATGATAATAATTATGTAATATCACATGTTTATTTCTCAATAATTGACAAAAAGTATTCACATACATCATCTCATTTAGAAATAATAAAATACAGCTTAAATCTAGTAACTGCTAAGGAGATTCTGGTACCTCCAAACAGTATATGCAGGATAATGGCAGAGAGAACACAGCTAAGGACCCAACCTTATAACATGCTAAACAACACCCTAACCTGTGACCCAGGGAAAGTGAAGAGCACTAAGTCTACAAAACGAGGCTCACCCAGGGGTCAAGACACAGCACCCATACTGCTTCCTGGTAATGGTTTAGGAAAGCTGAGAGCACCAGGTTCTGAGTAAAAGGAAAGAGATCACTCAATGTTGGGTGATACATATGATAGAAAGTCCAAGCAAAAGTACATGAAAGCACATCAGTTTGAAATTAGCTTTTGCTGCAGATAGCAAACTAAACACAACTAATTGTGGCTTCTTTTATTTATTTAATAAGAATTCTAGATGTAGGCAGTCTGAGGATCGGTTCAGTCACTCAGTAATGTTACCAAGGACCCAGACTCTTTCTGTCTTTCTCACATTGTCTTGTCACCTCCACTCTTTCTCTGCCTGCCAAAAAATGGCTTTCCTGGCTTCAAATATCATTTTGGTGTTCGAAGGAAAAAAGAAAAAAAAAGTCTGTGGAATGTGTAATTTTTGGAATGAAATCTTTTCAACAGAGTTTCTGGATATCTCATTGGTCAGAATGAGGTCACATGGGTACCCCAGAACAATTAATACCCAAAGGGAATGAAATTTCTGTAACTGAATTAAACTGACCATTACTCATCCCCTAAAGAAGAAGGACAGTAGAAGATTTAAGGTAGAGATTGAAAAGGAGATGTGAAAAAATTCCTTTTCCCTTTCTAAAGACTAAAATTTTAAAATAGATTTTCACCCCCCAGATTCCTTCTCCTTTGCTCCTTCTCCCTCCCTTCTCATTATTTCTTTATTGAAATTCACAAAGCACCAGTTATTTGGGGACAGAACTCAGACCAAGGAAGGCAGTGGTCATCTTTAAGGACTGCACAATGGTTATAAACCAAGAACTTGGAAAAAATAATAAATCATTTAAGCAAGGGCCTGAGATTGAAGAATTAAAAAAAAAAAAGCAGGTGAAAATGTTTAAATATTCTGACAATTAGTGATCAAAAATAGAAAAACAAAATAATGAATACACTTTTTTTTTCAGCCTCTAATGCTATGGCACTTGCTCTGTCTCCATTATTTATGTATTAACAAGATCCTCTTTGCTGCTTCAAATCAAATCTAAAATCAGGAAAAATAAAAGCCTTAATCTATCTGGTCTTAAACAATTGAGACTTTTTCTCACTATTGTTTCTATTGAAATATTGTAATTTAATAAATCCAGAGAAGTCATATTCTAAAGGCCATAAGAGAACAAAAGGGAAATAATATCCGTCTATTCTTTCCCTACCTTCCAGAAGTTGTGCTGTATCTGTTATTTAAGATTCTCTGAATGAATAGCACCAAAAATATGACTCCATAAAATTAGTAAAACAGACACTGCTTAATTCCTGTCAGAGGCACCATCGATACAAAAATATATTATCATTCAATGAAGTTTCAACTGCCAGCTACCAAGATGACCAAGATAAATAGCCGGCATCATCTTAATCTTCAAAAGGTACTTGTTCCTACTGTCATGAAAAATTCCTTCTCTCGTGTGATGGAGTTTACCCTGTAAATTAAATCTCTCAAGTAATGGAAGAAATAACCCATGACACTAGTGAGGGAAATTAAATTAGAGTCACTAATAGCAGGTCAGCGCAGTCTGAGCAGAGGTAATGGAAGTGACCACATGAATGATAAGCAGGTCTTGGTAAGGCCGTGACAAGTGTCTCCCTCGGAGTGTGACTAGCATTCATCTAGGTGGCAAACAATTCACAGTCAAGACACTAACATGTTTATAGCGCAGCACGACCCCCATCTATGCCGGAGCATGTCAACCTTCCTGAGGAGGATGTTCTAATTCCCTCCTGAAGGCCATTAGGAAGAGTTAAAAACCAGGCTCCCTGTTTTCTAGGCTAAGTCAATTTCTCATCGCCTAGAAACGTTCCTGGCCAGAGCAGATGACCTTTAGAGACAATAAGCATCCCAGAACGATGCTTAAATAGCTTTGTTTTCTAGAGCGTTAGAGGGATACACAAGCAGCATCCTTCTAAGACTCGACAATCAGAGGCGGGGTAAAACAAATAGAGTTATTTTAGCTTGGTTGTTAAGGCTAAGGGAGCACAGTGATGCCAAGGACAAAATAACCTCTTACCTGGGAAAGTTAAAATGGTAGCTTGCACTTTATAGGTAGCCCTTCTGGACCTTAGCTGAGATTTACTTTCTAAGATCCAGTCGAGACCACGGAACTTCTGATGTAAACATAATAACCAGGTAAACAGCACAGCTGCTGAAAATGGGGGCGTGAACAGGAATGAAGTGTGGTGAAGGGGAGGGGAGGGCAGTCAAGTGTGACCTCTAGGAAAGAACTGATGCCTAATGACCACAGTTCAACCTACGATATTAAAATATTTTTACTAAGTCTCAGGTTATAAATAATAGGATCATGTAAGTGATTATTTTTAAATAGGGGAATGTCTATATTGCCTGAAATATTGTTTCAGTACACCGAAATGTGCACTTACATTATTACACATCTGAGATGGTAATGGTATATTTGTTACAGTGCAGAGCTTTTCCTAAATAGTATAGAAAGCTTAATAGAATATCATTTGGAAGACACATGGCCTACACGTGTGTCCTTGGAGTCTCTGATTTACAAGGAGAATTACCTTTGCCTACTATCTATTTGCTTTAGTAAGGTAGTCAATAGGCATTGTTGGTTGCAATATTCAGCGTTAAATTTTTATTAGCATTAAAAATAGAAAATAAACAAGCATCAGGATAGAAAGTAATTTACACTGTTAACATTCTGTTTTTAATGTAGAAGTGTGTTTTTTGATATATAAAGATATTTAAAAATTATTTTTATTTTTGCTATAAATAATAAATGGGCCTGTATTCAGTTCCAAACATGCACATAGTAATTAAAATTCCCCCCAAATCCAACTGACTGATTCTTATGATTAACCACATGGAAGAAGAAAGGGGTCTCCATTGAGCAAGAAATAACATTATTTCTTTGAATTATTCATTTTCAATTACTGTTCTATTTTTATCAGTATAGAATTCTGAAAAAATGGGGAATCTTTCAGATGTTAGTAGCAGTTTTCTTTAAATGGCACATCTTGTCTATCACATAGTAAAAATATCTCTAGGTTTGAATTATGAGGCTAAATCAAGTCAGAAGCCTAGTAAAGATCATAAAGTTATAGGAAATAAATATTTTTCTTTGCTTTTTTTTTTCTTTATAAATCTTTCACCTTCAAATGAACTGGTCATTTGATAAAGATTAATTGGTCCTAACCAGATTAATTTTAATATTAAATAAAAAAAATTTGTCATCTGTTATAAATAAAAAGAAAACCTATTTCCTCTCTCATAAATATATGTTCAATTTCAAACCATTAGGAAGTTGTTGACAATATGTCAGAAAATGAAAAATAATGTTCAAAATATTAATTTTGACTTTTAGCTTTGCTTTAAAATTTTTAAGCAATATAAATACATAATTCTCACATATACTTGAAGATATTTATATATGAAAGTAGATAGACAGGGAGATAGAGATATCTATCTCCACATACAACAAACACAGATACATATAGATATATGTCCACCATCATAATATAGTTGGTTTATGGGTAATCTTTTTCTCTGAATTTTTTGCATGTAAATTTTTATGCTATAAATATGTATAGTATTTGTAATAAAAAAATAAATGTAAATTTACAATCATCTATAGGGAAGAGGTGTACTAATATATTCTGATAATACTGTCACATTGATAATTTTTGCTAGGCAATTTAGGTAAAGGGAATTTGTCAAATAATACCAATTAACATAAAAATAGGCTAATTTTAGAAAAAAATACAAAATTAATAGCATTAATTTGCACTATTATATTATTAGGTACCTCAAAGTTTCAGTTAACCTTTGGTTTAATTCACCAACCATGATACATTTTATGCAAAAAATTATATTTTTGTGATATTAAAATAGGTAAAAATAATTTTATATTCCCCATATGAATTAGGTATAACTAGAGCAATTAACAGATTTGTACATAGCCCAGCCTAGAAATTATAAATGAGCGAAGTGAGAAGCTGGGCAAGTATTGAACAGCAGGAAGGGATAGAGAATAGACCAGTAAGTAGACTGATCAGTGATTGTTGCCATGTGGCAATGAAGGCTCACTGAAGGACAGATAGTTAATTTTTTGAGTGAACACAAAAATTTGGATTTTTAGTTGCATAAGGATGGTATTTAAAGAAATGAATCAGGATGGCATTACCTAGAGAGTATGTATAGGCCAAAAGAAAGAAAAGAAAGGACCAAAACCAAGCCCTGTGGCACTTCAACCTTAGACATCAGAGAGTAAGAGCCAGTAAAGGAGTCAGAGAAGCACCTCCAGTGCAGTAGATGAAAAATCAGATGTCATGGAGGAAATTGTAAGAAGGAGAATGTGGTTAACTCTGCTGAATGCTGCTGAGGTCAAGTAAGGTACAGAGAGAAACTGGTCAGTGGGTTTGGCAGCAAAGTGATGGGTCACAGGAGCGTCTGATGGAAGGGTCAACCAAAGGTGACTTGTCAGAGACAAGGACTAGAAACAGCTCTGCCAAGAAGTGCGCTTTTCTTTCTTTTTTTTTTTTTAAATATATTTTATTGATTTTGTACAGAGAGAAAGGGAGAGAGATAGAGAGCCAGAAACATCGATGAGAGAGAGTCATCGATCAGCTGCCTCTTGCACACCTTCCACTGGGGATATGCCCGCAACCAAGGCACATGCCCTTGACCAGAATCGAACCCGGGACCCTTCAGTCCCCAAGCCAACGCTCTATCCTAGGGGTGTCGAACTCAATCAGAGAAGAGGCCAAAATCTAAAATCCAGCCTAAATCGCAGGCCGAATGGTTTACTGAACAGTTATAAACTGTCATTGTGATGGAAACGCAGCGGAGTGCAGTGATGACAGCGCGGTGCGGGCCACATTGCAAGGCCTGGCGGGACGGATTTGGCCCGAGGGCCTTGTGTTTGACACATGTGCTCTATCCATTGAGCCAAACCGGTCCAGCAAGAAGTGCGCTTTGAAGACAGGCAAGAAATCGGTGCAGTGGCAGCGGAAAACAGTGTTTGTGTTGCCTAGCTTGTTTTAATGTATGCCACGCTGATGTTAATTGCTGACCAGGATGCATTAAAGATGCCCTCAGCTGGATTACACTTTAGAAGTGCTTCTTCCTAATAGGTCCCTGACCTCCCTCTTCTTGGAGCATTTTCTTTGGAAAACCTGTAATTAAAAATTCTTCACCTGACCCTTGGACGCAGAAATCTTTTAAAAGGCTTCTTGTTAGTTTCATAACACTTTCTCAAGGATCTGGGAGCCATCGCTTTGAACTGTAATTAAGGAAGATAGTCTCCCTGTCTCCTATTCTGTGGAAAGGTAATAATCTTCAGGTTGCAAAACTACCTCCGGTCAGAAAGAGAAGTGAAGTTCATTAGCAAACCCAGATGGCCTACAACCGCCTCCTGATGTCCCCTAGCACTTTCCCAATAGCTCAGCCCAGCCTTAAAAACTCAGACTGCTCTTTGTTTTCTAGCCTTCCTTCTCTATTGCAATAAAACTGAATAAACTCTTTCTTCCTTGTTTAACTTTGTCCAGTACAACTTTTGCTGTGACACTGACTGGTCCTTCAGATTCACTCTCCACTCCCTCAACCTACTCATGGTTCCCAGCCGCAAGTGTGGGCAGGAGATCCTAGAAAGAAGTCAGGGGGGTGGAAAGCAAAGATTTTATCACTCTACTCTAACCCCAGTGCAGGAATCACACCAGGTCCCCAGATGGTCAAGGACAATAGGAGAGCAGAGGCCTTGTTATCTATACACCGGAATGACCAAAGGCCACTCTGGCATAAGCCTAGATGGGATGTTCAAGGACTCTGAGCCTAGGGATCATAATCAGGCCAAGATTCCATGAGCGGGTGCAAGGACACATAGTACACTGTGCCCTTCAGTAGCCAATATGATCAATGTTAACTATTGGCATGAAGCCTTCTTTGTCTAAATAGTGTAAAATAAGTTTCTGACCAGCTAGTCAGATGGGAGTGTGTGAAGAAGTCTGCTAGAGAGAGCAGCTGGGCAGGAGAGACAGGAGAAGCTGCTGAGCCAGAGAGTTCAGGTACTGACTGCTACAATGTGAGTCTAGGAGGGGCTGCTCAGATAATAGCTGCAGGCACAGAGACCAATGCTGCTTTATGGAACAGGTATGTATTCACCAGCCCGTGTCTGGCTGCCTGCCTGTATGGACTTTGCTGAAAAGGACTGTCTTGTCTGATGGCTTGTGGCCACTGGTTTCTGCAATAAAGTCTCATTCTTATATACCCACACCCTCTCAGGGCTTCTCTGTCTGCCCTGCCGTCAGAAGTGGCCTGTGTCTCTGACACTTGGCAAGCAGAGGATAAAGGAGGAACTTGGTCTGAGTTCCCAACAGTTGTACAGGGGGCAGGGTTCTACGAAGAACCAGCCCTGGTGTAGTCGAATGGGAGAATGTAGACGACTACAAGGACTCGCAGCAACTCACAGCATCAGAGCTCCTGCAGGGCTCTGACTGTGCTCTGACAACCAATTACAAAGGGTTGCCCATGCCCCATGCCTGAAAAGGGACTGGTCTCCTAATAGGCAGATTTCTCCACACAGCTTCTCTAACTCCAGCAATTTTATTTTTAAGGCTAGTGACCAAAAAGAGTCGACGTGGGGAACTGGGAACTTCTTCACCAGCACCTCACTGCCTCTCATGATGTCCTTGCTAAACCCTAGCCATACCTGTATAAAGAGCCTCTCTATTAATATGTTCCCAAATTAGCCAATTAAAATGTGCCATCTGCTTCCTGCAGAGATGCTAACTGATACGAGCATTGTGAGAAATGATCTGGTGATTAATGATGCTGAAGAACTGTAGGAGCAAAGTCCTTGAAAGATGCTACAAATGGGATGCAGAATACAAATGGAAGGGTTGGTGTTAACGGGAGGATTGCAACAGGAGAAAAGGCAGAAACTGTAGGTTCAGATGAAGGTTGAATAGACGATCTGGTGATGAGAAGATGAGGAAGTATATAGATGTGTGAAACAAGGTTGCAAACTGTGAGGCCTGGTGTGGTATGGGAGGTTGAGAGGAGGTGTGATGCAGTCTTTGTGAGGCATGGAAGATACAGAGTATGTTAGGCAAGCAAACTTGAAATGCAGGTGAATATCCAATGCCCCTTTAGATTTATATTCATGAATTTGATGGAAAACAATCAGCAGAATTGGTAGTTCTTTCTCCTGGGTGATGATTAGACAGATAGTTGAGTTTAACTGAGCTCAGAGTTTGATCAAACTAGTCTAATAGTAGGAAAGAGAAACAAGAGAGCTAAGTTGTTTTCAAGATATTGGAAATATACCAGGGAATCTGGCCTGGATACCATCGAAAGTGAGGCCCTAAAATCATATAAGGATAGCGTGTAATCGGTGTAGATACTTGCAGTAGGAAAGAGAAAGAAATAATAAAAGTCTGCCCAACAAAGCAAATATTTAATATAGGTCTTCTTGTGTCAGAATAAAAAAAAAATGAACAAGCACACTTTATCTTTTAGCCTGGGAAGGAAAGATAAACCCGTGTACTTTTGATCCTCTGCATTTGAAAAGAAATGTACTAAGCAGCAAAGCAAGGCACAAACGACTACAAGAAAAGAAAAGGCACATGCACCTTTCAGGTTTCTGATTCTATCCAACTCCAAAGAAACAGAGATGAGGAAATGGGCCCGAAGATAGAGTCTCAGTGATGGGGGGGCAAGGACACTCTGAAGCCTGGTCACAGCACAAATGCTCTCAGCCTGCTTCCAGGGAGGAGGTCTATGGAGGGATCAGGAAGCACTAAGGCATAATTCTACCTTTAAAAAATGTTCCCTAAGCCCCGGCTGGTGTTCAGTGGTTAGAGCATCTGCCATTGGACCTATGAATCATGGGTTTGATTCCAGGCCAAGGGTATGTACGTTAGTTCCAAGTTCCTCAGCCCTGGTAGGGGCCAGTGTAGGAGGCAACCAATTGATGTGTCTCTCTCTTTCCCCCTCCCCCTTCCTTCCCATGTCTCCCTTTCCCCCTGCCTTCCTTCCACTCTCGATATCAATGGGAAAAATATCCTCTGGTGAGAATTTTTTTTAAAAAAATACCCTAAGCCCGGCCAAAGTGGCTCAGTCTGTTATGTGGCCTCCTGTGCACTAAAAGGTTGCCGGTTCAATTCCAGGTCAGGGATTATGCCTAGGCTGTGGGTTTCAGCCCCAGTTGGGGCATGTATGGAATGTTTCTCTTTCTCTCTTTCTTCCTCTCTCTAAGCATATCCTCAGATGAGGATTAAAAACAACATGCCCTAAGAGAAAATGCACATGTATATAAAATATATACATACTTAAGTACATACATATACATTAAAATACACACACCTATATGCACTTATATCCATAAGACATAACAAGAAACCACCCAAATTGGGGCTTTGAGATCTTCTGCAGCCTGACAAGCAATATTCAGCATGCAGTACTGGACCTGACAAACAGTAAGGGCTTAGTAGCAAGCTCTGCCTCCCTCCTGCCAGCAGCACGTGTGTCAGATACATACCCTTACATTCTTCAGGCTCCACTGTCCTCGTTGGTGAATTTCATTTTTCTTGAATTTACTGCCATTATAAATGCCTTAAGGCTCAGTAGGTAAGTTAATATAAAAATGAAGAAACATTGATGTTTATAATGAATGACAACACTTGGTGCATTGGGGGGCGGGGGGGAGGTGTTAGATTCATAGCTAAGAATACTTAGTCTTTGTCAGATTCCTGAGTTGGATCCCAGCTACACAACTTGCCTAGTGCTTGGACAAGCTACTTAACCTGCCTAAGCTCTGGTTTGTTCAACTGTAGAGGTGGAGTGATAACTACATCACAGAATGATGCTAAGCATTTGTTAATACACATAACGTAGGTAGTATAGTGCCTGGTACATAGTAAACACCCAGAAATATTAGTATTACTGATATTAGAAAGTATTAAGTAAAAAATGGTTATATATTATTTAGAAGTAAGTATTGATGTGGTTAGAAAATTTACTGTTTGGGGTAGAAAAACAATATTCTTAAAATGGAATCCAATTTCTGACTCTGACTCTAACTGTGCAGCACAGACAAATGAACCTAATCCATTTTAGGTTTTCTCTGAGTCCCCTCCGGTGATTGCTCAGGTCAGTTCAGGTCAGGCATCAGTCACAGTTCGTTTTGCAACTCCTTTCCCAAACTTCTCTTCCACAATGTCAACCTCCTCCCCAGGCCTCAGCTGATTCTCACCACCCTGGAAGATTTAAAATAGGTTTAAAATGGAAGTTGGAAGTTAGAATTTAGTAACCCCATATCCTTAGGATGGGGCAGAGTGAATTGATTCTATGATCCTGCATAGCTGATAGAGTTGATTTTTATAGCTAAAAATGCAAGTGTTTTTTAAATGCCAAATGTGATCTTATCTACCTTCCAGCAACTGCATCCTGAAGCTATACCTTCCTTGTACACTACGCTTTTCTTTTTCTGTAAACAAATAGATGCTACTTAAGAATTTTGTGATCTGATAAACAAAGACCTTTCATTGCTTTTATAGCTTTTAGTCCACCCACATCAGAGCAATTAAAAATCGTTTTATAAGAATGAAATGATACAATTAGTCTGGATTAGGTAAGTAAATAGATGATTATAAAGGATCTCATATGTCAAATAAAGAATGTGGTTTTTCCTGATATTAATGGGAGCACGTTGCTGTGATTTATACAAAAAGGACAAAAATTGTCAGGTCTCCATTTTTAAAAGATCTAACTTCTCAATTTTGTATCCTATCTGCAAAACTGATACATGAAACTTTGTACCTATAGGTGTTTGACTTTCAGTCACTCAAACTTGATCTCAAATGGCTTTGTCATCCTAGCTTCCTTCCAAATCAATCTTCCCAATTAACACTGAGTAGAGAAATCAGGGAGCACTGATTCACTTACTTTTTCCACATTTCTTAAAATCTACAGTATACCCAATGCAGCACCAAGAACAAGAAGAAGTAGAAAAGTATGACTCTAAGATTATTTAAGTTATTTCTGGATATAAAAGGTAGTTCCTGAACTTCTATCATAGGTCCAAAACCACCCTATAAGATAAATATAAGTCAAGAGATCTTATGAAAAATGAACAAGACTAGCATGGGAGCTTCAACTAGAATTCAGAATCAACAATCTCTCATGTCCTTTCTGTACATCCTAATATGTATCTTCAGATCCCTTCACAGCTGATAAATATATATTTAAGCATCACCTTGAACTATATGCATATTAGAGCAAAGAAATTCTTCCGAGGAAGACAAGTAAATAGGCAAAGGTTATAACTGACAGAAAACTCATCATCTCTCCATTTTGCCTTTAGGCCATGGCACTAAGGTCTTAGAGCATTAGATGAGTGCCATTTACCTATTTATAATAGGAAGTTAGCATCACGGACTGAAAGGCTAGACAGAAAAGGAAATAGAATGGATGATGGCTAACACTTTGAGAAATGAATATTCACAAAGAACAAATGAGAAGAAAAAGAGCTTTCCAGAGAAGGATCATTTTTTAACAAATTTTATATATATATATATATATATATATATATATATATATATATATACACACACACACACACACATATATATATATATATATATATATATATATATATATATATATATATATACCCCGTATTTTTTGGACCATAAGACGCTCCGGACCATAAGACGCACCAGTTTTTAGAGAAGGGAAATGAAGAAAAAAAGATTCTGAAACAAATAGTGTCCTAAAATATTTTATGTGCATTAAAACCCAACATCACAGTCATAAACACATGTAATCAACCCTGTAAAGTAAACAGCAGCATTTAGAACCATTTTAGAGCCGGGCAAGCACACAGAGACCACACAGAGCTGGGCAAGTAAAAAAACTTTTTTTTTAAAGTATATGTGCAGGCTATATTTGGACCATAAGACGCAGGGACTTTTTCCCCCCACTTCTGGGGGGGAAAAAGGTGCGTCTTATGGTCCGAAAAATACGGTAATAAAAGTCTAATATGTTAAGTGACCACTCGTCCTGTAGTCTGTACAAACAATCAAAGCATAATATACTAATGCTAAGGCTGCTCAACCACTTGCCATGACATGCATTGACCACAGGGGGACAGATAGTCAACCAACAGATTAGCTTGCTGCTGGGGTCCAGCTGATTGGTACTGAGTGAGATGGGCCAGATCTGGAGGGCCCCTCCACCCCGTAATCCCTCCCTGCCTGGCCAATCTCCCATGTCCCTCCCTGGCCACGATAGTGCACTAATGGGGTCCCTCAGCCTGGCCTACACCTTCTTGCAACCTAGGATGCCTCAGGGGATATTGGAGAGCCAGTTTCAACCTGATCCCACTCAATGCAGGAGCTGCTCCCTGATGATCAGCATGCTCCCACTGGGGAAGCACTGCTCAGCCAGAAGCCAGGCTCATGGCTGGTGAGCATTGTGGGCCTAAGCCAGCAGTTGGACATCCCCTAAGGACTCCCAAACTGCAAGAAGGTACATGCCAGGCTGAGGGACCACCCCAAGTGCATGAATTTCATGCACCAGGCCTCTAGTGTAAAATGAAAGAGTAATATCCAATGATTTTTTTTCCTATTTTTGCTTCCATTGGGGACCAATTTTGATTTTATATTTTTGACAGGATATATCTGTAACTACCAACACATCAATTGCGATCTCAAAGTTAATATAAAGAACTTGATCCAAAACACTACAAAGAAAAATTATTTTTTATCTAATCTTGCAACACTTCCCAGTGTTTGTAAAAGACCTCTTCTACATAACAGCAATTTGTGGTTTTTCTCATCTACATTCTCAAAACCCATCTGGGACTCCATTAATATGAGAGTTGCATTCACAGATTCAACAATAAAATGTGCTTATCACCACAGCATAACATCCTCCAGGAAAAAAAGTATACCCACACACACACACACACACACACACACAGAGAGAGAGAGAGAGAGAGAGAGAGAGAGAGAGAGAGAGAGAGAAAGAGAGAGAGAGAGAGAGAGAGAGAGAGAGAGAGAGAATAATATAGTTTCTATCCACCATATTTAAAATGTGTTGTGCAATTCAGTCAAATTTTATTGTGAGCCAATCTCCTGAGAGCAGTGTTTGCAATGCCAGCATTGGTTTTGAGGAAATCATTCTAGAACAGCCACAGTAAATCTCAAATGGTAGCATCCAGCCTTTTAGACACTGGTCATTTAATCCTTCAGCGTGGCAATCTGCTCCTGTAGGGTGTCCTGTCTCTGTGCCCATTAAGCTGCTGCCTCCATTGAGTCTGCCACTCAGTGTCATTTACAGCCATCATTTGGGGGCTTTCCAACCATTACTTACACTAATTTCAAATATCCTGGGACTTAGTCCAATGTTAAAAATGTATTGTTTTCTAAAAGAACCTCTTAAATGTGTCATCAGAAGACTAATTCCCTCTAAAAGAATAATTATCCAGCCCAGGGGCACAGAGCAGAGGTTTGATTTCAAATAATAAAGCACATTTAACTTCTCGAGCATAAAAGCTGTGTCTGCTTTTGAATAAAAGCACAATTTCAGATCTGAGTCAAGTTGTGAGCCTTTTTTATTTGACCGACTGGCTGATCAGATCTGAATTCCATTGGAGAGACATGATATGGAGGTCAATGAAATTGGACTTAAGTTTTCTCCTTCTGGTTCAGGAAAGAATGGCAACAGCTAGTGCCCTTCTGACATCTGCAAGGCTATGTTGGTATGTCAGGATTTTCATCTTTTGTATAAGGTCCTGGAAACATTTTCCTAGCCAGAAAACTAGAATCTAGAGACCATAAGCATGGGAGTCAAAAGCCACTTGACTGTCACATGCATGAACAGCTCAGTGTTCTGGGGGGAAAAATCTATTGAAGATCCATAGATGGAGCACACATTCCAACCTTCCACTGCTCTGCACTTTATTAATTATACCCGCTCAGTTATACAGGAGGCATTGCGGTTGCAATAAATTGCTTTCAGTGAAGGGAGGGGTATTTACCTGGATTCTAGAAGGGAAATGCTGTGTAATAGCTACTGTCAACTAGGGTGAATCACCTTCAATCCCTGGCAAAACAAAAGAGGGCCTTTTCCCACTTAAGGTTTCTGTCGCTGACAAGGGACCAGACACTCACAGCTTTTAAATTTTTCATACATTTTAAATATCATTTAAGGCTTGCTTTTACAATAGTCATTTTACTAAAGCTATACAGAAATGTAGACAGGAGAAAAGAAGAATCTGCAGCTTTCTTTATCAAACATAATAACGCTTGAGTTATTTTCTGTGCATAGCTTGGTCTTATTTTTTATATGGTTGAAATCAGGTTGTCTAAGTAATTTCCATTTTACCTTTTTTATTTAATATCTCAAGTATTTACTTAACTTTTGCTTTTCATGAGCAATAGTATAATAAACAATATTTTTCATAAACATTGTTTTTCATTTACTAGGTATAGTTTCCATCAGAAATAAACATTTATTCTGTTTTCAATTTTTCAATACATAAATTATATATCACACATTTCTGAAGAACTTTTCCATTTTTAATATTATTTCTTAATATAAATTTCCATAACAGAGTAAAAGATAATTTTAAGGTTCTTAATAACTATTAACACATTTCCATAAGCATTGAATGATTCTCAGTGGCATATTAATGAGTTTTTAATGCTTGCTATGAGTATTACCAATTTGTAAACATCTTTATAATGTGAAAAGTAAGTAGAGTAAATGTTTAATAGTTCATTTCTTATTGCCTTCCTTCTATTCTATATTTTTCCAGTCCTTCTCTCCTAAATTCAAAGGAATTGATAGTTGAGTGAAACTTTCAAAATCATCTATTCTAATCCTTTCATTTAAAGATTTAGAAATTATAGGCCAGAAATGGGAAGCAATTTACTAGTTGGATTTGATTTTGTGTTTTTTTTTCTTCAATTTAAGATATTATGTTTCAAGTAATGAGTGAAAAAAATGATAAATAATTTCAGTTCATAACTTACAGTTGATGGGATAAGTTTAATTGATTCACTTATAAGTGAAACAAATTGTTTTTCTTAGATCCAATCAGTTCTAATATTATCAGAGTCACCTCTACCCAGCTGTACTCAGATCTCAGGTAGTCTACCACCACTCCTATCTTCCCACAGCCCTCCCTGGTTCTTTTTTTTATTGTTTAAAGTATTACATATATTAGTACATATATCTCCTTTTTTCCCCATTGATCTTCCCCCAGCCGCCCCTACCCCATGTGGCATGCCCTCATCCAACCCCACCCCCAATGTCTTGTGTCCATTGGAGTGCTTATATGCATGCAAACTAAATGCCCATCAGCAGATGAATGGATTAGAAAACTATGGTACATCTACACAATGGAATACTACACTGCTATAAAAAAAAAGAAATTCTTACCATTTGCAGCAGCATAGATGGACCTGGATAGCATTATGTTAAATGAAATAAGCCAGGCAATTAAAGAAAAATGCCTCATGATTTCACTCATTTATGGAAAATAAAGAACATTATAACCTGATGAATAAAAAGATAAATATAGAGTCAGTAAAGCACTGAATCAGACTGTCAAATTACAGTGGGAAGGCTGGGGAGTGTTGGGGAGGGAGGAAAATACAATAGATCAACCTCCCTGGTTCTTGACCTGCTGGATGTCCTGGCATCCAAATCACTTTCTGAATCTCTTATTTTTTCTTTGAATGGTGTCACATCATAGTCTTTCTTAACCCTTCACCTGGTTTTAATACATGACTTATTTTCTCTTCTATTCAACGCCATCATCATCATTGAACCATATAGGGATAATATTTTTTAATATTATACTCTCAGTATCTTTATAGCCTTGCTTCATGAACCCTTTTATCTCCTTTCCATTTAACAATTATTCCAACGGTTTCATCACAGAATTCATTATCCTCAGACATCATAACACCAATTAAATTTGAATTTTTTAAAAGCCAAGTCTTTGACCACTCCTCTATCTGGAAAATTCCTTGGCAAGTGAAATGGGGAAACTAAGACAGATATTAAAACAGGTGACCAAGTAATTTATAGCCAACTATTAATAACAAGATCTTATCTTCCCTATCCACGGATCTTAGGAGCAAATAGTTTACACATTCAAGGCCTTGCTGGGGCAGACCTGCCTCAGTGGGGTCCCTCTCCGGTAACATTCTTTGTAGGTGTAACTGAACAGAGGATGACCTTGACCTGTCTATACACTCAATTTGATGAATCAGCATATTAAAGAGCATACCTGGAAAGCTGACGGACACTCTATTAAGATCCTTCCCTGGGGAATTTCTAAAAATTCCCCACTTTTAGAAAACAGAGGGAAACTCTTAAGACCAAAGACCCAGTGCCTGCTCTTTTGAGCACACTTGCACCTTCCCTTCCCCTTTTTCCCTCAGGCCTGTGTTTTTGCTTTTTTCCTCCTAAGCTCTAAAGTTTTCCACAAGACTGCAGCCTTGCAGCCATGGGAACAGCTGGCCCTGGGCTAACCCCTGAACCTGCCTTCAAGGGTCCTCTTTTTGCCTCTGTAGCTTGTTTCCTGAATCCACATAGCCCGGCTAGCTCCCAGTTAGCTCACTTCAGCCTCTGTGACTTTCTAAAGTGCCAAGGCACATCCACCAGGAGCACTCTTGTTGCTGTGATCCTACTTCTTCCATTTTAAGCCCCTCCTTTGTTTCATTGACCCTAGCTTTAATAAATGTACTCTCTGAATCACCTGGACTTGTGATGTAAATCTTTCCTGCACAAAGTCAAGAAGACACACATTCTAGACTTTGTCAGGGCATAACCACCTCAGTCTCAGTCTCTTCCCTGTGACACTTAGGGTACCCAAAACATTTTCAGGTATTTATGATTTTAAAAAGTTGATTATTATAACAATTAGAGGCCTGGTGCATGTAATGCATGCACTGGGGGCTGAGGGGAGGGGTGTTTCCCTCAGCTCAGCCTGTACCCTCTCTAATCTGGGACCCCTCAGGGGATATCTGATTGCCAGTTTAGTCCTGATTTCATACTGATCCCATACATCCTTCTCATAATCTGGGACTGCTGCCTCCCAACCACTCAAGTGCCTGCCAGCCTGATCACTCCTTAACCACTCCCCTGCTGTACTGGTTGCCCCTAACTGCCCTCCCCTGCTGGCCTGATCACCCATAACTACCCTCCTTTGCCGGCCATCTTGTGGTGGCCATCTTTGATCACATGGGGGAGGCCATTTTGTGCAAGGGTGTGAGGGTCAGTTTGCATATTAACTCTTTATTATATAGGATGCTGATGACATCAGAGGTATTGTCAATAAATATAATTTTTAGATATTATAAAATGAAATATGCAATGTTTGATCAATGTGTATAACTTAGTAACCCAATATTTTTCAAGTGATTAATGCGTGATGTTACAAAATTATGCATGAATAAAAAAATCTATTCAAAAGATAAAATAAACCAATACATTTTAACATAACAGTATTAAATTTTTACTGTTATGGTTTCAGACTCTATATTCCTATTAATTCTTAAGAAATTACCTATTTACCGAGTTTTGGTCTGAAATAATATTCACAGTTATTTTTAAAGACTACTAAAATATTATTCTCTTTTCCCACTATATTTTTGTGAGAACAGATTTTATTCATACGCTTCAACCAAAACAACAGAGCATAACAGATTGGATGCAGAAGTAGATATGAGAATCCAACTGTCTTCTATTAAGCCAAACATTAAAGAGATTTGCAAAAATGTAAAATAATGTCACTGCTATAAATATTTTTTTTTTTTGGTTTTTGTGTTTGTATGTTTTTAATCCTTATTGGAGGATTTATTTGTTTTATAATTGATTTTAGAGAAAGAGGAAGGAAAATGGAGGGAGAGAGAAAGAGAGAAACATCAATGTGAGAGAAAAACATTGATGTATTCTCATATGCTCCACACCCTGGGTATCTGCCCTGACTGGGAATTAAACCTACGACCCTTTGGTGCACTGGATGATACTCCAACCAACTGAGGAACACTGGCCAGCATTCAATATTTTTTGTTTTAAGAAAGTTATTTATGTTAATACGAATGGTTCATTTCTGCTACTTTTAAATTAATAAATATGCACTTTACATATTTATTTTAATTTCTAATACGGTAAATATTAGTATATGTAACCCACAAAGAAGCCCATTGGGGTTCTATTATACATAATTTTTGAGAATGTAAAGCACTTCTGAAACCAAAATGCTTAAAAATTTTCCTCTGGTCTAACTCACTCTCAGTGCTGAAATATTTTTCTCTTTGCTTTTATAATACCAGAATCTACTGATTTCCTTTATCCTTAACTTATTTCTATAAATATATTCATTTATATATTTAAGTGAATTTAAGTATATTTTAACTTTCTTATTTGCCCATTCTCTAAATTTTAGTGGCACTTCAAGCTGTGTGCTAGAACTTGCCTTCTCTTTCTATATTTCCTTTTCTATCAGATCACATTTGGTACCATGCCTTTAAATTCCATCTGTGTAAGGGTAATTCCCAAATTTATATCTCCACTCTACTGTTCTCCAATTTCTCCTTTGAGCTCCAGACATAATAGATAACAAAATACAGATTTATCCAATTGAGTGTTCAAACCTTAATGCTAATTACCATGTTCAAAACTTCATGCTAGATTCCACCTCCCCAAACCAGTCCTCCTTTGATCTTTCCATTAAATGCATTCTTTAATTTTCTTTATTTCTGTCCTCCATACCTGTCCTCCTAACAGAAAATGCCATTGTTTCTTCCTCTAAAATATAGCAAAGAGCTTCCTACTTCCTACTTTCACTGCCGCTCCTTCAATCTCAGTTATCATCTTTTCTGATATATTTCTCCAGCAAGTTTTTCTGTCCACCAAATTTTAACTCTTGTCCTACCCAACTTATTCTCCAGAATAACCATTCCCCTATTATTCTCTATAATAGTACCCTTTTACTAATTCCCTTTGTGCATACCAAAATTGTAACAATTTTCTGTTTGTGTTTATGGTTCATTTTGTTATTTACCTTTCTGCACAAAATTGCAAGCTCACAAAGCAAGGATTGGTCTGTTTTTGTTCTCTGAAGTGTTTAATGTGGTATCTGGCATGTAACTACTTGTTGATCTCAATCATCAGTTGACAATGTCTTGAAAATTTCCTGTGGTGGCTTTTACTCTGTCAACTTAGATCCACTGGGACTTATTTCCTGGAATTTTATCCCCCGTGTGGTTATGAGTTTAAGTTTGGTTTCAAAGGCAGAAGTGAAACAGTGGCTGGCCATCATGCTCTCCAATCTGTGGAGAGTGTAAGGCACTAGTGCGACTCACTCACACTGGCCTGATCTGATGGCTCCCCATGACAGTGTGGGGCAGCTCCTCCAGCTCCCACTAGATCTCCTCAGAACCTTCTCAGAGTTTTACATGCCCAACAAAGGCATAGATCTTCCTGCTGCTTGCCTGCATCACTGAAGTTCACGGAGGTTGTAAAAATTCGGTGGAGAAGTTTGTCCTTACTTTCCTCATAGCATGTCAAGATAAGAAAGATTTCAAAATTCAAGTGTAAAGGACAAACTCCTTTGTAACCAAAACCCAAAAGATATTTTAATGTTTCATGACAAGCAGACAATCCAGGAATATTTGTCCACTTGCTTGTTTTACAAAAATTATTAAATTGGCTCATGTTGCAATGTGTGTAAGCATAGCAACAGAGTAAGTACAGTAAGTCTTCAGCATCACCAATAGGTTCTTGGAACATCAGCGAAACGACCCTATAACTAAGCCCATTTTATCATAGGCTAATTTATAGAATATCACCAGAGTTAAGTTCCTGTTGCGTCTTATCAACATTACCACAAAATGACATTGAATGAAGAAAACAGAACAACGGTATTCGAAAAACCACTTCATGTAATAAAAAACAGGAAGGAAAGATCACCCATTTGTATTACAGCCCTACCTTTTTCAAATACTCAGCTCAGAATTGCAAAAAGAACTATAAAATCAGATGTAGGATCAGATAGCATTGAAAGCCTGCCGGACTCAAGCTCTGAAATGACCATTTCACATTCATGTAGATTTTATGCGTGCGTTTTCAATTTGGCACTCAACCAGGAGATAGAAGCAGCCTGCAAGCCTTTGCTGGTCACCCTAAGAAAGTTGTATTCCGAGTGCAGATCCTCTGCCAACTACTGACAACAGCACCAATTATTTTTCTCCCATATTCAATGGGTGCACGTGGATGAGTCTGGCCTCACTGACAAAGCTATAAATTTGCAGGTTGTAAAGATTTAATGGAGGAGCCTGCCAGTGAGGGCCCTATTTGTGACACCAACACTCTCACAGAGTTGATGGAGGTCTGGGGCTCTGGGCCCAGTTCAGTCCTTTTACATCTTATCATCAGCTTCCTGAGCTACTCACTGTGAATGCAGAACAGATTTAATAGCAGCCTTCCCAGAAACAAGATCAAGTTTAACGTTTTCATGATATTCTACCCTTTTTTTTTTTGTTTCACTTTATAATAACAATGTTCCTCTGAAATTTATAGCACTTGTCTACTAAGAACCATATAGATAGCTTCAGGTATTCTTACTTACTTTCACTCCTCTGAGACTAATAAAGACAGAATATCTGTTTTATAAATGAAAGCTGAAATAAGGAAGATTAAATGCCTTTCCTTAAATCACATGGGAATGAGGGTAGAGTGATCCAAGCTCTCTTCTTTTAAATACAGCCCTTTGGCACTTCTGTTGTCGGTGTTGTTTTTAATTAATTCTCCCAGATTTGCTCAGTAATGATAAATTATTGTCATCAGCACTAGAACCTGTGGAGGGCCTGACAGTTCACAACGCCTTTCTGCATCTGCTCTCTCCCCACAGCCAAGCGAAGGTTAGGTAAGCTCTGTGTCCCTCTGTGCTGCGGCTGCAGAGCCAGGCATCGAGCGAAGGCATGTCTGGTGTACACTTGTCTTGGAGTGTTATCATTGGTTAGTTTGTCTTCATAATACACATAAGAACAAGAAAATGCCTATTGATTACAGAACACTGAAATTTTCTCAGAAATTGCTGTTTTAAGAATCACTAAATGTTTATGGCATGCAGTCTTTCCAGCACAGTCTATATAAATGAAGCATAAAACATATTCCTGATCATCAAAGCTTACAGTCTAACACAGAAAGAAAAAGGAGCTTCAAGATATCACGCATGACCAAGATCAAAGAGCCAAAATGCAGTGCAGCCTGGAAGAAATTGGGAGTGTGGAGGAGACAAACACCTACATGGAGAGTAGAACACAAGCGCTGTACTCTAGTGAAAAGAGTGTGGGGTTTGCAATCATACTAAGCATCCCTCTGACAAGGTGTGAAGGTGTATGCAACCCTTGACACGTTTATTTTCATCTCTCTGCGCCACCGTTTACTCATCTGTGAAATGGGTCTAACAATAGTCCTTGGCAGTGAAGTTACGAGAATCCCATCACGTAATAGCCATGTAAACTGCCAAGCATGCCACGGGGCCTTGGCCTAAAGCTGTCCTTACTCCATTCCAGGAGGCCCCATGGCAACTCTCAGCAAAAACAGTAGCTCAGCCTGTGAGCAAGCCTCCGGCTGGCGAAATCCTCCACAGGGTGGAAATGCAATCATTCTGGGGAGCCTGGGAGGCCTTAGTCAATTTCGGAACAAGAAACAAAAAGAAACCAGTCAACTAATACAGTATGTTGGTGTGCCACGAAGTGTTCACAGAGCTTTAGAAGTATCGGCAGCTCCGAGCGGAGGAAATATTGACACCTGAGTGCCCACAAACATCTGAGGGGTTGTCAAGAGGAGACTGCTGTGTTCAGATTACAAGACTGCTGGGCACTGCTGTGTTCAGATTACAAGAAACTATCCAGTTGGGGTTAGTTTACATGCACAAAGGATCACTTGGCCTATAGTGGAAGGGTACACTCAGGCACAGACAGAAATAACATCTTGTCTAAGTGGACAGGAGAGCTAGAAGCACAAGTTCTATTATTCTATTATATCTGAAAAGCAGAGGGTAAAAATGACATACTTTAAATTGCTATTATTATTTAATTTCTATTTGATCTTTACTCCAAGATGTTCTTACCTTTCAGGAAAAATATAAATGTCCATTTGAGGATAGAGTTACAGAATGCATACCAAGGAGAGAAGGTATGGGAGACAGAGTACTGACCCCTCCAAACAGCCATCTCCAAATCCCCAGACCTGTGAATACCTTGCATTGCATGGCAAAGGGGACTTTGAGGATGTGATGAAGGATTTTGTGATTATCTAAGTGGGTCCAGTGTAAGCACAAGAGTCCTTGTAATGCCAAACTGGGATGGCTCAGTGGTCACAATTCCAATCCTGGTCAGGGCACATGCCTGGGCTTTGGAGTCAATCCCGAGTAGGGAGCTTGCAGGAGGCACCTAATCAAAGATTCTCGCTCATCATGGATGTTTCTATCTTTATGTCTCTCTCCCTTTCTCTGTCTGAAATCAATAAAAACATATTTAAAGAGACCTTGTAGGAAGAAGGAGGCATGTTGGAGGGAGAAAGGAGTGACAGTAGAAGCAGAGCCAGTGGAGGAGCTGAGGACTCTGTGCTGCTGCGGGCTGTGAAAGGGGAGGGGTCACAGATTCTCCCCTGGAGCCTCCAGCAGGAAGCAGCCCAGCCACTACCCTGAGGATAGCCCAGGGAGACAGATCCTTATCTCTGACCCATGGAACTGTCAGATAATAAATTCAGGTTGTTTTAAGGTACTGTTTGTGAGAATATAGAACAGCAACAAAAGAAAACAAATAGAGAAGAGTCTGGAGAACTGGGGAAGCTGGGGCCTGGGAATCCAGTTGTTATGGGGAAACCTCTGACTCCTTGGCCAAAGGCAGCCATAAGTCGGTCAGGAAACCCCATGCCCCTAATCACATGTCTGAGTTTGTTGTGTTTCAAGGGACAAGAACTGACATACAGTCTATTCCAACTGGAAAACAATAATGAAAACCTGTGAGTCTACTGAACTAGGATTTAAAAGTGCCATTGTCATAGCATACCACTGTGCCACTGTGCCACTGTGCCACTGTGGAGTGTTCTGGTCTCTGCAGCACAAGCGATCCAATGAGATGTGCTCACTCAGCATGGTGGCCAGGGACCATCCAACAAACAGCATTCTGCTAACAGAACTTGTCTGAATTTTTTTATACTATGTACAATATTCTTCTGGTTGTGTGTGTTTGTGTGTGTTGTGAATGTAGCATCAAGTTATCTTACTGGTGATTATCTGTACACGATTCAACAGAATATCACACAGAAATAGTCCTATATCCCACAGTGATAAAGAGAGATTTGTAAAATGAAAATACATTCATAAGCTAAAATTGAGAACAATTAGAAAGTACTAACACTCCAGCTACGCAGAATTAGTTAAGAATACAATGGATGTTGTACAATTATTAAAAGTATAAAAGCTTATTAACATGGGAAATATTCATAACTACTAGGATATTAAAAGGCAGGTAAAATATGAAACTTTTCATGTTTATGATATATAAAATTAAAAAAATATTAGTGACTGAGCATTTTTCGTTGTTGGAGGATATATGGAAATAGTGCATCATTTCCATTTACTTTTCATCTGTTTTCCCACATATGCTAAATTTTTGTCATTAGAAAGGTGTGTTTCTTTTTTAATTGAAATGTTTGGGAACAAGCCTTCCCAAGCTGCACACGGTGGGGACTTCGGCTTCAGTGCTCTCTGCTTTTCATCAGTGCAGGTCACGTGGACTCACGGGACAGGTTCTTTCCTACAAGGTTTATCAGGCCTGCAGTTCAAGTTGCTTTTCTACAACACTGAGGAGAAATGACCACTCTGCCACTCGGTCACGGACACCACTATCCCAGTGGACAGAATCTAATCAGTTCTTCCCAAAGTTAACAATAATGACAACAGAAGCAACAGTGTCTTTTATTGAGCACCTCCTATTTGTCAGGCACTACACCAGGCCCTTTATTTATATTTATATCAGCTGAATCTTTATGACAGCTCTGCAAGCTAAGATATATCTCATTCCAACATAGAAAGGCGCTGACATTCAAAGTATAAAGGAACTTGCTGGTGATGGGATAGGCAAGATAATGTTCCCAACCCTAAAGCCCTTCCCTCTCTGACTTTTACATCTGATATCTTATTATTGTGTTATTAAAGTACTAGAGGCCTAGTGCATGAAATTTTTGCACTAGTCCCTCAGCCCTCCCTGTGTCCTCTCACAGTCAAGACAAGACTCCCTCGCTCCTTATTGCCCACCTGCTCTCTGATCCTTAGGTTTGCTGTGGAGGCGGGAGAGGCTCCCACCACTGCTGCTAAGTTCACCAGCTGTAAGCCCAACTTCGGACCATCAGGGGGAGAGCTCCTGCATTGAGCATCTGTCCCCTGGAGGTCAGCGAGCATCATAGCAACTGGTTGTTCTAGTAGTTTCACCATAACAGTTAGGCTTTTATTATATACATGTGTGCGTGTGTGTGTGTGTGTGTGTGTGTGTGTGTGTGTGTAGTTAAACCATTCATTGAGCACTCACAATGTGTTAGGCACTAATGAAGTGACTTGCATTCTCTCTACTTTGCTGATTTGGAAGCTGAACATCTAAAAGTTTCACTTATTTGACTGAAGTCACACTCCAGCAGCAGAGTTGGATTTTTCACCCATGTTAACTGATTCCAGTGGTCACTCTTACCCATCCTGCTCCATGATGTCCCTGAGAATTTACATTTCCCTTCCTCAATCACCTGAAGCTTCTGGCCACCTGTTACTAAGAGTTTAGACTCCAGGCTGTCGGGGCAAAGAAAGAGAAAGCAGTCCCTGCTCCTGACTGGGGCCTCACCACTCCGTGGCTTGTCTCCCAGCAGCTGCCCTCCTGTGTCTGAACTCCCCCAGATGACTACCTTCCTACCTGCCTAGGTCGTCTCCTGTCTTGGCCAACTTCCTCACAACAACTTTCCCAGGTGGGCATATAGAGA